>NC_039367.1:52040625-52383709 GCF_003573695.1 Papaver somniferum
TTTTTTTTGTTTATGTTTTCCTAAGTTGTGTTTTTGTTTTTGATTTTTTTTTTTTAGTATTTAGATATTTTTATATGTTGAAATGTACAATTTAGTTTATCAACATGATAGTGTTGCCGCTAAATGTTGGGTCATTGTTAACTAGCCAACCTTTGGTTTTTTCATTTTTTTGCGTTACACCTATGGTCCAACAGTCGGGTTAACCCAGCCGACCTAGGTAATTAGTGCAAAAGTAAAATTATTTGGATATTTCCTAAGAGCTCATTATATATTTTAGTTTGTTGTGTGGACTTTTGTCAAGCAATAACTCTGAAAAAACACATCTTAGAGTGACGTAAACTACTTAAGTGAGTGGATGTTTGAAAAGAAAATAATTACACTCCTCGTTGGATGTGGATTTAATCTTTATCATAACGATTATGTAGTTCCTTACCCCTGAAAAAATAGGATACGTAAGGAGTTATAAATAATTACATTAAAAGGGAGGGACATTTCATGCTTTTCAGGCCCCAAAGACTACCGCCAAACCATTTTTAATTGTTAGAGCATAGCTCGGTCGACCTCGCATGTGTTGCTATCTCAAGCATGTTTGTCAATGTTAGTGATCAACACTATGAGTCTTGATTTCTAGCCTACATAGCTAAGTCTCGGACTAGGATAGAAAAGTGTAGTTGATCTCAAAGACTTCATGGAGATTCATCATACAACGACGAAGATCTACTAAAGGAACCGTGGAACTTCATCAACAAAAACGTATGTGGAGACTTGAACTTATCTATCACTCAAAAGTCTATCTCTTCTCCTACTTCTTATGAGACAAAACTCGTATGCTATATAGACTGGATCATACACAATATAGACTGGATCATACACATTTGATATTTCGAGCCGAGTATATCTCGCCTATCTATATCTCGAAATCATGTGTTGGTAAAGCGTTTTGCTTTGATCAAGTTTATCTTCACCTAGTGACGAAAGTCATGAAAAGTTTCAATTACTTTGAGAATTGCTCTGACGTGAAATGATGTGTGAATAACGGCTATATAATGTCCCCTGAGAACGTCTCAATGATTGGAATGAGAGTTTAGATTGCATAACCATGTATTCCTTAATCCGAAGTTTTCGAACTTTGTTGATTGAGAGAAACCGGAGGAATTGGCTTTGCCAAGTCCGCAAACCCAGTCCGCGAACTGCGGAAGTTCTCATACCGAGAAATTCTGCTGGGATTTTCCAAAAACTCGTTTCCGTATTAGTCCGCAAACTCAGTCCACGAACCTAGTCCGCGAACTGGCGGAAGTCTCTTTGCCGAGATTTTCTGCTGAGTTTGGAAAACTCTGCCGGTTGTCTTAAGTCCGGGAACTTGTTTGTGAGATTAAGAGGTTATGATCTAAAGATGTGCTCTGAACATGAAACTTAAATTACTAAGGAATGTTTTATGCAAACCGTGGCTATAAAGTTCATGAGCCGATTCATCGAATCGAATCATCTTTGTTTCAATTGTGTCTTGTGTAGTTACATAAGATCGAATCGAAACATCTTTTCTTATTCTCATGAAGATGTTGAGAAAGATGATATTATCTCTGCTGAAGTTGTTCATGACTTTCTTAAGTACTTTGGGGAAGCAAAACAACAGCTTGTTGATACTTTAAAAGGTCTTGATAAGGTGAAAACTGAGTTGGAAAAGGTTGTGTCTGACCTTGGTCTCATAAAATCTCAAATCAATGATCTTCATAAAGAGAATCATCTCTCTGATGATGCAGAGAAGGCTGGCGTTCACAAGCTCGAAGACTCCATGTCTTGTGAAGATCTTGTACTGCCCATATCCCTATTCGCTGTCAGGGAAACGATGGAGTCTGATTCTCTCTAGCTTGTCCTTTTAGTTGCCTAGTATGTCTTCTTTTTGGTTTAGTTGGAAGAATAACTAGTGCTTTGAATAGCGAAGATTGTGACTACACATAGATATTTTTGTTTTCATCTTCTTATGTTTATTTTTTAGGTTTATTGGTATTGAATTCTAAAAATATTTGGAGGATGATGTTATTGCAGTATTGATCTTTATGATTTTGTGATATTGTCATATGATTTTGGGATATGTATTGTTTGCGTCCGTGAACTTGAAGGTCCCATATGTGTCAAAAGTAAAGTCGTTCATAAATTGATATTCGTATTGATGAAAGAACGAGTGGACTTTTGACATTTACAAAATTTATGCCTATGTAGTCATGTATTTGATGGAAAATAGGATAAAATCTTTTGTTTGACAAGGATAAAGTCTATTATGTCGTTATGATGGAAAATAGAATAGATCCTTGTATGTTATCCACGGTATTGATCTTCATTGATCCATTTTGTTATGTTTTACCGTGAAGGCTCCATTGTGTGTCTTATGTTGAGCACGATACAACTAAGTCGATTTTTCTTATTGGCTATGTTGGTTGTTCCATAAGATGCTATATGTTGAGATTTATGAACTAAATTAATCATCTTGGTTGGTCATTTAGTTATTTTCTCTGAAAGTCTTCTTTTGTTGAGAAAAACTTTTGACAATTAAATTGATTACTTTTCTGATTAGTTTGGTTGTTTGTTTTCCAATTAGATTAATTATGGGTTCTCTTGTAATTAGTCTAGTTGAGTTTTCATATATTCCACAAATTCTTGTGTTGAGTATATGAATGGCTATACAAATCATGTTTTATTGGTTAATGTATTCATATATTCCGTAAGGTTTTTCCTTATGTTGAGTATGTGAACGATTAAGTTAGTCATCTCCGTATGATTACCTTCGTCGTAGCTCCGTAAGTTTACTTATGTTGAGCACTTTCAATTAAATTGATCACTTTTGTGGTTTGATTTAGTTGCGTATTCCAATTAAATTAATCATGGGTTTACTTGTGATTTATTTGGTTGAGTTTTGGATATAGAAAATCATTTCTCTGGTTTTTGGTGTCCAATTAAAAAATCCTTCTTTTCTTTCGAAATTAAGGTCGCTCTTGTTGTTCTTTCAGGAATGACATCAAACGGGGGAGAGTTCTTTTGAACTTGTGCTTAATGGTAATATCTTGCGGGGTGTGCGGCTGTGGAATTTTAGAGGGGTTATCTTGTATCTTGAAACTCCTTGATGAATGTATTTAGATTCATCTTTATGATTGCATCTAAATTAAGTTAGTATGTATTTTTTATTTTAGTCTATGAAACGTCTCTTCTCGGAAATTTCATTAGAATCCCGTTCTTGTACTTTGCCAATTTTATTGACAAAAAGGGGGAGAATTAATGTGTAGTTATACTACATATACATATGGTTTTCGGATCATTGTGTAAGGGGGAGTGGTTTCCATGTGAAATGGAGTATTGACTAAGGGGAGTGATACATATCACCGTAGTATTATTGTTAAAGTCGTGATGCAATTGGACTTTGATGTTACATAATAATACTATGTCACTGTATAATGATGATCGAGAATCTCGATTTCTCTCATTGTTATACCTACGGATATTCAACAATGGTGATGCTAAACTTACAACCTTTGGGATCATTGGAGTACTTGTAAGGACGAAGATTTCAAGGAACGTTGAAGTTTATACTATGGAATAGGAGCCACTAAAGTTTATATTTTTTGTATTCCATATGTATTAATAGTTTTGTCACTAAAATTGACAAAGGGGGATATTGTTAGAGCATAGCTCGGTCGACCTCGCATGCGTTGCTATCTCAAGCATGTTTGTCAGTGTTAGTGATCAAAACTATGAGTCTTGATTTCTAGCCTACATAGCTAAGTCTCGGACTAGGATAGAAAAGTGTAGTTGAGCTCAAGGACTTCATGGAGATTCATCATAAAACGACGAAGATCTACTCAAGGAACCGTGGAACTTCATCAACAAAAAGGTATGTGGAGACTTGAACTTATCTATCACTCAAAAGTTTATCTCTTCTATCTCATACTTCTTATGAGACAAAAGTCGTATGCTATATAGACTGGATCATACACATTTGATATTTCGAGCCGAGTATATCTCGCCTATCTATATCTCAAAATCATGTGTTGGTAAAGCGTTTCGCTTTGATCAAGTTTATCTTCACCTAGTGACGAAAGTCATGAAAAGTTTCAATTACTTTGAGAATTGCTCTGACGTGAAACGGTCTGTGAATAACGGCTATATAACGGCCTCTGAGAATGTCTCAATGATTGGAATGAGAGTTTAGATTACATAACCATGTATTCCTTAATCCGAAGTTTTCGAACTTTGTTGATTGAGAGAAACCGGAGGAATTGTCTTTGCCAAGTCCGCGAACCCAGTCCGCGAACTCAATCCGCGAACTGACGGGAGTTCTCATACCGAGAATTTCTGCTGGGATTTTCCAAAAACTCGTTTGTGTGTTAGTCCGCAAACTCAGTCCGCGAACCTAGTCCGCTTACTGGCGGAAGTCTCTTTGCCTAGATTTTCTGCTGAGTTTGGAAAACTCTGCCGGTTGTCTTAAGTCCGCGAACTTGTTTGTGAGCTTAAGAGATTATGATCTAAACATGTGCTCTGAAAATGAAACTTAAATTACTAAGGAATGCTTTATGCAAACCGTGGCTATAAAGTTCATGAGCCGATTCATCGAATCGAATCATCTTTGTTTCAATTGTGTCTTGTGTAGTTACATAAGATCTCATAGCAATTGAACAACTCTCTGACTAGTTCATTTGAGTCAATTGAACTAGTTATGGTGAAGAAGAACAAGGTTAATATGAAATGCTCATATGGTTAACCTTTTTTTTTACTATGTTGAACCAACATACACATACACGTTTGGGCATGGTTTTCGCAAACCCAGTAAACGTCTACCCAAGTGTGTGTGACAAGCTAAGTTTTCGATCTAACGGTTGAGAAATATTAGCTTGAAGCTAAATCAGGTTTTCATCTAACGGTGAATATGGATTTCTTTGTAACTAAGGAAAAACCCTGATTTGAAGGCTATATAAAGGAGACGTCTAGCATTGTGAAAAACTAATCCCCACACGTCTGTGTGATACTAGTGCGCTCACTAGAGTCGGTTCTCCTTTAACCTTTGGTTTTCTTTTCTAAAACTAGGTTAACGACTTAAAGACTTCATTGGATTGTGAAGCCAGAACGATACTACTTTATCGTAGTTGTGTGATCTGATCTTGCATCTTCTATCGTACGAGAAAAATCTATTGATTGGCTTGAGATCGTGAGAGTTCTCCGATAGGCAAGATAAAAAAGTCACAAACATCTTCGTCTCACTGTTTGTAATTCCTTGACAAACCACATGTGTAGTCAGTAAGGATTGTAGAGAGGTGATTGATTAATCTAGGATGTTCTTCGGGAATATAAGACCGGATTATCAATTGGTTCCTGTTCACCTTGATTTGCATATCTTAAGACGGAACAAAACCTAGGGTTTTTCTGTGGGAGAGATTTATCCTTTGATAGACTTTTCTGTGTGAGACAGATTTGTTTATTATCAAGTCTGCGATTTTGGGTCGCAGCAACTCTTGGTTGTGGGTGAGATCAACTAAGAGAATCAAGTACGCAGTATCCTGCTGGGATCATAGGCGTAGGAGTACAACTGTACCTTGGATCGGTGAGAGACTGATTGGGGTTCAACTATAGTCCAGTCTGAAGTTAGCTTGGAGTAGGCTAGTGTCTGTAGCGGCTTAATACAGTGCGTATTCAATCTGGACTAGGTCACGGGGTTTTTCTGCATTTGCGGTTTCCTCGTTAACAAAATTTCTGGTGTCTGTGTTATTTCTTTTCCGCATTATATTTTATATAATTGAAATAATACAGGTTGTGCGTTCGTGATCATCAATTGGAAATCCAACCTTTGGTTGTTGATTGATATTGATTGATCCTTGGACATTGGTCTTTGGTACCGTCCAAGTATTCCTTGTGTTTGATTAGGACTCGCTGATTTCTATTAGCTTGAGTAATATCAAAAACAAGAGAGAGATATTAACTCCTTGAGATACTTTTATCTAGATTGAGTCTGACTGTCTAGTTGATTCTCTAGCAAAGTATTTCGGAGTTAGTCCAAACAGATTGCTAAGCGAAATATTTGGTGGTGTTGTTAGACCCCCGCTTTTTCACTAATCTTTTCTTAAAATTGCAAATTTACGTTATGCTTCATTTTACAAAAAAGTGACCATGAAATGGACTCTCTTCCTTAGAAATATATACCACCAAGCAGAAAAAAATAGAGCATATAGAATTAAGAGGATGTGGTGTATACAAACCGCAACAACACATTAATATCTCTTTCTTCGCACTTGTATTATGCCTTTTATACTTTGAAATATGGTGCACAAACAATTGATCACGTGAAATGTGGTGCAACTATAATTTTCACTCCATTAACTTTAAAAACTATGATATTCAGTCTTCTCTGCAAATGCAACGCATTGGTTTCGCCAAATAACCACACCTCAGTCGCTCAACTGTCGCACAATAATATAGTTAGGGCACACGTCATCATCATTATGTTGCTCCGTGGACTTTTGTCAAGCAACATCTCTGGAAAAGATACATCCTGATCGGTACATACATTTTAGAGTGATGTAAACTACTTAAATATAGATGGGTCTCCCTCGGTCATCCCGATTATATATAATATATAATACCCTACTAAAATTTCATGTTCTTTCAGACCTACTTTATGACCTAATGTTGTAACCTTTAGGTTTTGTTTCCTTTAAATAAGAATCCAATCGTTACTTTTTGGGATCATGAACTTTTAAACATTGCCTGCTCATTAAGGACGCGACCATTCGCCAACAGGTGTATTGGATGTCTATATAAGCTTTCCTCGTGTCTCCTTGTAGCATTCTACAATAAGAAAATCCTAAATTCTTGTTAAACAAAAATTGATAATCTTTCATCAGTAACAGTGATGGATATGTTTTCGGAATTAACTACCGAGATACTACAACGCCTCCAAACTGCAGAAAGTGTTTTAGCATGCAAATGTGTTTGCAAAGAGTGGAATACTGTCCTTGGGGACAAAAGAATTAGCCCTCTTTTTGGTTTTAAACCAAGAATTGGGAAAGATAAAGTTACTCAACTCTTCTGTAGAGAGGAAGACTTCAGCTCGACCTTAACAGCCAACAATCACAACTCCTCGAATGACGGAACCTACGATGATTGGACTAAGTTGTATACAGTAGTTGGAACTTGCAATAGTCTGGCATGTTTTTATGTTTCACACCATGGCATACAAGATCCTTTATATATTATGAATCCAGAAACTGGTGGGAACCTCCATCTGCCACAACTATGCATCCCAATTGCATGAGATCAAGTACTTTCATGGTATCCACGATACAACGTAATTGGGGTTTCAGCTACTGTCAACCTACCAATGAGTACAAGGTAGTTCGAATTCACATGGATGGTAAAGTTCAAACACACATTCTAGGAGACGAGAGGGGATGGAGGAACATAGGGGAGATTCCTTATACTTTTCGGAGTTCAGGTGTGTACGCACATGGTTGTATTTTTTGGCAGGATCGTTGTCAGCAGGATACTGGCATAGTATCTTTCAATTTGGACACTGAGACGTTCCATCCACATTCGCCACCCCCGTATCATATTCATGGGAGTGAATTTTGGGTAGATTCTTACCCATCACTTGGGATGGTCATGCTCGGAGTTCGCCTTTTATTTTACTACATCCATGAGGTGGTTGATCAGAGGCTCCGGATAGATTTCTGGGCTCCCATTTCCGAAGAAAATATCATACATGGACCTTGCGGGGAATGGAATTGGAATATAATATGAGCATTTTCTTGGAAGAAGATGGGGACGAATGACCGACTTATGACCCGATAGCCTTTGGAAATAACAACGACCTCATATTGTGGCAGAATAGGCGTTTATTGCGCTATAATATACTCACCAAAAGTTGGACGGAAATTTGGGGGATACTACCGTTGGAAACATGGGTTGCAATTATTCCTCAGATGAGGAGCGTTGTCTCGTTGAAGAATTTTGGTGGACAATCGAAAACGTGTACTCATGATGTCCATGCCATTAACACATTCCTTGGGTTAAATATGTAGCTTTTTTTTTCTTTTCTGTTGTTTAAATTTTCCTAAGTTGTGTTTTTTGTTTTTGATTTTAGTAGTTGGATTTTTTTATATGTTGAAAGGTACAATTTACTTTATCAACATGATAGTGTTGCCGCTACATGTTGGTTCATCGTTTAACTAGCCAACCTTTGGTGTTTTCCTTTTTTTGCGTTACACCTATGGCTTAACAATCCGGACAAACCCAGACGACCTAGGTAATTAGTGGAAAATTAAAATTATTTGGATATTTCCTAAGAGCTCATTATATATTATAGTTTGTTGTGTGGACTTTTTTCAAGAAACAACTCTGAAAAAAACACATCTTAGAGTGACGTAAACTACTTAAGTGAGTGGATGTTTTAAAAGAAAATAATTACACTCCTCGTTGGCTATGGATTTAATCTTTATCATAGCGATTATGTAGCTCCGTACCCCTGAAAAAATAGGATACATAAGGAGTTATAAATAATTATATTAAAAGGAAGGGACATTTCATGCTTTTCAGGTCCCAAAGACTACCACCAAACCATTTCTAATCTTTTCATAAAATTGCCAATTTGCGTCATGCTTCATTTTACAAAAAATTGGTTATAAAATGGACTCTATTCCTTAGAAATATATACCACCAAGCAGAAAAAATAAAGCATATAGAATTAAGAGGATGTGGTGTATACAAACCGCAGTCGCACATTAATATCTCCTTCTTCGCACTTGTATTACGTCTTTTATACTTAGAAATATGGTGCACAAACAATTGATCACGTCAAATGTGGTGCAAACTATAATTTTCACTTCATTCACTTTAAAAACTATGATATTTAGTCTTCTCTGCAAATACAAAACTATTACATTGGGGTCGCAAGATAATCGTTCCTCATTCTCTCAACTGTCGCACAATAATCTAGTTAGGGCACACGTCATCATCATTTTGTAGATTTGTGGACTTTTTTCAAGCAACAACTCTGAAAAAAACACATCTTAGAGTGACGTAAACTACTTAAGTGAGTGGATGTTTCAAAAGAAAATAATTACACTCCTCGTTGGATGTGGATTTAATCTTTATCATAGCGATTATGTAGCTCCTTACCCTGAAAAATAGGATAGTAAGGAGTTATAAATATTTATATTAAAAGGAAGGGACATCATGCTTTTCAGGTCCCAAAGACTACTACCAAACCATTTCTAATATTTTTATAAAATTGAAAATTTGCTTTATGCTTCATTTTACAAAAAAGTGGCCATAAAATGGACTCTCTTCCTTAGAAATATATACCACTAAGCAGAAAAAATAGAGCATATAGAATTAAGAGGATGTGGTGTATACAAATCACAATCGCACATTAATATCTCCTTCTTCGCACTTGTATTACGTCTTTTATACTTTGAAATATGGTGCACAAACAATTGATCACGCGAAATGTGGTGCAAACTATAATTTTCACTTCATTCACTTTAAAAACTATGATATTCAGTCTTCTCTGCAAATGCAACACATTGGTTTCGCCAAGTAACCGCACCCCAATCTCTCAACTGTCACACAAAATCTAGTTAGGGCAAACGTCATCATCATTATATTGCTCCGTGGACTTTTGTCAAGCAACATCTCTGGAAAAGACACATCCTGACCGGTACATACATTTTAGAGTGATGTAAACTACTTAAATATAGATGGGACTCCCTCGGTCGTCCCGATTATATATAATATATAATACCCTACTAAAATGTCATGTCCTTTCAGACCTACTTTACGACGTAATGTTGTAACCTTTTGGTTTTGTTTCCTTTAAATAAAAATCCAGTCTTTACTTGTTGGGATCATGAATTTTTAAACAGTGCCTGCTCATTAAGGGCGCGACTATTCGCCAACAGGTGTATTGGATGTCTATATAAGCTTTCCTCGTGTCTCCGTGTAGAATTCTACAATAAGAAAATTCTAAATGCTTGTAAAACAAAAAAATCGATAATCTTTCATCAGTAACAGTGATGGATATGTTGCCGGAATTAACTACTGAGATACTACAGCGCCTCCAAACTACAGAAAGCGTTTTAGCATGCAAACGTGTATGAAAAGAGTGGAATATTGTCCTTGGGGACAAAAGAATTGGCCTCCTTTTTGGTTTTACACCAAGAATGGGGAAAGATAAATTTACTCAACCCTTCTATAAAGAGGAAGACTTCAACCCGACTGTAACATCCAACAATCACAACGCCCCGAATGACGGAACTTACGATGATTGGACTAAGTTGCACCCAGTAGTTGGATCTTGCAATGGTCTGGTATGTTTTTATGTTTCACACCACGACATACAAGATCCTGTATATATTATGAATCCAGAAACTGGTGAGTACCTCCATCTGCCACAACTATGCATCCCAATTGCACGAGATCAAGTCCTTCCATGGTATCCACGTGTTGATGGTGGATTTTCATTTAAGGCTAAAATTGTAAAAGCCAAAACTGTGCGCTAACATCCTGCAAAGGATAAAGCCACTGATAAAGTGGAGAATACTTCTTCACTATAAACTTACAGCATTACCAATTAATGCATGACCAACCTTGTATTTCCTGTACTACTCCATTCTCATTATTGGTGCGGCATGACGGCTGAGTGATCGCTCTCAGCAGAGCAACATGAATCTCCAAGCATTAAATAAGGAGGCATGTACGAAATACCCGTACATGCTATAACTCTCGGAGTGTTATACTAGCCCGATCGAGCATCTGGACTGTATGTATCAGTCTCAGAAACGATCACGACCATCCCACTTCACCATCATGATTGGATGGCTTAGATTGAATCCATAACCCTCAAGCAGGTATTGGAATGTTCAACATCGGACCAATGCGGACCCCGCATGGTCGGCCTCCCCAAAAGGGTAGCATGGCTTGCCAATTCGTCCAGCCAAAGCAGCGTGGACGAGAAACCCTAAATTAGGGTTTGCATCACATTACATGTGTCGCAAATCAGTCTCAACCATCCATCTTCGCAGGCATAGATGGAGGGTGTAGATGTAGATTCAAAGGGCCCAGAGCATGTCAACACAAACACTGTAGGCCCTCCTACATACATGACCGATCGGTCGGGACCAAACATGGATGGTCGTCCCAATTCGTGCGCCCAAACAAGGCATGACGCACGGCTGGAAAAACCATAATTAGGGTTTTCGATCACGAGCGTCCATTTTCACCTGATCGAACGAAGGTCCTAGGAGTCTATTAAGCAGGTCCAGTGAGTATCAACACGATCACTATAGGCCCACATATCTCCACACCCGATCGGCCAAGGCATATCATGCCTGGTCGTCTTGATTCGCACGCCCAAACTAGGCGTGGTCACACCTCCCAATTGCAAACTAATCTCGACCACTCAACTTTGCCGGACAAATTGAGTGGCTCAGATCACGTTTTTATGGGGTATTAAGGTATGGACGTGTACACCAGCCCGCCGTCTATATACCAGACTAATCGGCCAAGACCGACCAGGCTTGGTCGCCTCGAAACGCGCGCCCAAAGTTGGCATGACGCGCGGCCTTTGCGGCACAAAATCTCTGTCGCAAATCAATCCTAGCCGCTCCTCTTTGCCGTACAAATTGAGCGATCTAGATTACACTTTCACGAGACAATGAGGTATGGGCATGTACACCGGCATGCCGTCTACACGCATGCCCAATCGGCCTTGCCAAAATCGTGCTCAAGCTTGGATTCGACCTAGCTGAAGAGTGATGCTTGCACACCTCTTCATAAACCCTACTTCCACTAACGGTCGCAGATGAGTGTCTCAAAGATCATCTCGTCCGTTCAACTTCACCTGCTTTGTTATACAGCCCTGGTCAGGAGTTAACTGGTCAATGAGGTGTCGTGGTCTACCACACCAAGTGATCGGACAAGTCAGGACTTACCTGTACAACCCCAAACGATCACTTGAAGATGGATAGACATGCATCTATTTTAAGACGCTTAATCGTGACTTACTCCATTAAGCCTTAAAACAGCGATGCTTCACTCATGCTATATACATTCAATGCATTAATGCATAGAATTCACGTGATATTTTACAAGTATCAAATTCCCAAATAACTTAGTTATTTAACCTAGCATTGCATGCTACTTCCTGTGGGTCCCACGATCCACACAATCGAGACATCAATCATGTCACAAACTGGGGGATACATACTGGGGTATTGGTCTGGCGGTTTACAGCGTGCAGCGCACAATGCGCCATCACAAGTCATGGACGGTTAGTGATGATGGGAGAAGTGGGCAAGACTGATCGTGTAACACTAACACACGCAACTCCACTACTCCATCACTCCACTTTCTCCACTTCCCATGAGAGACGTGAGTAAGGCTCAATGACTTGTATAAATAGGTTCTCCTCCCTATTTCCAAGACAATACAACAGAAGCAAGTGTTGATACAACCGTATTCAAACACCGGAACTGATAGCTTACATTCTGCAATCCAGTTCAGCTTTCTGATACAAGTCATACATAGCCAACACCTTCACAATCTCAAAACCTTATTCGCTTCCCTCCCTAAGATCAACCCCATCTCCTTCACTTTGTGACCGAAGCAAGTCTGGAACGGCCATTTCTTGGTTTAGCCCAGAATTGTACAGATTGATTTCTCAAATCATAAAGCACTCCCGTGCAGTGCATTTGTTTAGGGTTTAGATTCATTCCTCATCCACACACCACAAATTACCAAATTCGGCAGGAATAGTTTTCACCCATAAACAATTGGCGACCACAGTGGGGGATTAATCTCTCGGTTGCAAAATCAATTTTCAAATACAATTCAATCTTATCAATTTCGAAATGGTGGATCTTAGGTATGGATCAGAAACCAATCCTGACGGGACTAGCATTGACAACACTCTCGGTGTTGATATCTCAGGTGTCACCGTGCAGCCAGTCAATACCATCAATGTATCTCGTGGAATTTCTTCCTCTACTACCAGCACCAGCGGAGATGTTCCAGTAAGTTTAACACCTCCCATCACCAGAGCCAGACCTCCGGCGGTCACCAGAGCAACAACTTCCACCCTTCATCAGAACGAGGAGCTGGAGGAGAAAGAGGAGGACCATCTCCCAATACCATCGCATTGGATAGGAAGGAAGTCCTTGCTAAGACTCAAACGGATATGGATGCAACTCAGAAAGAGGTACTCACTTTTCTTAATACATTAACTAATCGATTTCCATAAGAGCCGCGACATCCCCTGAAGCCAACAAGGAACGCATTCAACGCACCCGAAGAAGGTACTTCAGTGGCGCGGACCTACATGGACCTGATCAAAGAAGCGACATCAGATATGAACGGTCATGTCATGGAGATTCCTACACTGGGGACTGATCCTCACAACGATCCTCCTCAAGTCAATAGTCTCACTATGAGCCAGAGGCTGGTGAATCAGGAAGCGGTTTCTCTAGTGGAAAGTTTATGCGAACTTTTACACCTCTCGAAGAATCAACGGGGAGAGAGGTTTTGCTGCAATCAACCAGAAGAAGGTCACAACCGGGCCCTACACGTTACTGCACGCATCAAGGATTCAGAGTTCAAGAGGGACCTCATCGACAAGGGAGCGTCTTCGAATGTGATTACTCTCAAGACCCTCAGGATGGCCAAGGTTCACTCAGGCAAGATCGTATGGCATCCTACCACAATGACAGACTTTGAAGGAAACCAGACCAGCACATACGGGATCGTCCCTTCAACATATCACCAATGCCTAAAGACTATGCTGGATAAAGAAGTCGTTCGTATTCCTGCATCATTGTCTCCTTACGCATCAAT
Organism: Papaver somniferum; assembly: GCF_003573695.1. Taxonomy (NCBI): domain Eukaryota; kingdom Viridiplantae; phylum Streptophyta; class Magnoliopsida; order Ranunculales; family Papaveraceae; genus Papaver; species Papaver somniferum. Next base: position 52,054,492 of record NC_039367.1, read on the forward strand.
ATGCGGAGTAGAACTGTTCGAACTGAGGGAAGCTCCGCGGGAAGGATCAGACAAAGTCCATTGCATCCCACTACCCACGTGGGGTTCAATTCAGGAAGAAGACTGACTTGCATCACTAAGTGCTAAGCACCACGACGCACCTTTGCTGATGAGGCGTCCATCTTTATCCGGTGAAGCTTCAACCCACGTTCACACCAAGAGGGAATGAACTTTCAAGGCAAGCCGTGATCATAAGGGGAAAACAATATACCGACGCCGCTATTAGCAATTAGCAGGAGAGACTGGCACCCAGTCTCTCCTCTCAGATGAGTGCTTCAAGAACGATGGGCCGCAAGAAGAAGTATTGGACGCTCCGCGACAGTTACAAGATGGCACCAACTCCACAACTGACGAGATCGAAACTGTTAACATCGGGAATGAAGAATCTCTCAGGCCTGTCTTTATCAGTTCGACTTTGTCCACAGACGAACGCGCGAGTCTTGTCCAGCTTCTCAAGGAGTATCAAGACGTATTTTCCTGGACGTATGAAGAAATGCCTGGTCAGGATGAAAAATTGGTCACTCACCATCTACATATCATACCTGGATCCAAGCCGATCAAATAGTCTCTGAGGCAATTCAGACATGAAGTGGATGAGCAAATCAAAACCGAAATTCAGAAGTTGCTAGTTGCTGGCTTCATCAAACCTATTCACCATCCGACCTGGTTATCTAATGTGGTTTCAGTAAAGAGTAAAAACGGACAGATACGGTGTTGCGAGGACTTCAGAGACCTGAACAAGTGCTGCCCCAAGGACGATTTTCCTCTGCCTAACATCGACATGTTAGTAGATGATACCAGCGGACACGACATGTTCTCCTTCATGGATGGTTACAGTGGCTACAATCAAATAAGGATGTATGAACACGATGCATGTAAGACATCCTTTCGAACCCCTCTTGGCAATTTTTACTATAATGTTATGCCCTTCGGTTTAAAGAATGCTGGTGCAACATATCAACACGCTATGACGGCAATCTTCCATGACATGATGCATAAGCAAGTATAAGACTACGTGGATGATATTGTGGTCAAGTCAAGAGCTCGGGCATATCACACATGAGTCTTACGAAAAGTTTTCGAAAGGTGTCGTGAAAACAAATTGAAGATGAATCCTTTGAAATGCACCTTCGGTGTCTCTTCAGGAAAATTTCTGGTATTCCAAGTGACTGCTGAAGGGATCAAAGTAGACCCGTCCAAGACTCAAGACATCCTCACGATGCCGCCACTACAAACTGTGAAGGAACTTCAGAGCTTCATGGGCAAGGTAAACTACATTCGTCGTTTTATACCTGGCTTGGCCCAGCTTGTCGCTGCATTCACCCCCTTGCTGAAGAAGGGAGCAAATTTTATTTGGACCGCAACTCAACAGGAAGCGTTTCAAAGGATTCAACGAATATTATCATCTCCAGCCATCATGAGGTCTCCCGTCCAAGGGAAGCCGCTATGTCTCTACACCGCCTTCAGCGATACCGCTGTAGGGGCTTTACTCGCCCAGGAAGACGATGAGGGAATCGAACGCCCTATATATTACTTCAGTCGAATATTAAGAGATACTGAGCTCAGGTATCCCAAGGCGGAGAAGGCATGTTTAGCTCTAATACATTCCATTCAGAAGTTCAGACATTACCTACTGTCCAACAAGGTGGTACTCATATCTAAATCTGATCCTTCGAAGTTTTTGCTTTCAAAACCGGTCCTGATGGGAAGGACGGCCAAGTGGATTCTCCAAATGTCGGAGTTGGAAATAACACATACGTCGCCTAGAGCTATCAAGGGGCAAGCAGTCGCATACTTATTAGCATCATTCCCTGGAGAAGGCACTACGGTACACGAAGATCTTCCTAGAGAATTTCCAGACATCTCTGTTGTCGAGGAAGAAGCATGGATCTTGTATTTTGACGGCTCTGCTACCCCTAGCAGTAACCCCAAAGGAGCAGGCGTGGTCTTACTATCCCCGACTGTGGAAGTATTCTCACACTCCTTCAAGATGGAATTCCAATGCACCAACAACTCAGCAGAGTATGAAGCCTTTCTCATAGGGCTGTCAATAGCCAAACAAGAAGAAGTCACACGTCTAGAGATAAGAGGTGACTCCAAACTACTGGTGAATTAGATGAATGGAGTATACGCATTGAAGGAAGTAACGCTAGCTCCATACCGATCAGAAGCACAAAGGTTACTAAACTACTTTGCCGATGCAACCATAACCCATATTGGTCGCAGCAACAACAAACACGCCGATTGCCTAGCAACGCTGGCTTCCAAATTGAAGTTCGAAGGTTTTGAAGAAACCCTGACAGTAAAGAGGAGAACCATAGATCAACATGGCTGTCACAATACAAAGACACCGAGGCTCACGATTGGCGAACGCCGATCATTCAGGAGCTCAGCAGCTCACTCTCTCAAGGAAAGGTCAGTCTCAAAATCCTGCAGAACTTCTTCATGCTTTATGGTATTCTATATCATCGAAACCCGGATGGTTCTCTATCAATATGTCTTGGAGATGATGAGGCACAACAACAGCTTAACCGTGTTCATAATGAAATTTGCGGACAATCACTGGTGGTAACGCTTTACCGACGACTTCAACGCCTGGGTTCTTACTGGCCAGAGATGGAGACTCAATCCAGACTACTTCAGAAGTCCTGCTAAAATTGTCAAGCGCCGCCACACCAATTGGAGGTTTTTAGTGTGAACCATACTGGGGACTGGAGAGAGCCGTACATTAGCTATCTCCGCGATGGGGCAACTCCCACTAATCAAAAGGATGCTGTTAAGATAAAGCAAAAAGCCAAGCGGTTCGTATTTCACGAAGGAATTTTGTATCGCAAGAGCTTCGGAGGTGATTGATGAGTCCTAAAAAGTGCATATTTCTATATATTTTTCTTGGCATTTAACTCATCTTTTGTGCATTAATTCTAAATTTTATCCCATATTCTGTGTTTTCATTGTTTTCAAGAATAAATATTTTTATTAATTAATTTTGCATTTTTAGGTACTAAATAAAGACTAGATGAATAGCGGAGCGAAAAGAGCAGAAAAGTAGTGAAAAGTCGGGAGGAATTACGCAAGGAAGCCGCGAGGAATGTTGTGCACAAGACCAAAAAGCTAGAAATGGGCTTAACAAGGAAGAATTGTTCTTAAAGAAGATATGGGCTTGGCATACCCAAGGTCCAAAACCCTTACCCAAACCCATTTCCAATATCCATACCCGTCTCCTTCGTCAGCCGTCAGATTGGATCACATCTGAATCCAATGGTCGCAGCATCGCCAGTACATCAAAGTCTGAAGCTCTTGTCTAACACTACAGCACCTAACTCAATCTTGAGCCGTAAGTTTCGTTGTATCAGGCATCCGACGGTCGATACCAGCCTCTTCACTTGTAGCCGTTAGATCAATCTATCATTTCCGCATCCCACGGCTCAGCTTCGCGAATCATCGAGACTTGATGCTGTTAAGATAAAGCAAAAAGCCAAGCGGTTCGTATTTCACGAAGGAATTTTGTATCGCAAGAGCTTCGGAGGTGATCTATTGCGATGCCTGGCTGGTGATAGACGCATTTATGTGTCTAATTTGTCCTCAATGTTTCGTATTGTTGGTACTCGTTTTCGTCCTTATTATGGTGTTTTGTGTATTTTTAGGTATTTTTGGAAAATAAATATTATTGGAAAAATCGGCTCGAAAAATCACTCGGAACACCCCCGGAGGACACTTGTTATACGGAGCCCAGATTTGGTTAAGGGGCTCCTCAATTACTAAGGGGAACCCCAAAAGGCAGCTGCTATCCGCACCCTACAGCTGGTTAGGGGGACACCATCTTCTTCATTTGAAAATTAAATTTGGCGGGAAAAAGAAGCACTGAAACTGGATGAAGTTTCGATCGAAATTTGAAGCAGTTCTGGGTAGACTAAAGGGTTGAATGGGTAGTTTTGATATGTCCTAACAAAGCTGGTATGGGTGTTTTTTTGACCCAGTTTGGCTGGAATTTCCGTGGTGAAGAAAACAGGGAGTACGTGGCCGGAAAACTTCATCACGGGATTACAACAAATTGAAACGTGTATTTCTCGTGTTTGGATGGAGTTTGGACTCTGCAGAGGCGTGTAGAAGGAAAATAAGGAAGGTTGGAAAGCTGCAGATGCTCGGATGAAGAAAAAAATATCCGAAGAATATTTTTTATTTACTGTAGAATAATAGAGAATTTTTGGTATTTAACTCGAGATTCGAGGGGGCCGTTGAGTATAAATAGGCTGCTGGGATATCATAGAATGGGACGGAGAGATTGGGAGAAGTTTAGAGCACCACAGAGTCAAAAAAATCGAATTTGCAGAGAGACCACATGCTGCTGCTGCTGCCATTGAAGAACACAAAGAACAGACTCGCCACAACCGTCGTTTTTAAATAGTGTCAGCGACTCATACTGTGGGTTGCAGATCAGAGACAGACTTAAAAAACGCAACAGTACAGTAACGGCTCTTTGTAACGGCTTTTGCAACAGTTTTAAGCATTGCAAACCCGATATTTATTATAATTCTCCCTTATTCATCATTTGTAACCCTTTGAGCATAAATGAAATCAACTTTTGAGCGTGTTTCCAACATGATGAGCGGATAATTCTCTCGTAACCAAGGCAATGGATGAAGCTATTCACACATGAACAATGGGTAACTATTTCATTTTCTCTAGTATTTAATTATAATTCACTCAATCACTGCTTTTGCAGAGTTCTTAAAAGTTTACATAATTTTCTTCATTAGTTGTGATTCAATTAGATAGGTTATGCTTTGGTTAGATAATCTATGCTTAAGGGATACAATTAATTTTTGAGAATATGTTTGATTATTTGTGGATTAAGAAATAGAGTATTTGACATCATTCATGTGTAATAGTGGATTCTAGTGTCTTGGTTATTTTCCAATCACTTGAAATCAATTTTGAGTTAAGTTTTCTATATTTTTAAGTTCTATTAAGTCTAGAATTCATTGCCTTCACAAGCCTCAGCGAACTCTTTACTACAACATATTTGAGATAACATCAAATTTTTGGCGCCGGCGATGCGAGCTTGTCTTTAGGATAGAGTTTTTAGATTTATTTAGTTTTTTTTGTTCTTCTTTACGTTTTTGGGTTTTTGTCTTTTCCTTTCAGATTTTGGGAATTTGGAGCGAAAGAAATTTTTGCCAAAGCTTTTGGCGAATATTTAAAGACTTGAAGTAAAAGGCAAAGCGAAAGGAGCTAAAGAAGAAGAATTTTTTTTTATAGAAAAAGAGAGAAAAAAAAAAGGAGAGTGTTATTTTATTAGATTGTATTAGGAATTCTTTTTATTTTGTATTTTTATTTTTCTTTTTGCACTTTATTTTTTAGACCTTTCCTTTGGACTTTGGACATTTGGACATTAATTTTTTTTAAACCCTACGGAAGGGTAGATTAAATATTAAACTGTTTGCAGAGAAGGAAGGTGATTACGATATCACCTCGGCCCCTCGGGTTCGTACACAACATAGGAGTTGTGGCCCGAGTCGACAACAACGGTTCATCCCCCGTCTGGAACGGGAGGTAAGTTTGTCGAAACACTCGCGAATCCCCTGTCAGCGAGTTACTGTATTCCTTCGTTTGCATATATGCTGAGGAACTGAAAACGGCTGTTTTAAATTCCTAGTAAAGGGCAAGAACTGGCCATACAAGATAAGGGTTCGGATTTCATCACCGTTCTCTTCTTTCCCGCCTTAGGAAAACGAAACCAAACGCGAACCTAAGATTTAAAATTTGGAATAGAACGAGACCTATAGGGTAACGAGCTTAGTAGGAAAGTCGTTCGAAAAATATTGGTTACTCTTTTAGCATACTTCGAAGTTCATGATGGTCTCTGTAAGTTGAATGCGTGACTGCGCCGCCTTGTGGTAGCAGTGAGGCCTTGGGTATCAAATCTCCACTGAGCTTCCCTCGCCTCAATTCAACTTACTTTGACTCGGATTGACTCCAGAGGGGTTTGCTTAAATTGTAACTAATTCCCTTTCGAAGGATTAGAAGCTGGTCTAGAAACAATCTAAGTGGAGTCATCATGCTTTTTGTTTGCTAGAATTCAGTAGGTTTGCTGTGGTGGAGTCAGCCTTGTTTGTGTTTGCATAGAACTTCCCTTCCCTTTTAGGGCTTTTCTTTTTTAGTTTTGTTTTTGTAGTGTATGCCCGAGGTAGAACGGGCTTGGAAAAGAAACACTCTAGGTCGTCTGATTAGTGATAAACCTAGTAGTTCTTCTTGTGAAGGCGGGGAGCTCGAAGACTCTTCTTTAGAGAGCCCCGTTTTAGGAAACTTCAGTTTTGAGAATCTGCTTCTTTGTGAAGAAAGTACTCCTAGTCCTTCGGTAGTGCCAGAAATGGCAACTTTAAAAGCTTTATTGAACCCAACTAGGACGTCTCGTCCGTATTGTATCAAGTTAGCTGAAAATGAGGAAAATTATGAACTCAAACCTGGGACTTTACAGATGCTCCCAACCTTTTTAGGAAAAGAGAATGAGAACTCCTATTTTCATGTTAGGGAATTTGAGGAAGTATGTAGTACTCTGAAAATTAAAAACCTTAGTGATGATGCACTGAAACTTAGGTTATTCCCCTTTTCCTTAAAAGATAAAGACAAATCTTGGTTGTATAGTTTGGATTCTGAGTCAACTGAAACCTATGAACAACTTACATCAGCCTTTATACATAATTGTTTCCCAAGGCACAAAACATCGTCTATTAGGACATAAATTTGTACTTTTTCTCAACAAGAGGGAGAATATTTATATAGGTATTTAGAAAGGTTCAATGACTTAATTTCGCAATGTCCTCATCATGGTTTAGAGAAGGTTAGGTTAGTTCAGATCCTCTACGAGGGTTTAGATTATGCAACAACAACCATGGTTGAGTCCTTATGCACAGGTGGGTTTGAGAATAAAACTGTTGATGAGGCGATGACATTTTTGAATGAAATCGCCAATAAGGCCCAACAATGAAAAATAATAGGGAACCCCAGAAAACAATACTTCTAAGTAGAGGAAATGTCAATAGGGTAGAAGGATCTTATGAGTCAGATGCTAAAATAGCAGCCATAACCAAAAGGTTAGAAGCCTTAGAATTAGGTCATTCTAGTGGTACTAGTGGTAGAATAGAGCCTTTTTGGGAATACTGTTGAAGAGCAAGCCAATGTTCTTTATAACAACACTAGATTCGATAACCCTCAGAAGTTTGACCCTTATTCAGAAACCTATAACCCTGGCTGGAGAAACCATCCCAACCTTTCTTGGTCTAAGGGCCAGAATCAAGGTCAGTCTAGTAACTCTCAAGCTCCCCCAGGTTTTGGCTATCCTAAGAATCCTTCAGCCCCAGCTCAGTTTCAGAACCCTTCGGATAAGAAGATTTTGAGTTTAGAAGAGTCTCTTGCTTTGTTAACTCGTAACATTATGCAGTTTCAGCAATCTGTTGCTCAAGGTATACAAGAAAATAAGAGAATGGGTCAGGCTAACTCTCAGGCTATTTCCGAGTTGAAAACCCAGGTTAGTCATATAAATGAGTCTTTAAGAGAAAAAGGTAAGTTTCCTAGTCAAACTCAACCGAACCCTAGAGGAATTAATGAAATAGGTGAAAGACCATTTGATCATGTGAATGCTATTAAAACCCTTAGGAGCGGTAGAGAGATAGACAACCAGCTTTCCATGCCTAATAGTGAACATGTTGTAGTTCACCCTTCTGAGCCAGATAATGAGAAAACTGATAGAGTCTCCAAAGAGACCAATGAGGGTCCTGCTGAGCCCGGCTTTGTTTCCAGAGCCCAGTTTCCCCAGCTGCTAGTTCCGACTAAGAGGGAGTCCAACTTTAATGATATATTGGAGGTTTTTAAGCAAGTTACTATCAACCTACCGTTGTTGGATGCGATTAAGCAGATTCCGGCTTATGCCAAGTTCCTTAAGGATTTGTGTACACGAAAGAGTAAGCTTAATGTCCAGAAGAAAGCCTTCCTAGCTAGTCACGTGATTTCCATTATTCAGAATACCACTACTCCTAAGTATAAAGACCCAGGGTCCCCTACTATTTCTTGCACAATAGGTAAACACCGTGTTGAGAAAGCTTTGCCTGACTTAGGAGCCAGTGTGAATTTACTTCCATACCATGTGTACCTTAATCTAGGACTTGGTGAGATGAAACCTACCCAGATGACACTCCAGTTAGCTGATGGGTCCGTTAAAATTCCTCGTGGTGTGATCGAGGATGTTCTTATTGAGGTCGACAAGTTTATTTATCCAGTGGATTTTGTTATCCAAGATACCCAACCTGTCTCTGACCCAGAGAACCAGATAACGGTGATTTTAGGTCGCCCATTTTTAGCAACATCCAATGCGATCATTAACTGTGGAACTGGTATTATGAATTTGTCATTTGGTAATATGACTATTGAGCTGAACATATTTCACATTAGTAAGCTACCCCAGGAACTGGACAACTTGAGCGTAGAAGAGGTGAACATGATAGGCACCTTAGTAGAGGAGTCATTACCAAACACTTTGATAAAAGATCCATTAGAGAAATGCCTAGCTCACTTTGGGATTGATTTTGATGCTGATGATGTGATTAATGAGGTGAATGCTTTGTTATATTTAACCCCTTTGTTAGACACTAGTAATGGATGGAAACCTAAGTTCGAACCTTTACCCGTTTTCGAGTCTACCCAAGTTCCTTCGTTGGAAAAGCCTCCCAAGTTGGACCTTAAACCATTACCAGATACCCTGAAGTATGTGTTTTTAGGCCCATCTGAAACTTTACCTGTGATTATAGCATGCGACTTGGATAGTGATCAGGAAAGTAGGCTAGTGACTGTCCTTCAGAATAATAAGGAAGCTTTAGGGTGGACCATAGCATACATTAAGGGTATAAGTCCTATTGATTGTATGCATCATATCTATTTAGAGAGTGACACCAAACCTTCTAGGGAGATGCAACTACGACTGAACCCTAATATGAAAGAAGTTGTTCGAACCAAGGTTCTGAAGCTGTTAGATGCAGGCATTATCTACCCCATTTCAGACAGTAAGTGGGTCAGCCCCGTTCAGGTTGTTCCCAAGAAATCCGGTATTACTGTAGTCCAGAATGATAACAATGAGTTAATCCCAACCCGAATGACCACGAGTTTGCGTGTCTGTATTGACTATAAAAAATTGAACAAGGTCACTAGGAAGGACCACTTTCCCCTTCCCTTCATCGACCAAATGCTAGAGATATTAGCTGGACGTAGCCATTATTGCTTTTTAGATGGATACTGCGGTTATAATCAGGTTCCTATTTCCCCAGAAGACCAAGAGAAAACCACTTTTACTTGTCCCTTTGGTACCTTTGCGTATAGACGCATGCCTTTCAGCCTATGTAATGCCCCTGCGACCTTTCAGCGTTGTATGATGAGCGTATTTTCTGACATGGTAAAACGGTTCTTAGAGGTCTTTATGGATGATTTTTCAGTGTTTGGTTCGTCTTTCGATGAGTGCTTGCATCATTTGTCATTAGTTTTGACTAGGTGTAAGGAAAAGAATTTAGTGCTTAATTTGGAGAAATGTCACTTCATGGTTCGTTCAGGAATTGTTCTAGGGCATATCGTATCTTCAAAGGGTATAGAGGTAGATAGAGCCAAAGTTGACCTTATTAAAACTCTACCGGTCCCAAAAACCGTAAAAGGTATTAGGTCATTCTTAGGGCATGCTGGTTTTTATCATCGATTCATTAAGGAGTTTAGCTTAATTTCTAGACCTCTTTGCAATTTGCTTGCAAAAGATGTTAAGTTTGTCTTTGATGATGCTTGTTTAGAGGATTTCGTGAAGCTTAAAACTTTACTCACTACCGCCCCCATAGTCCAGGCACCCAACTGGAACCTACCCTTTGAAATCATGTGCAATGCTTCAGATTATGCTATTGTTGTTGTGCTAGGTCAGCGAGAAAACAAGTTACTTCATGTAATTTACTATGCTAGTAAAACTCTGAATGATGGCCAGTTGAACTATACCACTACGGAGAAGGAGATGTTAGCCATTGTCTTTTCCTTAGACAAGTTTAGACCCTATCTCTTAGGTTCTAAGATCGTAATATTTACTGATCATGCTGCTTTGAAATATCTTTTGTCTAAGAAGGATACGAAACCTAGATTGATTAGGTGAATCATGTTGTTACAAGAGTTTTCTCCGGACATTAGAGACAAAAAGGGTGCAGAAAATGTAGTAGCAGACCACTTGTCTAGGCTTGTTGTGGATACCCTTAATGATTCCCTTCCTATAAGGGACAGCTTTCCTGATGAACAATTGTTCTTTGTTACCCAATTACCTTGGTATGCGAATATAGTGAACTATCTTGTTACTGGTCGAATGCCCCAACATTGGGGTAAGCAAGAGCGTTCTAGATTTCTAGCTGAGGTTAAGCACTTCTTTTGGGATGATCCTTATTTGTTTAAGTATTGTCCAGACCAGATTATTAGGAGATGTATACCTGAGAGTGACCAGTCCAGTATTATTTCTTTTATCATGATCATGCTTGTGGGGGTCACTTTAGTGCTAAGAAGACTGTTGCTAAGATATTGCATTGTGGATTCTATTGGCCTTCGTTGTTTAAATACTCCCACAGTTACTGTGTTACTTGTGAACGTTGCCAGAAATTAGGAACCATTTCTCGTAGGAACATGATGCCCTTGAACCCTATTTTAGTTGTCGAGGTCTTTGATGTGTGGGGTATTTACTTTATGGGTCCGTTTCCTAATTATTTTGGTAACCTATACACCCTTGTCGTTGTAGACTATGTCTCTAAGTGGATTGAGGCGGTTGCGTGTAAAACCAATGACCATAGGGTTGTGATTGATTTCTTGAAAAATAATATACTTACACGTTTTGGTACACCGCGAGCTATAATTAGTGATGGTGGGTCGCACTTTTGTAATGGACCTTTTAGGCTTTTGATGAAGAAATATGGTATTACACATAAGGTAGCTACCCCGTATCATCCACAGACTAGTGGTCAGGTTGAGGTTTCCAATAGGGAGATAAAACGTAAATTAGAGAAAAAAGTTAATCCTAATCGGAAAGACTGGTCGTCTAGGCTTACTGATGCCATATGGGCTTACCGTACTGCGTTTAAGACCCCCATTGGAATGTCGCCTTATCGGCTTGTGTATGGCAAGGCATGTCATTTACCTGTCGATTTAGAACATAGAGCTTATTGGGCTGTTAAGCAGCTAAACTTTTCTCTTGACAAGGCAGGAGCCCATAGGAAACTCCAGCTCAATGAGTTGGACGAGATTCGTATTGATGCTTACGATAGTGCGAAGGAGTATAAGAACAAAATGAAACTTGTGCATGATAGAAATATTTTAAGGAAGTCATTTTCTCCAGGTCAAAAAGTTCTTCTGTATGATACCCGCTTGCATCTTTTCCCTGGGAAGTTACGTTCTCGGTGGACGGGTCCTTTTATTGTTCGCACTGTCTTTCCTCATGGAGCTGTTGAGATCGAGACACCGGATGGTAGTAGTTCTTCGAAGGTTAACGGTCAGAGATTGAAACCCTTTTTAGATCCCTTTCCTACAGGTGATGTTGAGGAGGTCCCTCTGGAGGACCCTGTTTACCCTTGATTGACTACCGAGGAAGTTGTATGTTGTATATTAGTTTTTAATTTTCGTCACCCAGGTACTATCTTTCCAACTTCTCCTCGTGTTATTTTACTTTTGGTATTGCTCTTTCATTAGAAACATTAAGGACAATGTTAGATTTAAGTTTGGGGGTGGGGAAGAACTTTTTAGTTGCACTTTTGAAACTTCTAGCGTCACATGGTATCCGGTTAGCTAAGTTTACATACTGTTTCTCACCGAAAAGATAGAAATTGGAATGCTAGGGATAACAACCTTTTGAGACATTAGAGAAAATGACATTGAGATCCTTGAAATTCAGGAGAGAACTTGTTCCTTTTAGAGGGTAACCGTGATGGACCTAAACATACATGACGGAAAGGCAAGTAGGTCAGTAAATGCCAGAAAGACAAAGCAACCTCATAATGTAGTCTTAGTTACTGGATTGCGACTCTCTCTCAGTAGAAACTTCTCATCATCAACAAGCAGAGCGACATCAAAATCTATGAAGAAAGTTGAAGATGTTTTAGGTTTAGAAGCAACAATAGAAGAGAATAATTCAAAAATCAAAGTTGAAGTTATAAGAGCAAATGATATAAGTTGTTAGAATCCATGATACCAAGACATCACAAGTTGCGAAGATCCAAGTTTTGAAAGTCCTTCTCTCATGGCCATGTATTTTGTTGTCTTGTAATTTTTGTTTCAAAAAAAAAATGGAAAAAAAAAAGAAAGACACAAATGAAAAAAAAATGAAAAATGAAAAAAATCATCGTTACGTTTTGTTCAATAAGGCCAAAGGGAAGTAGAAATTTATAAGTCAAGCAAGAAATCGAAGATAAGAGTTAATTGTCAAGGTTCTATGAGGTTCGATAGTTTATCATCAACAGTTGAAGACCGAAGAAGACGTTGTTTCTACTGAGCACTATGAGAGAGTCGAAGGAAGATACATTTGGTTGCTTTGTTAGTCCGCTTTCAATCTGGCACAAGATCTTTCTAGCACTGGTTTAACTCATCACACGTAATTAATCCAGCTGTGTGGCAGATGTCCCTCTCATCTTTATCTCTCTCCTAATCTTATCCAGCTGTAAAGCAGCGGACGCATCTTACAATGTTTATCTAGCTGTGTAGCGGATATCTCTTTATTTAGCAGTGTTGCGGATGTGTCTCCCTTTTCTTCAATCAGCTTTAGAGCTAACACCTTTAATTTCTCTGGCATTCTAGTTACTTGGAGATAGGTTGAGAATATGTATGTCCTCATAGGTCTTTGGATACTTGTGACCAATTAGAAGTAATGGTTTTGTGGGTACACCTCTGGTAAACCCTCCCGAGATTAACTCGGTTTTTATTATTAGTTTTGCTCGAGGACTAGCAAATAATAAGTTTGGGGGTATTTGATAGACGCATTTATGTGTCTAATTTGTCCTCAATGTTTCGTATTGTTGGTACTCGTTTTCGTCCTTATTATGGTGTTTTGTGTATTTTTAGGTATTTTTAGAAAATAAATATTGTTGGAAAAATCGGCTCGAAAAATCACTCGGAACACCCCCGGAGGAGACTTGCTATACGGAGCCCAGATTTGGTTAAGGGGCACCTCAATTACTAAGGGGCATACCAAAAGGCAGCTGCTATGCGCACCCTACAAATGGTTAGGGGGACACCATCTTCTTCGTTTGAAAATTAAATTTGGCGGGAAAAAGAAGCACTGAAACTGGATGAAGTTTCGATCGAAATTTGAAGCAGTTCTGGGTAGACTAAAGGGCTGAAACTTAATGGGTAGTTGTGATATGTTCTAAAAAAGCTGGTATGGGTGTTTGTTTCGACCCAGTTTGGCTGGAATTTCCGTGGTGAAGAAAAGAGGGAGTACGTGGCCGGAAAACTCCATCACGGGATTACAACAAATTGAAACGTGTACTGCTCGTGTTTGGATGGAGTTTGGACTCTGCAGAGGCGTGTAAAAGGAAAATAAGGAAGGTTGGACAGCTGCAGATGCTCGGATGAAGAAAAAAATATCCGGAGAATATTTTTTATTTACTGCCGAATAATAGAGAATTTGTGGTATTTAACTCGAGATTCGAGGGGGCTGTTGAGTATAAATAGGCTGCTGGGATATCATAGAATGGGACGGAGAGATTGGGAGAAGTTTAGAGCACCACAGAGTCAAAAAAATCGAATTTGCAGAGAGACCACCTGATGCTGCTGCTGCCATTGAAGAACACTGAAGAACACAAAGAACAGACTCGCCACAACCGTCGTTTTTAAATAGTGTCAGTGACTCATACTGTGGGTTGCAGATCAGAGACAGACTTAAAAAACGCAACAGTATAGTAACGGCTCTTTGTAACGGCTTTTGCAACAGTTTTAAGCATTGCAAACCCGATATTTATTATAATTCTCCCTTATTCATCATTTGTAACCCTTTGAGCATAAATGAAATCAACTTTTGAGCGTGTTTCCAACATGATGAGCGGCTAATTCTCTCGTAACCAAGGCAATGGATGAAGCTATTCACACATGAACAATGGGTAACTATTTCATTTTCTCTAGTATTTAATTATAATTCACTCAATCACTGCTTTTGCAGAGTTCTTAAAAGTTTACATAATTTTCTTCATTAGTTGTGATTCAATTAGATAGGTTATGCTTTGGTTAGATAATCTATGCTTAAGGGATACAATTAATTTTTGAGTATATGTTTGATTATTTGTGGAAAAGAAATAAAGGACTAAAAGAATAATTAGAGTTATGAAATATTTGACATCATTCATGTGTAATAGTGGATTCTAGTATCTTGGTTATTTTCCAATCACTTGAAATCAATTTTGAGTTAAGTTTTCTATATTTTTAAGTTCTATTAAGTCTAAAATTCATTGCCTTCACAAGCCTCAACGAACTCTTTACTACAACATATTTGAGATAACATCAGCTGGGGTAGTAATCCCAATCATGCTGAAGGAAACGCACGAAGGGGAACATCAAGGGAAGAGGAAACTGTTTCTACAGATACACGAGAAATACTATTAGCCGACCATGGAGGATGACGCAGCCACTTTCGTTCAAAGCTGCTACAAATGTCAAATTCATGGGAACCTTGTTCACGCTCCTTCCACCCCTTTACACTTGATAAGAAGTCCATGGCCATTTTACAGTTGGGGACTGGCCATTATCGGGAAAATCAATCCGCCGTCATCAAAGCAGCACGAGTACATCATAACCGCGACACAATACTTCACTAAATGGGTAGAAGCCATTCCTCTACGAGGGATTACAGGAGCAACGATTGCGGCTTTCATTAAAGAACATATCATTTGTCGCTTCGGTGTGCCAAAGCATATCATCACTGATAACGGCACTCCCTTCGCCAACAAACAGGTACGAGAGTTACTTGAAGAGTATGGAATTAAACAGGTCTTCTCCACTATCTACTATCTTCAAGGAAACGGATAAGCAGAGAGTACCAACAAGACATTGATCCAGATCATCAGTCGAACAGTGCATGACAATCCTAGAGAATGGCATGACCAGTTACCAATGGCGCTATGGGCATATCGAACGTCACCCAGAAGCTCCATTGGAGTTTCTCCATACTCACTTGTTTACGGTGCAGACGCAATTCTCCCAGCAGAGATCAAAATCCCATCAGCCAGGATTGCAGCAGCAACCGGGGTCCACTGAGATGAGGCTGAAGCATCCAACTCTAGAGTAGCGGATTTAGACACTCTGGATTTCAGAAGAAGCAAAGCATAAGAACACACTCATGTGTACAGGAATAGAATTTCCAGGGCACACAACAAAACTGTGAAACCACGTGTTTTCAAAGTGGGGGATTTGGTCTTGAAAACGGCCAAACACATCCAGCAAGACATGTCCGCACCGAAATTCTCACCGAAATGGGAAGGTCCTTATACGATCACCAAGGCTTACAGTACCGGCTACTACAAGATCATTAAAGTGGACAAAGGAAATCTAGAGACAATCATCAACGGAAAATGGCTCAAGGCATATCATGCTTGATCATTGTCCGCTATGTCTCATGACACAACAACACAGGCATTTATTTTCATTACATGCTTGAATTATAAATTTATTCAGAGATACATTAATGAAAAAACCTGTTTCATCAATCAAAAAACCAGTACAATTTATTTCGCAAAGATGTTCAAAACCTTCTGACATGAACGTCGTTAACAATGAGAAAATACAGCTGAGCGCGGCTTAGAAGAGGCCATCTAACAGATTATAATTCCTTGAGAGCATCATCTTCAGTCTAGATTGATATCTCTCTGTCCTGTTCTTCAAGTTCTGTATTTCCTGCTCCACCTTCTACAATTCAGCATCCAGAGCCTTTTCTTCTTCCAAGATAGCCTTCGCAGCAGGAACTGCGTTCGCAAGGATGCCGGCTCGATCAACCTTGATGATGTCAAGATACTGACGCAGCCAACCCACTTTGAATTCCATCGATTCACAGGTAGACACCATGTTCTCCCACTCTTCAAATTTTGATTCGGCAACGTTACGGATGGAGATACCCTCCATCTCAGCAATCAGGAGAAGAAGGCAGTTTACCGTGGTAACCAAAGCAGATGCACAGTGTTGAATTACATTCCTGGTTGCAATATGGCCATACCTCTTCCATACTTTTGTATATAAGGGTACGAACTCCTTCCGCACCAAGAATCCGTCGATGGTTCGATAGCTAGAAGACAGACATTTCATGTGAATATCGAATGGAAGACCTGCGTTGGGGTATTCGTAAGACGAGATACCTATATCGGCATCGTCGAGATCCGCAGGAGTGGGCGTATTCGAATTTGAAGGAAGGGGACTGGTCAAATCATCATCATCGACCACTGTCACACATGGGCGTCTCTGTAAAAAAGAGGAGGAGCGAACTGGTACGGTCTTCCGGCGAACACTAATAGGAGAGTCATCGCAAAGCTGTTCATCCTGAACCTCAGATGGGCGTACGCGTTTAATAGAAGGTCCTGGGTGATATGAAGAAGATGATCTGTTGTTGTTCGACATGTCAAAGAGATAGAGTTTCTGCAAGAAAAGCTTATCAATGAATAATGGCTTTTAAACCCCGCATACATGTTGAAGGAAACCCTAAAGGAAGACCAAATCAGCTACAACAGAGTTTATCCGGAGGTCTCGACGCCGACCGAGTCGTGCTTTTCTCCAAACCCTAATTTGACCAGCTCCACCTGGCGATGTCTATCTATGCGGTAAATGTGTATTTACTTTAACTTAGTCATTTCCTTATACAAATTTGTCACCATCTCATGCCTACCCCACAATAGTGTAACCATTATGTGCTAGGCAGGGGACTTAATGTTGATGGTGGATTTTCATTCAAGGCTAAAATTATAAAAGCCAAAACTATGTGCTAACATCCTGCAAAGGATAAAGCCACTGATAAAGTGGAGAATACTTCTTCACTATAAACTTATAGCATTACCAATTAATGCATAACCAGCCTTGTATTTCCTGTACTACGCCATTCTCATTATTGGTGTGGCATGATGACTGAGTGATCGCTCTCAGCAGAGCAACACGAATCTCCAAGCATTAAATAAGGAGGCATGTACGAAATACACGTACAGGCTATAACTCTCGGAGTGTTATACTAGCCTGATCGAGCATCTGGACTGTATGTATCAGTCTCAGAATGATCACGACCATCCAGCTTCACCAGCATGATTGGATGGCTTAGATCGAATCCATAACCCTCAAGCAGGTATTGGAATGTTCAACACCGGACCAATGTGGACCCCGCATGGTCGACCTCCCCAAAAGGGTAGCATGGCTTTCCAATTCGTCCAGCCAAAGAAGCGTGGACGAGAAACCCTAAATTAGGGTTTGCAGCACATTACATGTGTCGCAAATCACTCTCAACCATCCATCTTCGCAGACATAGATGGAGGGTGTAGATGTAGATTCAAAGGGCCCGGAGCATGTCAACACAAACACCGTGGGACGCCTACATACATGACCGATCGGTCAGGACCAAACATGGATGGTCGTCCCAATTCGTGCGCCCAAACAAGGCATGACGCACGGCTGGCAAAACCCTAATTAGGGTTTTCGATCACGAGCGTCCATTTTCACCTGATCGAATGAAGGGTCTAGGAGTCGATTAAACAGGTCCAGTGAGTATCAACACTATCATTGTGGGCCCACATATCTCCACACTCGATCGTCCAAGGCATATCATGCCTGGTCGTCTCGATTCGCACTCCCAAACTAGGCGTGGTCACACCTCCCAATTGCAAACTAATCTCGACCACTCAACTTTGCCGGACAAATTGAGTGGCTCAGATCACGTTTCTATGGCATATTAAGGTATGGGTGTGTACACCAGACCGTCGTCTGTATACCAGACTAATCGTCCAAGACCTACCAGGCTTGGTCGCCTCGAAACGCGCGCCCAAATTTGGCATGACGCGCGGCCTTTGCGGCACTGTCGCAAATCAATCCTAGTCGCTCCTCTTTTCCGGAAAAATTGAGCGATCTAGATTACACTTTCACGAGACAATGAGGTATGGGCATGTACACCGGCATGCCGTCTACACGCATGCCCAATCGGCCTTGCCAAAATCGTGCCCAAGCTTGGATTCGACCAAGCTGAAGAGTGATGCTTTCCCACCTCTTCATGAACCCTAATTCCACTAACGGTCGCAGATGAGTGTCTCAAAGATCATCTCGTCCGTTCAGCTTCACCTGCTTGGTTATACAGCCGTGGTCAGGAGTTAACTGGTCAATGAGGTGTCGTGGTGATTACCATCCGTCACTCTAACACACCAAGTGATCGTCCAAGTCAGGACTTACCTGTACAACCCCAAACGATCACTTGAATATGGCTAGACATGCATCTATTTTAAGACGCTTAATCGTGACTTACTCCATTAAGCCTTAAAAAAACGATGCTTCACTCATGCTATATACATTCAATGCATTAATGCATAGAATTCACGTGATATTTTACAAGTATCAAATTCCCAAATAACTTAGTTGTTTAACCTAGCATTGCATGCTACTTCCTGTGGGTCCCACGATCCACACAATCGAGACATCAATCATGTCAAAAACTGGGGGATACATACCGGGGTATTGGTATGGCGGTTTACAGAGTGCAGCGCACAGCACGCCATCACAAGAACGTGTCAGGAAGTCATGGACGGTTAGTGATGATGGGAGAAGTGGGAAAGACTGATCGTGTAACACTAACACACGCAACTCCACTACTCCATCACTCCATTTTATCCACTTCCCATGAGAGACGTGAGTAAGGCTCAATGACTTGTTCTCCTCCCTATTTCCAAGACAAGACAACAGAAGCAAGTGTTGATACAACCGTATTCAAACACCGGAACTGATAGCTTACATTCTGCAAGCCAGTTCAGCTTTCTGATACAAGTCATACATATCCAACACCTTCACAATCTCAACACCTTCTTCGATTCCCTCCCTAAGATCAACCCCATCTCCTTCACTTTGTGACCGAAGCAAGTCTGGAACGGCCATTTCTTGGTTTAGGCCAGAATTGTACAGATTGATTTCTCGAATCACAAAGCACTCTTGTGCAGTGCATTTGTTTAGGGTTTAGATTCATTCCTCATTCACACACCCCAAATTACCAAATTTGGCAAGAATAGTTTTCACCCATAAACACCACGATACAACGTAATTGGGGGTTTCGGCTACTGTCAACGTACCAATGAGTATAAGGAAGTTCGTATTAGAGCATTTCTTGGTTGAACCCACTAGCATTGGTATGTCAAGCTAGTTGTCAAATTTAGTTTCCAAAACACATTCTTGATTTAGTATACTAAAGAAAGTTTCAGACTAGATTAGGTCTAAGAAGAACTACTCTTAAGGATGAAGACTGAAGATTAGAAGCAGACATCGACAAGGACTTCATCAACAAAGGTATGTGGTAATTGATTTCATTTGGATTCTTGTTCAATTCTACCTTTCTAATCCATCGAAACAAATGCTCACTCTATGGAACAATTCCTATGACGGTTAATGTACATTTATGTATATGTACTCGAGGTTATTTGAGCCATGACTTTTGTGACAATAACCTTTATCCCTGGAAAGGTTCTCATGTTATAATTAATGAGCTTACGAATTCAAAGAGCCAAGAATCACTCAATGCCGAGTTATAACGATGAAGTTATGAGTGATTTATTAAAGTAACAATTATAAGTGTTGTTGTAATTGTTACAGTTCGTTAGTAGGAAACAATCCATGGACTGCTTGTAACGGTTCACGGACTTGGGCCCAATTACGTGACTAAAAGGCATTTTTGGTCAAGTTGGTGATGTTTCCTTATCTAGGCAATATGGCTATTAATCCAAACATATTTGATTACCATATTAAAGTGTTTGTGATAACTTTAAATTCCTGCCTAAGTTAAATGTGATTTATTCACATAAATACAATATTTGTTAATTAACTATTTATTTAATTATTTTGGCAAGAGTTGTAACTTAGGAAAGACTCCCAAAATTAGGAGAGTCTTGAAAAAGGAAAATAGCTTTGTTTAGTTTTGAAGCTATGTTTCACTATAAATAAGAGTTCGTGAATGCTACACGTTTTGATAAAAGTCTTTGGTGTAAGCTCTCTAAGGTTGTTTTCCATGTCTTATATTCTTCGTGAACAAGAGTGAGATAAAAGTCTTTGTATTGGGGATCACAAAGTCGAGTTGGATTAATCTTCGTGATTGATTATACAACTTGTAATCTAGGTTTTGATAGATTTCAGTTTCCGATCGTATACCAACACTTGTTAGTCGAAATCGGAAGCTAGAAATAAAACTTCGATTAAGGCATCTCGTAAAAATCCTTAAGTAGTTTTAAACAAGATATCTATAGAATTATTCTAGTTGTTCTTGTTGTAGAATAATTAGGTTTCTCTTCCTTTATTTAAGAGTATAATAATCCCTAATCTAAAAGTTTGTTTTGATAATACTTTTACCTAGTAATTGATTTTATCAAATAAAACACAAGATTTCCAAAACCTTGATTCACATCTAAAGGGAAATCAAACCGGTGTGTTTTGCAAACAAAATATTGAATCGTATCAATCGTGTTGTTGTATCTTCTAAAGAGATCCTTGGGTTCTGCTAGAAGATTTACGAGAAAAATTCCTAAAGACAATCGGTGTTGTGTTATGAGTTCTATTTGTGCTGAAGAAGTTATTACATCTAGTCCGAATAGGTAGTAGGAAATTGCTGTAACAACTTATAATCAGTGTGTGTTTACTCTGGACTAGGTCCCGGGGTTTTTCTGCATTTACGGTTTCCTCGTTAACAAAATTATGGTGTTTGTGTTATTTCTTTTCCGCATTATATTTTGTTATATAATTGAAATAATACAGGTTGTACGTTAATCAATTATAGTTTTTGAATCCGACCTTGTTTGTTGGATAAGACTTGATTCATCTTGAACACTTGATTTTGTTATTTTCACATTATTAGACCAGTCCGGACTAACCCTGTTTCAAGTGGACACCGTGTTGAAATATTCCTTTTGTGATTGTTGCTTAAAGAGGTTTATACATGGTGGATATTTAATAGGTTTTGATTAACACAAAAGAATTTGGTTCAAGAATTTCACACTAAAATCAGGATTACAGACTTGCTTCTGTTTAACTTTGATTGTGTTGAAATAGAGATATAGCTCCTTGATATACTTTCCTATAGATTGAGCCTGACTATCTAGTTGAATCTCTTGAAAGCATATTGGAGTAAGTCCTCTCAGATTTCCAAACGAATTGTTGGGTGTGGTTGTTAGACCCCCGCTTTTTCAATTGGTATCAGAGAAGGCAAACACGTTAAGGACCTTATAAGTCTGTGTTTGTAGTGATCTGATATGGACAGAAGTGCTATCTCTATAAACGTACCGCTAGTCTTCGATGGCACGAACTATTTATGGTGGAAAATTGCTATGCGAGCTTTTCTTGAAGCACGTGATTTTCAATCATGGGTATATGTTGTTAATGGCTATGATGCTCCCGTTGTGGCAGTTGGAAATGTAAACGTTCCCAAGAATATTGGTAAATACAGCCCTGCCGAGATTCTTGTTGCAAAGCAAAATTCTGAAGGATTAAATGCTATCATCCATGCCATTACCCCATATCTTCAGCACCATGTAACTAAGTGTAATAAGTTTAAAGATGCTTGGTATATCTTAGAAACTGTATTCGAAGGGAATGTCGCAGAGAAAGAATCAAGGCTTCAAAATATAGCTTCCGACTGGGAAAACCTTCGCATGTCTGATGATGAAACCTTTGATGAGTTTAACCAAATACTTTCTCAAATAGTTAACTCCTCATTTTCGTTAGGAAAAACTATTCCAGAGAAAGATATTGTGTGCAAAATTCTCAGGTCTCTACCATCAAGATACGAGTCTAAGAAACATGCCATTGAAGAAGGAAACGATCTTTCTACACTCTCCAGAAATACTCTTGTTGGAAAGTTAAAGATCTTTGATAATGAACACGCATCTAGAAAAGAGGTGATTTCTCTTAAAGCTGCAAACAATTCTGAATCCTCTAAGGATAAATCTGGTTCGCCAGATACTAAGGATGTTACTCCACGACAATTTAGAAAATTCTTGAGAGACGGGAAAAAGAGTTTTTCTAAAGGTGCAACATCTCCTAATGATGATGTACAATGCTATAACTTTCGTGGTTTTGGGAACTTGTCTTCTGAATGTCCTAGCTGGAGCCGCAGACAATCTGCATATGCAGCAGCTTTGCCTACTCTTGATGATGGACCTGAATATTATAATCCCCAAGAGTACGCAGGCGAGGTTGCATTAGCCTCTAGAAAAATTCCTTCGGATTTTGATTCTGACGAAGAAGTATTTCATGAAAATCCAGTTGCTAATAAACTTCTTAAGCAATGTCATCAGAAACTTTCGGAAGATGAAGGCACCATACTCAGTGAGAAAGTAAAATGTGATAGACTTCGTAGTCGGAATAAAGACTTGCAAGACCAACTTGATTCTAGTGGTGTAAGAGATTATCTCAACGAAATACGAAAGCTTAAAGAAGAAATTGCCGAAGGTCGAGATCGGGAAATTATTCTTCAAGCAAAGCTAGATAACTTGGACAACATTGAGATGAACTTGTTATTTGATTCAGAATGAGAATATCTCAAAGTTCAATGTCAATCATCCAAGAATAATCTAGTTAGTGCGCTTGAAAAGGTCAAAAGTTTGGAAGAAGAAAACTCGAGCTTAAAAGAGAGTTTGTCTAGAAATAGCAGCTCAGATAAATTAACCTCGATATTGGGAGCATGTAGAATTCATCGTGATACACGAGGATTGGGATATGAAGGAATAGATGCTTCTGGTATTTTCAAAGAGGTAAAATTTGTCAAAGCTAAAGATTCTTCTAAACCTAAACCTTCCACGGTTGACAAAAGTGAAGTATCTCTACCAACTGCGGATGACGAAAAGAGGAAATTCTGTCAAGCTCCAAAGCAAGCACATACACATTCAGGTAACACTGAACATAACTTTTTCCATTCTACTAAACATTGTTTTTATTGTGGAAAACCAGGTCACTTGCAAAGGAATTGCAGATATCTTAAACGACATAAAACCAGATCTGATTCTGTTAAGATGACTAGATCTGATATTCCAAACTGGAGAAAAACTGAGTCTCATAATATCAGTTCTTCTAGTATTCCCTCCAAAAAATTTCATAATTATATTGGGGAGAAAAGGAAATACGTTGCTCCAAAAGCTACTCAGAAATGGGTACGAAAGAAGATCAATAAAGCAACGAGTACTATTAAGAAGGATCTCCCAGACAAGAGTTCGACAAGGGATAACATCTTAAAAAGGTATGGAACAGTTATTGAAAGTTTCAAGGAAGTTGTTAAATTCCTAGAGTCCATGCATGATTTTGTTTCGATTACCTGTGGTGAGCAAGATTTTGTTCACCTCAACACAACCTGATTGGGTTGGAAATGTATCCTCACCAAGAATCCCTAGTAAATGCGGTGAGGATTGCAAAAGAATTAGGCGCAAATAATGTGTTTGGTAATTTTTTAATATGTGGAACAATTTATTATTTCAAGCTGAGTCTAACTCGCTTACATATTTCTCGAAATATGTGTTGGTAAGCTTTCGCTTTATCCAACCTAGTGACGAATGTCATGCTATGTTTCAATCACTTTGAAAATTGCTCTGACGAAAAATGGTCTGTGAATAACGACTATATAACGTCCTCTGAGAATGTTTCAATGATTGAAATGAGAGTTTAGGTTATATAACCATTGGTGGATATAAGCATTGTTGTGGAAACACATATATGTATAAGTCCTTATTCCTTGAACCAAAGTTTGCGAACTTTGTTGATCAAGAGAAACGGAATGTGGCGTGAGCCAAGTCCGCGAACTCAGTCTGCGAACTAGCGGAAGTTCTCGACCCGAGAATTTCTGCTGGAGTTTGTGAAATCCTTCCGTGAACTTAAGTCCGCGAACTTGAGTAGGTTATATCTAAAATCGTTTGTTTTTGAGCTCATGTTTATATAAACTAAGGAATGCTTTTGCAAACCGTGGCTATAAAGTTCATGAACCGATTCGAGTGAATCAACCCGTTTTTGTTTCGATTGTGTCTTGTGTAGTTACATAAGATCTAAGCAATTGAACAACTCTCTGACTAGTTCATTTGAGTCATTTGAACTAGTTATGGTGAAGAAGAATATGGTTGAATACCACGCATATGATTCTTAATTACCTAACGTGATGTGTGATTGAAATTCTTATGTATAACATGTTAGAAGTAATAATCAATGCCATTGGATGTTGGTTTTTATTGTCAAAGAATCTTTTTCATACTCTTATGGTAACCATTCTTGTTATAAATCCTTATGGAAAAAGTTATTCTTCCTTTTAAGCATATCAATTATTGTTTATACAAGTGTGTATCTTAGAAAAGATGATCACAATACATGACCTTCATGATTATATATTGTGTATTGTTACCATGATATAGTTCTATTGTTTCTAGTAACACGATCTCATGAGAGACTTTCAATAGTTGGTTCTTAACTCGTATCTCCTTGTAGGGTTTCTAAAATCCAATAAATCCTTATCTCTGAAGTAAGGTCACTCTTTTTGTTCTTTCGGGAATGACATCTAATGGGGGAGAGTTCTTAATTGAACTTGTGCTTAATTGCTATATCTTTGAGGGGAGAAGCGGTTGTGGAACATGTAGGGGTTGACTTGTATCTTAATAAACTCCTTGATGAAGTCACTGAGTTTCGACTCTCTAATATCATCTAAAGTAAAGTCGATATGTTTTTCCTTTGGTCAAGAAATTCCTCTATGAAAATTTCATTAGGATTCCACCAGTCTTCGTACCTTTGCCAATTTACATTGACAAAAAGGGGGGGAATTGTTTTGTAGTTCACACTACATATACATATGGTTTACAGATCATTATGTAAGGGGGAGTGGTTTTCATTATGAAATGAATTATTGACTAAGGGGGAGTGATATATATCACCGTAGTATCATTGTCAAAGTTGTGATACAATTTAACTTTGATGATGTGTAATAATACTATGATGGATCTTCAACAAGTACAGGATAAACACACGCATAGTTGAAGAACCAAGGAAATCAAGCATGTTGGATTTTGGATCTTAATGCTTTTATTTGTTTAATTCCATATGTAAAATGGTTTTGTCACTAAAATTGACAAAGGGGGAGATTGTTAGAGCATTGCTTGGTTGAACCCACTAGCATTGGTATGTCAAGCTAGTTGTCAAATTTAGTTTCCAAAACGCATTCTTGATTTAGTATACTAAAGATAGTTCCGGACTAGATTAGGTCTAAGAAGAACTACTCTTAAGGATGAAGACTGAAGATTACAAGAAGACATCGACAAGGACTTCATCAACAAAGGTATGTGGTAATTGATTTCATTTGGATTCTTGTTCAATTCTACCTTTCTAATCTATCGAAACAAATGCTCACTCTATGGAATAATTCCTATGACGGTTAATGTACATTTATGTATATATACTCAAGGTTAATTGAGCCACGACTTTTTTGACAATAAACTTTATCCCTGGAAAGGTTCTCATGTTATAATGAATGAGCTTACGAATTCAACGAGCCAAGAATCACTCAATTCCGAGTTATAACGATGAAGTTATGAGTGATTTATTAAAGTAACAATTATAAGTGTTGTTGTAATTGTTACAGTTCGTTAGTAGGAAACAATCCATGGACTGATTGTAACGGTTCACGGACTTGGGCCCAATTACATGACTAAAAGAAATTTTGGTCAAGTTGGTGATGTTTCCTTATCTAGGCAAGATGGCTATTAATCCAAACATATTTGATTACCATATTAAAGTGTTTGTGATAACTTAAAATTCCTGCCTAAGTTAAAATGTGATTTATTTCACATAAATACAATATCTGCTAATTAATTATTTATTTAATTATTTTGACAAGAGTTGTAACTTATGAAAGACTCCCAAAATTAGGAGAGTCTTGAAAAAGGAAAATAGATTTGCTTAGTTTTCAAGCTATGTTTCACTATAAATAAGAGTTCGTGAATGCTATACGTTTTGATCCCCTTTGGAAAATTGGTGTAAGCTCTCTAAGGTTGTTTTCCATGTCTTCTGTTCTTCGTGAACAAGACTGAGATAAAAGTCTTTGTATTGGGGATCACAAAGCCGAGTTGGATTAATCTTCGTGATTGATTATACAACTTGTAATCTAGGTTTTTCACCTCTTGTCTATTCTAAGGTTTTCTCTTATGATATAAAACCATTCAAGAGTTGTTGATCACAAACCCTAGGTTTTGATAGATTTCAGTTTCCGATCGTATACCAACACTTGTTAGTCGAAATCGGAAGCTAGAAAGAAAACTTCGATTAACGCATCTCGTAAAAATCCTTAAGTAGTTTTAAACAAGATATCTCTAGATTTATTCTTGTTGTGGAATAATTAGGTTTCTCTTCCTTTATTGAAGAGTTTAATAATCCCTAATCTACAAGTTTGTGTTGATAATACTTTTACCTAGTAATTGTTTTTATCAAATCAAACACAAGATTTCCAAAACCTTGATTCACATCTAAAGGGAAATCAAACCGGTGTTTTGTGCAAACAAAATATTGAATCGTATCAACCGTGTTGTTGTATCTTCTAAAGAGAGCGTTGGGTTCTGCTAGAATATTTACGAGAAGAATTCCTAAAGACAATCGGTGTTGTGCTAGGAGTTCTATTTGTGCATAAGAAGTTATTACATCTAGTCCGAATAGGTAGTAGGAAATTGGTGTAACAACTTATAATCAGTGTGTGTTTATTATAATCAGTGTATGTTTATTCTGGACTAGGTCTCGGGGTTTTTCTGCATTTGCGGTTTCCTTGTTAACAAAATTCTGGTGTCTGCGTTATTTCTTTTACGCATTATTTTTTGTTGTATAATTGAAATAATACAGGTTGTACGTTAATCAATCATAGTTGTTGAATCCGACCTTGTTTGTTGGATAAGACTTGATTGATCTTGAACACTTGATTTTGTTATTTTCACATTGTTAGACCAGTCCGGACTAACCTTGTTTCAAGTGGACACCGTGTTGAAATATTCCTTTAGTGATTGTTGCTTAAAGAGGTTTATACACGGTGGATATTGAATAGGTTTTGATTAACACAAAAGAATTTGGTTCAAGAATTTCACACTAAAATCAGGATTAGGACTTGCTTCTGTTTAACTCTGACTGTGTTGAAATAGAGATATATATCCTTGATATACTTTCCTATAGATTGAGTCTGACTATCTAGTTGATTCTCTTGAAAGTATATTCGAGTAAGTCCTCTCAGATTGCCAAACGAATTGTTGCGTGTGGTTGTTAGACCCCCACTTTTTCAGTTCGAAATCATATGGATGGTAAAGTTCAAATACACACTCTAGGAGACGAGAGGGGATGGAGGAACATAAGGGAGATTCCTTATACTTTTCAGAGTTCAGGTGTGTACGCACATGGTTGTATTTTTTTGGCAGGATCGTTATCATCAGGATACTGGCATAATATCTTTTAATTTGGACACTGAGACGTTCCATCCACATTCGCTACCCCAGCATCATACTCCTGGGAGTGAATTTTGGATAGATTCTTACCCATCACTTGGGATGGTCATGTTCCGAGTTCACCTTTTATTTTACTACATCCATGAGGGGGTTGATCAGGGGCCCCGAATAGATTTCTGGGCTCCCATTTTCGAAGAAAATATTCATACATGGGCACCTGGCGGGGAATGGAATTGAAATTATAAGATGAGCATTTTCTTGGAAGAGGATGGGGACGAATGGCCGACTTATGACCCGATATCCTTTGGAAACGACCTTCTATTGTGGCAGAATGGGCGTTTATTGCGTTACAATACACTCACCAGAACTTGGACGGAAATTTGGGGGATACTACCTTTGGAAACATGGGTTGCAATTATTCCTCACATGAGAAGCGTTGTCTCGTTGAAGAATTTTGGTGGACAATGGGTAACGTGCACTCATGATGTCCATGCCACTAACACATTCATTGGGTTAAATATGTAGCTTTTTTTCTGTTGTTTATGTTTTTCTAAGTTGTGTTTTTGTTTTTGATATTTTGTTTTTAGTATTTGGATTTTTTATATGTTGAAATGTACAATTTAGTTTATCAACATGATAGTGTTGCCGCTAAATGTTGGGTCATTGTTTAACTAGCCAACCTTTGGGTTTTTTCCTTTTTTTGGTTTTACACCTATGGTCCAACAGTCCGGGCCAGCCCAACCGACCTAGGTAATTAGTGGAAAAGTAAAATTATTTGGATATTCCTAAGAGCTCATTATGTATTTTAGTTTGTTGTCTGGACTTTTTCAAGCAACAACTCTGGAAGAAAAAAACACATCTTAGAGTGATGTAAACTACTAAAGTGAGTGGATTTCTCAAAAGAAAATAATTACAGCCTCTTGGCTGTGGATTTAATCTTTATCATAGCCCTTATGTAGCTCCTTACCCCTGAAAAAATAAGATACATAAGGAGTTATAAATAATTATATTAAAATGGAGGGACATTTCATGCTTTTCAGGTCCCAAAGACTACCACCAAACCATTTCTAATATTTTCATAAAATTGCAAATTTGCGTTATGCTTCATTTTACAAAAAAAAAAAAAAGTGGACCTAAAATGGAATCTCTTCCTTAGAAACATATACCACCAAGAAGAAAAAAAATAGAGCATATAAAATTAAGAGGATGTGGTGTATACAAACCGCAATTGCACATTAATCTCTCCTACTTCGCACTTGTATTACGTCTTTTATACTTTGAAATATGGTGCACAAACAATTGATCACGTGGAATGTGGTGCAAACTATAATTTTCACTTCATTCACTTTAAAAAACTATGATATTCAGTCTTCTCTGCAAATACAAAACTATGACATTGGGGTCGCAGTTTAACCGCACCTAGTTCTCTCAACTATCGCACAATTATCTGGATTGGGCACACATTATCATCATTTTGTAGATCTGTGGACTTTTGTCAAGCAACATGCTTTGAAAAAAACACATCTTAGAGTGACGTAAACTACTTAAGTGAGCAGATGTTTCAAAAGAAAATAATTACGCTCCTTGTTGGTTGTGAATTTAATCTTTATCATAGCAATTATGTAGATCCTTACCCATGAAAAAATAGGACACGTAAGGAGTTATAAATAATTATATTAAAAGGGAGGGACATTTCATGCTTTTCAGGTCCCAAAGACTACCACCAAACCATTTCTAATCTTTTCATAAAATTGCAAATTTGCGTTATGCTTCATTTTACAAAAAAAATGGACATAAAATGGACTCTCTTCCTTAGAAACATATACCACCAAGCAGAAAAAAAAATAGAGCATATAAAATTAAGAGGATGTGGTGTATACAAACCGCAATCGCACATTAATATCTCCTTCTCTGCACTTGTATTATGTCTTTTAAACTGTGAAATATGGTTCACAAACAATTGATCGCGTGAAATGTGGTGCAAAATATAATTTTCACTTCATTCACTTTAAAAACTATGATATTCAGTCTTCTCTGCAAATGCAACGCATTGGTTTCGCGAAGTAACCACACCTTAGTCTCTCAATTGTCGCACAATAATCTAGTTAAGGCACACGTCATCATCAGTATGTTGCTCCGTGGACTTTTGTCAAGTAACAGCTCTGGAAAAGACACATCTTGATCGGTACATACATTTTAGAGTGATGTAAACTACTTAAATATAGATGGGACTCCCTCGGTCATCCCGATTATATATAATATATAATACCGTACTAAAATGTCATGTCCTTTCAGACCTACTTTATGACATAATGTTGTAACCTTTAGGTTTTTTTTCCTTTAAGTAAGAATACAGTCGTTACTTGTTGGGATCATGAATTTTTAAACAATGAATGCTCATTAAGGACGCGACCATTCGCCAACAGGTGTATTGGATGTCTATATAAGTTTTACTCGTGTCTTCTTGTAGCATTCTACAATAAGAAAATCCTAAATGCTTGTAAAGCAAAAATTGATAATTTTTCATCAGTGACAGTGATGGATATGTTGCCGGAATTATCTATGCTTTCAAGATATTTTATATAATAGCGTTAATGGTGTTCTATTGTGGAGGTGCTGCATTATAATCAAGCATGTTTTGAAAGAAGACGATCAAATTCGGAAAATAAGACTGAGTTTGATCGCTTTGATATCAATTTGGGAATATTACTTCTTTTTATGGAAGCATCTGACATATATGATGTCAATGATCAAGATTCAAAAGATCAAGAAACAAAATGGTTTGAAACTATTAACAGGATGTTAATTTCTTCAGCAGATAGTAAATCTTTATGCAATTTCGTTTTTCGTTTCTTAAATCTGTAAATATAGTACTAATTGTTAATTTCTGTTTTATGATGTAATTGATCATAAAACAGAAAAATGATGTACTTGATCATGATCTAATCGAAATTTCTTATAAATAAAAATACGAGGCATTACCTTTTTCAACTGTCGGCTTCTCCAAGTAACCGCACCTCAGTCTCTCAACTGTTGCACAATAATCTGGT
The DNA here is from genome assembly GCF_003573695.1 of Papaver somniferum. Taxonomy (NCBI): domain Eukaryota; kingdom Viridiplantae; phylum Streptophyta; class Magnoliopsida; order Ranunculales; family Papaveraceae; genus Papaver; species Papaver somniferum. The sequence goes on from NC_039367.1 coordinate 52,085,270, forward strand.
TAGGGCACACGTCATCATCATTTTGTAGCTACGTGGACTTTTGTCAAGCAACAGCTCTGGAAAAGACACATATTAATTGGTACATTCATTTTAGAGTGACATAAATTACGTAAGTGAGTGGATGTTTCAAAAGAAAACAATTATACTCCTCGTGGGTTGTGGATTTAATCTTTATCATAGCGATTATGTAATAAAAAACCTAATACTTTGTGGATATATTTTTTAAGGTGAAATGATACATTGGTTTCACAGTATAACAGGACCTCGGACTCCCAACTGTAGCAAAGTAATCTGGTGACGGAAAAGGTCATCATCATTTTTTCTCCTTCGTCATACTTGTGTTACGTCTTTTATACTTTAAAATATGGTGCACAAACAATTGATCACGTGAAATATGGTGCAAAATACAATTTTCACCGTATATAATTTTGTGTACAATAACTTAAAGTCATATACTACTAAGCAGAAGCGCGATAATGTAATCATGAACCTCATACTTTGTGGATACATTTTTTTAAAGCCATATGATGCATTGGTGTCGCAGTGTAACCGCACCTCATTCTCTTAACTATCGCACAATAATCTGGTTATGGCACACGTCATCATTATTTTATCTCCTTCGTCACACTTGTGTTACATCTTATATACTCTAAAATATGGTGCACAAAAAATTGATCACGTGAAATGTGGTGCAAACTACAATTTTCATTTCATTCACTTTTAAAACTTGTATGATATTCAGTCAGGTGGTAAATTTTGTAGTAATGTATGTGACTTTCGTTGACCAAAGAGTTCCAGCCATGGTTGGCTCTTCCTTCCAAATTTGTGTCGTTTAGCTGTGATGTAGAATTTCTTTTGCTATCACAAAGATGGTATGTGCCCAGCACCCAAAGGATTCCTTTTGTAGTATATGTCTTGTAATGTTGACCTTTGCAATGCATCCTTGACTTTTCATCTAGATAAGGATCTGGCCATGGATAGTGTACCATACCCGAACCCACATACGAGACATTAAAATTCTGCAAATGCCAAGTGTTTGGAACCGCACCGCATGGTCCAATGGTGTTAGTATATAAGTGAAGTTTCTAAACATAGAGACAATAGACTTGATAGGACAAAGTTGCGTATGATCATAACGTTTAGTGTCGCTTATTTTCATAATTAAGATAATTACTAAAACGATCAACGGTTGTGATGAATAGTATGTTGCTCTTCCAAACCATATTATAAGAGAAAGAGAGAAGAAGCCTTTCAGTTTCTTATTCAGTTTCTTAAGATTGGAGATGTGGAGGATTTCAGTTTCTGTTCTCATAGAAACTCTCAAAGAATGTCGCGAGTGTTGAATTGTGACAAAGGTATAGTAGAGGAGCAGATGTATGATCAAATCCCTCTCTTGTACTTGGGAAAGTTGTGAAAAGACCAAGATTTAATCTTCCCTCTTCTAATCAGGTAAAAAACTTTAGCATCCAAAATTTGTGGCAATCTAAATATTCTTGCAAAAGTGAAATTGACCATGAATGTTGGGTTTAGACAATTCACAGTGCTTGTTATTGAAATTGTTGTTCCACCAATTTTTCAGGGTGTTGCTGGAAATGGGGATACTGCTGCTTCTGGGGGTGAAGAGAGAAAACATGAGTTGCAAGACAATTTTAATGAAATTGGGAGTGGTAGTGGGAGTGGAAATGATGATGGGAACAGGGCTAGAGATGAGGGAGCAGCATCCTCTGCTGGTGAGGAGCAAGGAGGACAAGATGCTCCTCCTAACCCATTTGGAGATAGGGGAGTCAGGGATGGTTGGGTGGTGTTTGCAACTCATCCACAGCGTGGTCGATTTGTGATCAATGAAGGGGTGGTGTTGGTGATTGATCGGTACGTGGTGTGCGGTGGAGTACGTCAAGGCTTCTATATTGTTACCATGCCAGCACCTGTCAGGGCAGCAATCCGAGAGAATGTCTCCCTTCCCATTCCTCCTCATACTGTAACTTTCCCACAATTGGACATGTTGACCCCTGTGATTGGTCGAATTTCCAATGAAGTAGCATCCATTGCTGATGCAGGACATGGTGAAGTCAATCCACCCCAAGATGGCCCAAATCCAGATCCTAAGCCAGAGCCAATCCATCCCAATCCAGAAGGAGTGCAAGCAGTAGATCCAGTTGGTCATGATCCTGCAGGTGAAGCTACAGGGCCATCTGGAGATACTCCTGCCAACTAATATGGTAATTTTCACAAAAAAAAACTCTGAGAGAAGTGAGGAATATCCAACAGGCGTATGAATACATAAGCACCTTGAATTTTTTTGGTAAACTGAAAACTTTTATGCTTTTTGTGTCTAAGGATAATACGCTTATTGTTTTTTTGGTAATTAACTTCAGTTAAGGACAAACAAGTTTTATCTATGTTTAAGTAAATTGTTGTAGATGGTATTCTGATCCTGTTATAAATTCCCAAACCACTGATCTAAAATCCGATATTTGGAGACTATCTTTCTGTTAAAACTCTTCTAAAGCTGGTCAAAAAGTTAAAAAGTCAAAACTCAAAACGTATACAATATATTTTGAGTCATGTGCATTACCGGCAATTCTAATTAAATTGCAAATTAGTGACTCGGGCTTCTTTGCAGAGAGTACTGTAAATGCAGATGTTGATCTCGATTGTAATGAACTGGGTATTTTCTGTGCAAATTATATTTTGCATTAGACTCCCTCTCCATTTAATTTTGAATTCTTCTCTGTACTTGATTAATTAATTAATTTGATACTCCCTCTGTTCTCAATATAAAGGCAGAGAAGTCCATTCGCTTTCCTGTTTTACCCTTTGTACAAAAAAGTTCATATAAAATGGACTATCTTCCTTAGAAATATATACCACCAAGCATAAAAAAGATTAGATCATATATAGAATAAAGAGGATGTGGTGTTTACAAACCTTAATCGCACATTAATATCTCCTTCGTCGCACTTGTATTACATCTTTTACAGTTTTAAATATGGTGCTCAAATAGTTTATCACGTGAAATGTGGTGCAATTAAGTCAAGGAGGGACGATAGGTTCGAAGAGGTGTCATTAAGTCTGAATTGAAAGGTTAGATAAAATTGATTATGGATGGAAGTTTTCAAAGAGTCATGATGGTTCTGGATACCGTGTATGGGGTATCGAACCGGCATGCAAGGTCTAGAGACACTGAGACTGGTGTCTAGAATTAGGTTTTGAAAATATGCTTGCATGGAGAAATGATGTTTCTGGAGAAGGTGTGCATGCCTTTGAATTCTTGTTAATAGCAAAGAGATGTGACATTTAACCAAACGCCATAAATAGATATTAATGGTGTTATACTTTCTATCTATGAGGCTTCTCTCGGATCCTAAGTTGGCAGAGAGCAAATCAATTTTTTAAATCGGTAATATGGTCTATCATGCCATTCTACATAATCTAAAAATGGAGGTATGCCAGTGTAACTTTCTGTCGTACAAATCTGTAGCGTACAGCCTCTCTTGGCCATTTCGCCAGCTGCAAGATTTATCTCACGATATACATGCTCAAATGTCATGTATGCATAATCATCTTTCACTGCTAACCATCTCTGTCGTACAATCCATGGCATAGAGTCAGCGAAGAATGCATGCACTGCACTGTTGGAGTCCGAACGCACTCGAATTTTCTCATGGCCAAACTGCTTAGCCCATTCCAGTCTGCTAATTAGTTGTGGAGCCCAGACTGATGCTCAACGCCCCAAGCACTTCACAACTGCTACTTCTTGCCAATGTACCCGACCCAGAAGGTCCCGGATTACCTTCTGAGGCCCCATCATAGCAAATTAAAATTTCTTCACATTCCGGTGGCCTCCATAAACACTACATTGGGATGATAAGATTCACAGTCCTATGTGCAACTCGAAAATACCGTAGAATTCGCAAATCCTGACATGTGTTGAATATGTGGCCTGTCATTCTCATTCATTCAAAGAAGTATTGACATTGATTCATAATATTGGAAACGCAAGCCAATTTTTGTTAGTCATGTATTTGACTAAAGACATAAAGATCAAACATATACGGATGTTCGTAATTTGTCCCTTTTCCATATTGTATATTAAGACTAGGTATGTATATGCCTCTCCTTCAAGTGAATTAGACTGGATAGAGAATCAAAGATGCAATTTCAAACATGATGTACCTTATGCGAACCCATAGCATTGCATGGAAACTATTAAGAAACACTTGTTTTCAATACATTTTAGTCTTGTACATGTTCTAGTTCTTTGATTCTAGTTTTAGTTTATAGAATACATCCTGCATCTCCAGCATTATCGACACACAATCGTCGGACAATATAAATAAGCTGACTTCATCGTATTGCATTTAGAAAAGTTACAACCGTTTTGTTCATTCAGTGTTGAGCAACATTTAGCAGCAACACTATCATTTCATATCCAGTTACATGTTCATAAACTAAAACATGCCCAAAACATTAAGGCAAAATTGGTCTGTCATTTACAAGTATTTCACCATCTTACCCACAAAAAATCCAAATACCAAAAAGAAAAAGAAAAAAGCAAAATTAACATAACATTCCCCTGCATTTTCAGTCTCCATTGCCAGAACCAAAAAATAAAACATGATTCAGTGACTTACCATTTGCATTAGATCCCTCTCCATTTGAATTCTTCTTCTCTGTACATTGATAATAGCTATTTCTTAACCATTTTTTAACATTATATCATCATTTCCATTCGAGCACTTACCCAAAAATCCACCATCTCTCTACAGAAAAACCATTGCGTTGCTTTGGTTGTACACCCAACACAGCAGAAATGCTACGTTGGTCATTCCAATTATCAAAATATATAGAAGTATGTCGACCGGCAAAATAGAATATTTGAGCTTGTAATCGACAAGTTCACCATTTACCTTCAAGAATTTAGTGTGCATTAACCTGGCCCATTTCTTGTTTGAATTTTTGATATTCCACCACAATTTCATCAGCATGGCTTTGTTTACTATCTTCATTTTATCCATCCCATGTCCGGCTTTAGATTTTGGACAATACAATACAAGATGCATGATTTGAGCTATGCTGTAAATGCTAGCAATTAGTAACTAGGGCGTCTTTGCAGAGAGTACTGTAAATGAAGATGTTGATCTCGGTTGTAATGAACTGGGTCTTTTTTGCGCAACTAGTGTTCTTGTAAGGAATCCAGTTAGAACTGTAATATTGGCTTTGTGAGAATTTTTAATGAATTGAGTGTTTAATGAGGCTAACAAGGTAACTTAATCTATATAGATCAAACTGTAGATAGTGTTGAAGGTAGATTCAATCCGAAGAGAATTTAATTTTACAGGATGTTGTAGCATTGCCGGAGAAAAAAACTTGGGAGAACATGCAGAAAATGCGTACAGTTTTCAGGATTTAATATAGTTTGAAGGTAGTTACCCTTCTGAAAATTCCTGCAAAACGAGTTTTGCACTCAGATTAAACAATTTTCTTCGGTCAATCAATCAAAATCGAGGGTTTTATCCACCCACATATTTACTCTTTTATATTACAAAATACCACCGAATACGCGTCACATGTGTGACTTATTTGCGAAATGTCAATAATATTTATAGCGAAAAGTAGTACCGATTACGCGACTCCGGTGAGATTGATTACCGACACTCAAAATAATGTGCGACCCCGAGCCGAACGGCTGTTAACTTAATAGCACAGTTTTTGCGTTTCTTATTTGATGACTGTGCGATACATGAACTACATGGGGCCCAAAGACGTTTAAGCTGAGTAAACGCTTCATTCTCTTAACTTAATAGCACCATATTTGCGCTACCCGAGTGATAGGTTTATGACATATCTGCGACTATTTTTAATGGCCAGATTAAGGAAAATTGATACTGTTTCTGGTTCGCATTAGGTATTCTACTGTTTGAAGAAGAAGTAAAACTAACTGAAACAACATCATATTGAAAACTCACGAATTGAGATTTCAAATCAGTTACACAAGATACTGTTTTTTAGATTGACATGAATCATCATAACAAATCAATTTTGAACTTTCTTATGCCATACAGTTAATAGGCTGCAACACAAACTTACTTCTGTTGAACCAACATGAATGGAAATCCTAAGTAGTCATTCAACAAACGAACCCTATAGAAACGATGTAAATTCTGATCAGAACCTTAAAGGACTATCAGGAGTTCTCCATCACGAGCCTAATTAAAACTCTTTTACTGGAAACCCTTTCTCACAAACTTACCGACCAAATCAATACTCTTTCATTACAACGACCATCTATTTTATCGATCAAAAAGAAGATCAAGCATCCCTGTCCTAGCTATTGATTGAGCTGAATGAAGTGATGCCTGAAAATTGGAAAACTCTGATCTCCAATAACCCAAATCAATCATGCCTGAAAACTAGATCCCATATCGTTATGTATGTGCGACCCAAACTCTATGTTTCGTTGAGGGAGAATTAGTCAACAGAAAAATGGAATGTTATTATGTTAAGTTGTGGTATTTTGTGTTCGTTAACTTCTATTGTGGTACCAAACGTCATTGGCCCGAGAAAATAAAGGGACGATAATTGAAGTAAAACTCGACAGATTCGGACCTGTTTGTTATATAAAGGCTTGTACGAGTTCCAGGAGGGGAGTTGAGATTTGGGGGAAGTTACAGAGGTACGGGAGAAGCTTCAGAGAAGAATCGGAGGAGTGCAGGAAAAGTATTTTGCTGGTGCAGAACTGAAGAACACGGAGAACATTGGACGTCCTGTGTCAGTCGCAGAAATTTGTCGCAGAATCAACTACACAGACAACTGTCGTTCTCCAGAAGTCTTATCTTTTCTGTTTCCACTGTAACACTCAATCTGTAACAATTATAAACGTTTCAGTTTAGCTGCTTCCATTCTTTTTCCCATATTTCTTCAAAAAAAACACCGTTTGAGCCATGAATAAATCTTTTGATCGTGTTTTTGACATGAAGAGCTAATCCCCAACATTGGGATGACGGAGGAAGCCATTCTCTATGCGTGTGGTAAATCTATTTAATTCCTTTATGACTTTTGCACTATTTTAAATTGATTCATGATTTTTCTTAATTGATTGTGATTTTGTTTGATGACGTATGCTTGGTCTTAGTATTTTTAATACGTCATGCTTGTGATTTACAGTAAATCTTTTATAAAATCTACCTTGGCAAAGAATAAAGAGTCAATATTTATTATTTTATGAGCTATAATTGTCTGGAATTGATAGTTGAACCACCTGAATATGAGAATTGGTGGAATCTTGAGTCTCAGTAGCTCTCGATATTGTGATATTATTTTGTATATATTTTCTAGTATTAAATCTGAAATCGAATCTTTACAAATCTTTGAACGAATCTTATTTACCACTTTCAAAACTACATCAATTTTTGGCACCGCCGACGCGGACTTGTATTTAGGTTTTAGGTTTTCGATTTATTTTTATTTATTTTTCTCTTTTACTCCTTTGGTATTTTTCTATTTTTTTTTTCAGGTTGGAGCGAAGCTAAAAGGAAAGGAAAAGTGCTATAAAAGGAAAGCATCGCCAAAGAAGGAAAGAAAAGAGGAATCCAAAAGGAGTGAAGAAGATTTTATTTTTGTTTATATTTTTTTTTATTTTTGGAAAATTGTATTCGGGTTTGTTGTAATTTTGTAATTTTCTTTATTTTTGGACACTTTTTGGACTTTATTATTGACATTATTTTTAAAACCATAAGGAAGGGTTAAAAACTAAATAAAATTGTTTGCAGGGAAGGACAACAGTTACGATGTTGTCTCGGTCCCTCGGGTTCGTACACTGACATAGGAGTCGGTGGCCTGAGTCGACTTCAACGGTTCATCGCCCGTCTAGTACGGGAGGTAAGACTCTTTCCACCCACGAATCCCCTGTCAGTGGGTTTTCTTTTGTATAAAAACACGTGCACACACCAATTGCATTCGTCAGACTACCGAGTTTAGGAAAGCTCGTGGATTAGTAAGCTGAACCCGTGCCTTGGGCCTTATGGGAGTTACTAGCGAAAGTCCACAAACCTCAGCCTTGTACCTTTGACCATTATTTGACTGTAGGTATATTTTGTTGTGGTAACCTGGGCTTACCCATTTTAGTCGACCCTGCATTTGCACGTACACAAAAGAATGTCGAACTGGTATTAAAATAGCTGGTACAATGAATATCCTACTGAGTTTCCAAATGGACGTTACAACTTTGACCATAGTGTGAATAGTGGTTGGGAGCATCAACCTTTTGAAGGTTATGGCTCATACCATGGTGATCCCAATTACTATCCGCACACACACCGGTCATACGAGCAAGAAAATAAGGAATATAATAGTATTAGTTCCCCGTTGAATGATTTAATCAAACAGTTATACCCCTAGTGCTATTTATGATCCTTTCATTTCTCTAGAAGAGTCTCTCAAGCAGTTAACTGAACAGACAAATAGGTTTGTGTTAGAAATGAATAAACAAAATGCACCCGTGAGTGAACCTTCTATACACGATACCATAAGGAAGTCATGTGAGTCGAGTCACGATACCATAAGGAAGTCATGTGAGTCGACTCAAAAGCTTTTATTAGAAGCCCGGAACAGAACTGCTCGAAATAATCTTAATTTCCAATATAGTGTTTCCAATAGTACCCTTGAAAATGAGGATAGTTATTTGCATAATCAAGATGACGGGGTTAGAATTGGTAACACTACTTTTTTAGATGAGGTTCAACCATTTTCATGGTATTATGATGATTATGATGAGGATAGGTGCTGATGAAGAATTCGAAATATGTAGGCATGGTGATCAGGAATTTGTTACTCCAATTGAGCTTTACAATGATAATACTATTTCTAGTTCAAATCCAAATAATTTTAATAATTATTCACCTATTCAAAAGGACGAGGATTTGACTAGAGATACCACCGTTTTAGACGATGTAGAATTTCCTAGTTGCGATTTAAAAACAATAGTCTTAGACGAAGAAGATGAACTCGTAGAGATTTTAAATATGAGTGAGGATGCATCACCTGCGTATAATCTACATGAAGCAATTGACCATTTTCAGGATTCTGATCTAGAAATTAGGAAAATTGTAGCTAGTCTATCTAGAGACACCCAAAACTCTAAGTTTGGGGGTGATTATCATTCTCCTTGTGCCTTACCTTTAGCTCTTACAGAGACCCCTCACTTGGGATTTGACATATGTGCCTCAACCATTTTAAAAGATTATCTTCATACACGTTCTCCCGAACCAAATAATATCCATGAAGAAGTTCAGTTGTTAGAAACTCATCCTCTGGTTGATGTGGTTTACCCAGGCGATAATACCCAAATTGACTTTGTTTTCCCACCAAATATTTTTCAACCAATAGTGGGAACATATAATTTTCAAATGTGTCAATTATTAAGTTTTGAGACTAAACCTAAGTACTTTAGGAAATTAATATCGACACATTTGCTTAAGATTGACCGTCAGTTTCATCATGGCCAATTGTGTGAGTCAAAACTGATTGACTTTAAGGATCCGCAATTATTCAGGTTATTATTACGTGCTTCTAAGTTTTTACTTGAGTTTTTCCAGACTCTAATACCTGAACCGGATCTTAGCTTTGAGGAATTCCAGCGCATGAAAATATTTTATCTAGACCCTTTCATAGAGCCTGAACCACAGCTAGATGTAGTTGTCTTAAACAGGAAACTAGACAACGGTTTACTTTATTTGTCCATTTTACGTCGCATATTCCTTTTATTTGTGGTATCTTTATTTGGTTTTGATGATCCACAGTTATTCCAGCTATTACTTTATGATTTTATAAGGTGCTAATGATTTCTTAGTCTGGCTGAAGACGTTAAACTTAGCACTTCTTGGGAGGTAACCCATCCTCATGCAAGACGGTAATATCTTTTCTTAACTCTTTTGCTTCAAATGGTAACAGTTTCTCCTTGTTCATGCTTTTAATTTTATCTTTAGAACATTGGGGACAACGTTAGATTTAATTTTGGGAGTATGGGAGAAACTTTTTAGTTGCAATAAATAAACTCCAGAACCTAGAAATTTATGCTTATTAAGGATGGCACTAACCAATCTAAGTGGATAGAAACATTTTGGTTGTAGGAGTTGAGGAACCAATCTGATTAGATGGAAACATCTGAAGAGTATATTCATAAAAGCACAGAGCTCAGGTGTTAGAAATAACATGGTGGTTCCTCCATATCTCGTTGAGTCCTTTTCACTTCTGTTTTTACTTTATTTTCTTTTTAAATATGTTTCTTTAAGTGATTAGGTGGGGCTCACGAATCAAGTTATTACCACTGCTAGGATGAAATAGAGTGATTGAGTTACTAAAAAAAAAACCAGACCAAACGGAATAATCCTAAAAAATAAAAATAAATAAAAATTAACACTTGGATAGCAATATGTGTATGTTCTCCCTGTCTCCGTCGCCAAAACAAGCGTGGAACACAGGATCCACGGGAATTACCATGTAATCTGCTAACAAGAAGCATGAGCTTGGATCCGCAAGACCTAATCATGTTGTTAAAAAAAAAAACAATGAATAAAATCGGTCACTGGTTTAATTGTATATGTCAGCTGAGTTGATCTAGAATTAGGATTATCGACCACTGGTTCCCTTGTATATGCCAGTTGCGTTGATATTACTCCAGAACAATATCTCAGTCCATTAAGATAGGTTCATCTTGGTAGTGGCCTTCAGACAGATATGAGAAACACCGTTCACCTAGTCAACATCAAAATCATCTATGTTTTTCTATATATCCATCTCTTAATCTATCCATGTGATTTGTTGACTCCGGATATTAATGTCCATAGTGTGACTATCTGAGTAGAGCTCTGTCACTTATATAAGAATTTTAGTATGCTTGAGTGCGAACTCGTGTATATCAATTGGAATTTCGCATCAGGGTACTTCCTCATGTAGTCAATAAGTATGCCAACCAAGGAGATTCTTTAGTGCCTTCCAAGGTTCTGCGTAGATAGTTAGGGTCTGGGCCACCTAGGGGTTTAAAGGCTTGTTGCATACGCTAAATGCAACCGATGATGCCTGCGATAGTGAGTTATGATTTTATTTTCTAGATTTGATTTGCTCGAGGACTAGCAAATAATAAGTTTGGGGGTATTTGATAGACGCATTTATGTGTCTATTTTGATCTCAATTTTCTATATTGTTAGTACCCATTTTTGTATTTATTTTGGCGTTTTATGTTTTTGTAGGTGTTTTTGGAGAAATAAGATTTTGCTGCGAAATTGGCTCGAAACATGATTTTTCGCGCTCTTGGAAGAAAACTACAAAAGGCATCCCTCATTTGGATAAGGGACACCTAGTTGATAAGGGGTACCCTCTTTACTATTTAGTGCCCCATGTTATTTACACCCCATCAGAGGATATGGGCAAACCATTTTTCTTCATCGTTCAAACACAATTTTGGCGGGAAACTATATTATCGCCTACGTGAATTTGGGAGCATCAGTTGGACGTGAAATAACGAGATTCAATGGCTTATTTTTGAATGGGATGACTTATCAACAGTAGACAGGCTTATTATGAGAGTTTGGATCGATTGAAATGGGATGGATAATCAATTCTCGACAACATAAAGGAGGATGGTTTTCTCGGGTTTCCTGGGAAAGATTGAAGCAAGAACTTCATGGAGTTTTTCACGGGATCGTACGGTGATTGGCTTGTTTTATTAAAACAGGACTGGTAAACGGCCTAGATTCGAAAATAGAGGAGATTATCATCTAGTGGATGAAAACATAGGAGGAGAAAAAGTTACGGGTATTTTGCTGTATATTTGGAAGTTGGGCGTGATAAAAAATGAAGAGTATCTTCTCTGCTAGATTTGGTGCTATCGAATAAAAAAGTTTGATATTTGAAAAAGGAAACAGAGAACTCAGTTGTCGTGTATAGAAGATTTGGAGGGAAGAAAAGTCGTGACTTCAAGAGAAAATAAAGGGACAATAATTGAAGTAAAACTCGAGATATTCGGACTTGTTGGCTATATAAAGGCTCGTACGAGTTCCAGGAGGGGAGTCGAGATTTGGGGGAAGTTACAGAGGTACGGGAGAAGCTGCAGAGAAGAATCGTAGGAGTGCAGGAAAAGTATTCTGCTGGTGCATAACTGAAGAACACGAAGAACATTGGACGTCCTGTGTCACTCGCAGAAATTTGTTGCAGAATCAAATACACAGACAACTGTCGTTCTCCAGCAGTCTTATCTTTTCTGTTTCCACTGTAACACTCAATCTGTAACAATTATAAACATTTCAGTTGAGTTGCTTCCATTCTGTTTCCTATATTTCTTCAATAAAAACACCGTTTGAGCCATGAATAAATATTTTGATCGTGTTTTTGACATGAAGAGCTAAACCCCAACACTGGGATGACGGAGGAATCAATTCTCTACGCGTGTGGTAAATCTATTTAATTCATTTATGACTTTTGCAATATTTTAAATTGATTCATGATTTTTCTTAATTGATTGTGATTTTGTTTGATGACGTATGCTTGGTCTTAGTATTTTTGATACGTCATGCTTGTGATTTACAGTCAATCTTTTATAAAATCTACCTTGGCAAAGAATAAAGAGTCAATATTTATTATTTTATGAGCTACAATTGTCTGGAATTGATAGTTGAACCACCTGAATATGAGAATTGGTGGAATATTGAATCTCAGTATCTACCGATATTGTGATATTATTTTGTATATATTTTCTAGTATTAAATATGAAATCGAATCTTTAGAAGTCTTTGAACGAATATTATTTACCACTTTCAAAAATACATCAGTAGCAGAGCTACACTGGCAAAACGGTCTATTTTTTCACAAATAAAAACTATGTATGACCTTCTAAACTAGGGTTTATAAGGACGCCTATGTTTCCCTGTTCTACTTGGGTTTCCGACGTTACTATTCCGTTCTCGCTATACACCAAAAATGATGAGATCCATAGGAAGAACTAAGATGATATTGATGGCTTTGAAGTCAAAAAAAAAGAAGTATGAATATGATCAAGGCATTGAAGATGAAGAAAACCTGGAAGATAAAAGCAGTTGTGGGTTTTACTTCTTCGAATGCTACTCATATTTTCCTAGTAGAAATCCAATAGTAAGCATTTGTTGCTTTTATCATCAACTGCCAGAGAATGTTACTCATATTTTCCTAGAATGTTCCTATGCTAGGAACATATGTTCTTACTTCTTCGACGCGGATGGCATGAGCTATAACGCTGCTCCTTCGATTATCAACATCATCTTTAATTGGGATTCTTCAAGTCCAACCGGCTCTGCAAAAGAGCTCTGGAGCAGACTATATGCAGTTGTTTTATGTCTCTTTAGCTGGAAAGAAACGAAAGACACTTCAACAAAAAAGAAAAAAAATATTGCTTCAGTAACATTGGAAGTTAAGCTCAAGATTTCTCGTGGTCAAGCTCTGAGGCTTGTATGTCTAATGTAAGTGTATATGTGTAATATGTAACTGGAAGTCGAAACTTTTCGACCCTCCGTAGTTCTTTTAGTTTTTTGTTCATTTCCAGGGTTCTTGTTGGACTTCTCTTTTAGTTTATATTGTTGCGCTGTAATTTCTGTTATTGGGACCCTTTATTTTGTTGGGTGTTCCATTAATCAATTCTATTCTTTGCCGACACAAAAAAGAGCAATTGTGGGGATGGAATCCAAGTCGAGATAGTGTGTGAAATACTTAGCAGACTCCCCGTGAAGTCGCTCATGCGATTCAAATGCGTATGTAAAAAATGGCAGTCTATAATCAAGGATGATAAATACTTTACTGATTTATACCATACTAGATCAAAGTTACGCACATGTCTCGCCTTATTTATTCTGATACATCAAAAATTTGATATTACTCCTGGGTCAACTTACACCTTATGTAGGTGGTTCCAAGCGAATCTATTGATAGATGATTTGTGTGAGGGAGTAGAGGTAGAAAAATATGTTTCTCATTAAACCAACTCACATAGGAAGTCTAACAGACAAGAGTCGACAAGAGGTATTAATGGTACCTCATTACAGACACTCATCACCACACATTTACTGACCAAGCAAAAATGAACACGTGTAGTAGAAAACTCATGTTAGACAGTGACGATTACAGTTAAGCAACAGAAAGTCATGTTGACTGACTGACCAATATAGACTAACACCCCCCCCTTCAAACTAAACTGTCAAAAGCTATTTGTAGCCGAGAACATGAAGTTTGTCTTTGAGCATTTGAAAGCGAGGACCAAGAAGACCTTTGGTAAAAATATATGAAAGCTAATCAACAGTGGAGATATAAGACATTTTGAGAGACTTAAGTTCTCTGACAAAATGAAAATCGAGTGCCATATGCTTCATCTTACTGTGAAAGACTGGGTTAGAAGCAAGAGAAATACTGTTGATATTATCACAATGTAACAAAGGTAGAATAGGCAAAAAAAATATACAAGTCTTGAAGTAGTTGACATAACCAAACAACCTCAGCAACTGTGTGTACAAGAGCACGATACTCTGCCTCTGTACTTGACCTTGCCACAGTGGATTGTTTCTTGGCACTCCATGAAATAGTATTATGGCAAAAGAAGATGCAAAAACCACTAGTAGATCTACGATCATTTGGTGATCCAGACCAATCAGCATCACTAAAGCCTTGTAAAGCTTGAAGACCTTTTGTGAAAAACAAACCATGATAATAGTACCCTTGATGCAACGCAAAATTCTTTTAGAAGCACACAGATGCAAAGTAGTAGGATGATGCATGAATTGACACACTTGATTTACATCAAAGCTTATTTCTTGGCGTGTCCAAGTCAAGTACTTCAATGCTCCAACTAAGGATCTATACTCAGTTAGATTATCCAACACATCACTATCAGTAGTACTTAATTTTCCGGAAGAACAAGTCTTAGCACCAACCATTTTAGTTTTGTCAAGAAGATCCAAAGCATAATTGGTTTGACAAATATTTAAGCCAGATTCATTTCTCTTAACCTCTAGACCCAAGAAAAAATGTAGAGCACCCAAATTTTTTACTGGAAAGTGTGTACGCAGAGTAGTAATAAGCTCAGTGCAATAAGCAGTTGAATTACCTGTGATGATGATATCATCCACATACACCATAAAAACTATAATTTTCTTTCCAATTCTTTGAACAAAAAGAGATGGATCAGCAGCAGAAGACTTAAAATTCAAAGAAATAATAATATTATAAAGTTTGTCATACCATGCCCTTGGGGCTTGTTTAAGGCCATAAATGGATTTGTGAAACTTGCAAACATAATGAGGCTTATCAGCATCTATAAAACCTTGAGGTTGCTCCATAAATACCTCTTCCTGCAAATCCCCATGGAGAAATGCATTGCCGACATCCAATTGTTGAATTGGCCAATCAAAGTGAACAGCTAAGGAGAGAATTAGTCTGATAGTTGTTGGTTTGGCTAGATGGATGAAATTTTCATTGTAGTCCAGTCCGACATGCTGATGAAATCCCTTTGTTACAACCCTTGAATTGAATTTTTCAATGGAACCATCTGCATTATGTTTGATCCTATAGACCTATTTGCATCCCACTATGTTCTGACCAGGTGCAGATGGTACAAGAGACCATGTACCAGTATTTTTCAGTGCAGTATGTTCTTGGACCATAGAGGTTCTCCATTGAGGAATATTTTAGCTTGAGTAAAGCAGGTAGGTGTAATTGGAATTGCAAAACTGAGAAAAGCTGCTCGTAGAGAGTGTTTTGTTGCCCAATACATCTTTGGATTTTTAATACCAGATTTTCCCCTAATGAGCATAGAGTGATCATTATGAACAACATAAGGGATAGTAGGTGCTTATGTAGGCTGAGCAGAAACAATAACATTTGATGGGTCTGCAGATGGAAGAGCAGAATCTGGTGAAGGTGTGGATGTAGTTGAACTGAATTCCTTTGTAAAATTCTCAAAACTGAGAGCTGAAGTAGAAGTAGGTGCAGAGAATATAGTAGCATAAGGAAAGGAATTTTTATTAAAACCCACATGCCTTGATATGTAGACTCTGCCAGAAGTAGGATCCAAATATTTGTAACCTTTTTGCTGAGAGGCATAACCAATGAAAATACAAGGAGAACTTCTTGGAGCAAGTTTGTTAGAAGTATATGGTCTCAGACATGGGTAGCACACACAACCAAAACTTATTAAAAATGAATACTCAGGTGACTTTCCATATATTTTTTCAAATTGGGATAAGAAGTCAATACTTTCGATTGGAAATCTCTTGATTGTGTAGTTGGCAATCATGAAAGAATTCGCCCAAAAAGTATCAGGAAGAGTGGCCTTTATAAGAAAGATTATCCCAACATCTAAGAGATGTCTATGTTTAGCCTCAGCAATCCCATTTTTCCCAGAGGTATGAGGACAGGTAAATTCATGTCTGATACCATTTGATTTAGTAAAGGCAGAAACTTCCTTATTTATAAACTCTCCCCCACCATCAGTTCTCATGATTCCAATTTTAGTACGCAGTTGATTTTCTATTTGTGTTTTGAAATTAAAGAAAACAGTCTTGAAGTCAGACTTAGCATGAAGAGGAAATAGCCAACAAAATTGTGAATAGTCATCAATGACATTAACATAGTAGAGATAGTCAATATTGGATAATACAGGAGCAGGACCCCATAAGTCCATATGTAGAAGCTCTAAAGGCTTAGAGGAACTATAATGACAAATATTAAAAGGAATTTTATGAGATTTTCCTAGTTAACAGCACTCACAGAAGAGTGGTGTTTTGAGTACATTAGTATCACATTGTTTACGCACTTTTTGTATGGTTTGAAATGATGGATGAGCCAATATGTGATGCCATATAGCTGAGGTAGCTTTACTGATGTGAAGGGATTGAAGTGGATGATGGAATTGGATGAGGTACAATCCATTGACATGAGGGCCCTGCATCAGAATATTCCCAGTGTAAAGATACTGCACAGTGTAATCAAAGGGAGAAAAAGTAATGGAACAATTGTTATCAGTTGCAAACTTGTGAAATGATAGAAGATTACTAGAGGCTGTTGGAACATATAAAACATCTTGTAGGCTAAAGTGTTTGTTAGGAGTAGGAAATTTAACTGAACCAACAGACTAAATAGACATACCTTCTCCACTTGCAGTTTAGATGTACTCCTATCCATCATAGGCTGTATAATCATCAAGAAGAGAAGTATCATTGACCACATGATTGTTAGCTCCACTGTCTGCAGACCATGGATTTTCACCAAAAACATTAGTAGTAGCTAACATTGCTTGTAGATTTTGTGGTGGTGATCTTCCTTGATAATCAAAATTCAATCTATGTGAACACTCTGGAGCTAGATGACAATCATCACCACAAATTTGACAAGAATTTTTGTCAACTGAATTCATTGAAGCAGGGGGTGGAACTGAGGCAAATGTTGGATGTGAAGGTCTAAAGGATGAAAAATAAGAAACACCTCTATATGATGGATGAAAAGGACTTTTTCCCCTGTATTTGGACTATGTCCACCTCTCATACCGGTATTAGGTGGTCGAAAATTGGAAGAATTGAAATTGGATGGATGAAAATGATATGACTGATATGAATTAGGATGAAAGTTTCTAGAATTGTTGTTAACCAAAAAAGTCTTATTCTCAGAGTATGCAAGAATTGACTTAGATCTGGATGATAAAACAATTTCTTCGCTGAGTAGAAGACCTTTTGTGATATGACTGATATGAATTAGGATGAAAGTTTCTAGAATTGTTGTTAACCAAAAAAGTCTTATTCTCAGAGTCTGTAAGAATTGACTTAGATCTGGATAATAAAACAATAGTGTGTGTTGCAAAGACCTGTGAAAAACGATGTTGAATATTATGCCATAATGGAGAAGCATTCACAGCACCAGCAAAGTACGATACAACTGATTCTGACATTGTTGAATATAGAAGAAGAGTAATTGTAGAGTCTTCATATTTCCATAAAAAATAAGCTGGATTCGGTTCTTCATCAATGAATTCAGGTGGGCAATCATGAAAACCGGTGATGTAGTTTGTAGCACGAAATTTATTGAGGAGAGCAAGAAACAATGATTTCTAGGTTAAGAAATTGTCTTCTTTAAGCTTTAGAGAGACAATATTTGCTAATTAATGTAGAAGAACTTTCGATATTGATCTAGGAGGATCCATTGAAGATTAGAGAAACAAGATCAAAGAAAAAGATAAAATACAGATCTGAAGATTGAAAGAAATAAAAAAGATCAAGAAATCAGATCTGGAATTGAGTATGTTGAGAAACACAGAGACTCAATAATAAAGTGAATGAGGCAGATTGATTAACATAATCTGAATAAGAAAACACTTGATGATGAAAAATATTTTGAGCTCTGAAGAATAGCCATTAATGGCTGATTTTAGTATTCATCTGATACCAAGGTAGAAAGAATATGTTTCTCATTAAACAAACTCACAGAGGAAGTCTAACAGACAAGAGGTATTAATAGTACCTCATTACAGACACTCATCACCACACATTTACTGAGCAAGTAATAATAAACACGTGCAATAGACAGCTCATGTTAGACAGCGATAGTTACAGTTAAGCAACAGAAAGTCATGTTGACTGACTGATCAATATAGACTAACAAGTAGGTCGAATAGCAGCAGGAGCCGCCACAACTCCTCAAAATGTTTGGAAGACAAATTTAATTAAATTTGATAAAGTTATTCACAAATGTTTGGAAGACAACTTCAATTAAATTTGATAAAGTTAATCACAAAGAAAAAATAGGTTATGATGGAATTTTGAAATCGGTGAACGGTTTGATCTGTGTCAGTGATACAACATGGAACTTCGGTGTTCGTATATACAATATCGCTACCCGAGAATTGACACCATGGATGCCAAACAACATTCATACAAAAAGAAGAAAGAGTTGTTACTGAATTTGACTTTGGATTTGATCCTGCCACTAAGAAACATAAAGTGATTTGTCTTCGGAAAATAGAAAGAAATCATGGAAGAGAAGATTCTGATCCAGTTTATGCAGGTTGCGAGGTGTTGACTCTTGGGGATTTTTTTTTTAAGTTAAATAGATTAATGAAGCAAAAAGTTTACAGAGAGTTACTCAAAGTATTGGTTGCCCTTATCTCATGACAGTGATTTGAGATATTGACCCCTACCAACATATTGTTAACTCATATATCTGAAAGGAAAAGACAGCTGAATTTGAAAATACAATATCTTATTGTAAGGCATTTGAAATGTAGTCTGGCATTTGGAACCAGATTTGTTTATGGATGTTCTTCTTTCTTGCCTCCTTTGCTAGAATATCCACCACTTTGTTGCATTTCCTGTCTTAAAAGAGATACCCAAAAAAATAGTACATGACCTTAAGATCTTCATTGCTTCCGATACAATAGCTTGATTTCTCCAAAAATGTTGCTTTGCTTGTTTTGAGCGTAAAGAATGAGTCTCTGGCAGTTGCCTTCAATATAGAAACTTTGAATATCCATAGTCTTTGCCCATTTAGCCACCTCTAACAGACTCAAAAGCCTCTGCTTCTTCTGCAATGGAGGCGTTGAAGGTCTCAGCTGAAGCTTGGATAGTTGTCCCTGTATCAGAAAGAAATATTATATCGTAACCAACAGTAGAAGAAACATCCACCCAAAAACATCAAAATTCACTTTAGATTGATTAAGAGAAGGAGTTGTCCATCCTTGTTCAATATTGTTATTGTTCCTATTTAGGTCAGAGATAGAATTAACTCTACTGTGATGATATTCATCTATTCTTTCCTTTAATGGGGACCAAAAATTCAAATGTCGTTGGACAGCTAAGGCCAATTGCAGACTAGTAGTTGATTTTGACTCGAATATCCTAAGACATCGTTCTTTCCAAATTAGCCAGCATTTTGTGGCCATAATTTCTATCTCACTACTGGTGCAAACCCCTGGAATCCAATCAGAATACATATGTGTAAAGGAAAAATCTGCATCACTACTAAGCCTCAATCCTATCAAGGGGGTAACATCCAGACAGATTTAGCATAGGGACATTCAAAGAATATATGCTTTAAGGATTCACAATCATGTTCACAAAAAATGCATTTCATATCTATATCCTTCATAAATTGTTTTAACTTTTTTCTAACAGGTACAGCATTATGAATACATTTCCACGGGAAAATTTTTATTCTTTGAGAAATATTAAGCTTCCAAAACTGTGCATTAGCTGCTCTATTAGTCTCAACTACTGATTTTTCAATTTCTGATACATGGACTTAATAGTAAAAATTACATTCGTAATTAGTAGCCATCTTAGTTTGTTCTGTTTCATCCTACAATTTATATCCGTAAATAATCTGATATTAAAAATATTTTCAGCAATAACAGATGGGAAGTTGTTTCTAACTTCACTTTCGTTCCACTTTTTTGTTTTTGAGTCCAATAATTCAGAGCATATTGAACGGCTATATCTATTGGATCACGATGCGGCTAGCAAATGGTTGTGGCCAACAAAGATTGCATGTTACAATAGCAGTACATATATTGCATGTTTCACGGTATTTCTAAGTTTTGCTGATCGATTTTCATATTTCAAGTTTTCATGCCCGATTTTGTAATGTTGGAGTGTTTTTTGGCTTCCAATCTGGCTTATTCTTGAGATCAAGATTTGACAAGAATGGGCCAAACTAAGGGCATATGTCAATTTGGACAAGTAAAGAACGATTACATGATGCATTAAAAGGAATTCCGTAGTGGGTATCCCCACAAAAAGGACAGAATTCGGCACCTACAGCATTAGACTAACACAGCCTGTCTACTGGATTCTTTAAAGCATTAGCAGAATCTTTTCTTACGTATTCCCTAGAAAGCCACTTCCAGTAGGTACCAGGGAGATTTTTTTTTGACATGGAAACATAATTTACGTATTTAAAACTACTAGATGAATAATTGATTTTACTAGAGGCATAGAGTCTCTAACGTCCTGGCAGAATCAAGGAATCGTGAAGGAAGCTATGAAGATCTTGAAGGAATGCAACAACTTCTTGGGGTTCAGTTTCAACAACAAATCAGGAAATCAAGCTGCTGACAAGTTGGCCCTTGAAGCCAGAAAATCTTCTCTTTTCAATGAATGGTTGCAGACAATGCCAAACTTTTTAGGCAATATTTTGATTATAGATAATTGTAATAGAAGGCTAGTACAGAATGTAACTTCCCTTCCAACTTCTCTAGTTAATTCTGTAATTGACGGTACCTCTACTTCCGGACATGATATGCTAGGAATCAGACTATCTCTTACAGTCTTTTCTAGTCCCTGTATTCTTGAGTTTCTTCAGTAATACAAAAAACCTACTAGATGAACTAGAAAATTACTTTGAAGGTATACTTAAGGGCAAAAACAAATAAAGAAGGGACACAAAGAAGTCATACGAGTACATGCTCACTGGATAGGCTGCTATTTCATTAAATTTCAAAAATGGACAAAAAACAAATAAGGTAATTTGCTTTCGAGTAGATTTTACAGTTTTCCATCACAATCATTACCTCCAATTCCTCCACAAGACTCAGCCCTAGAAGAGCAAGCAAA
Source organism: Papaver somniferum (assembly GCF_003573695.1). Classification (NCBI taxonomy): domain Eukaryota; kingdom Viridiplantae; phylum Streptophyta; class Magnoliopsida; order Ranunculales; family Papaveraceae; genus Papaver; species Papaver somniferum. Next base: position 52,106,884 of record NC_039367.1, read on the forward strand.
TTCACAGAGTATTTTTGAAATATTTAGTAGCCTAAAATTAAAATCCATATACAAGTAGAGATGTGAATAAGACCCTTGGCAACAGTTGCAAAACCATTGACAACAAAATATTACCACATAGAGACGTGATAAGACAAGTCTTGAGACAGACACTTGGCAAGAGTTGCAAAACTATTAACAACAAAATATTACCACATTGACAATGAAGCTAGACAGCAGTTCTCCACACTAATCAATTGTTTGACACGTGCCCTGCAATTAAATGAAAACACAAATTAAACCAAAAAAAAGAAAGTGAAAATAAAAACAAAAATTAAACCAAAAAGAACAAATGAAAATGAAAGAAACAAATGAAAATGAGAGTCTGCAAAATACTCACATAGCATTCAAATAGATATGGAACTAATTGTGGAAACTCTAGCTTGAGAAATTCGGCATATACTCCTCTGCCTACAACAGCAGCGCTGCCTCTTCCAACAGTTTTCCTGCCACTTTGTACAACAAGTTTCTTGCTGTGCGCTGCCTGACCTCGTTAAATAGGATTAATAACTCATTATAAGTCTTATAAACTTCAGAAAATTACTCATTCGTAACAACTTCTTTGGTTTTCGAGAGTAAGGTCCACTCACCTTGTCATTTGCATGTACCATCGAGCCACGCAAGAGTGTAACAAACGAAGCAACTGTTCTGTTTAAACGATTCTTTTCTTTTTCATATGATTGCTTTATCACACTCGACGACTCCAGGTCGGCTACTGTGGTCATCCAAGTTCGACGAACACCCGATCTCTATCTCCTTCTCCCCCGGTCTACCATCCCCTCGTCTAAGAAATATCGAGTCCTCATTAAGCATCCTAGTCTCGTCAAACAGCCCAGGTGGAAATCTGTCGCTCGTATACATGTGGTTGTGAACGGTTTCCACATATGTTGCGTATGGCTCATTCTCCAAAAATATGGGGTGTTCAAGAAATCGATACTCTCTGCGATTTCCTAGATCATCCTTACCAAACAGAGCGGCAGCACTAGTAAAAAAAATACAAAATAAAGAAATCAACAATCTGTGCCTAGTAAGAGACACACCATTCAACCTCTATTGTGATAATCAACAAATCACTTATGTCAAAGTAACAAAGCATAACATTGCAATCACACATAACATAGATATTCCATGAGTTTTGTGGAAGAGATTCCATGAGCAAATAATTTTTTTGGCAAATGTATATGACAAAGAACTGTCAAAACAAATTCATAGGAGAAAAGGAGGCATGCTGATCTTCTTTCAAATTCAATGTAAAGGACAACAAAGTATGCAGATCTTATATCCTCCGAAGATATGCACCATAGTAGGACTGTTGGATAGTCTAATATTGAAATTCCAAAACAAAAACAAGAAATTTAGCAGCACACATATCATGACAGTGTTCTTTATGATTATGAGTGCATGATATGAATGATAATGGTTCTCCGCATTCAGAATTGCTGTTGACAATTGCTATTGACATCTAAACAGAGGGTGATCAAGTAGAAGGAGCAACACTATAATATCACAAACTCCATGAAGAACAAAATAATATAGGGAGTTACCACTCATCATGCAGACATCTTATAAATGAGACCATAAGAGGATTTCTGGTCCTCTTTCCAAATAAGAACTCTTTGCCAATGATATTTTGAAGTGGTCCAAATTCGGGATACGGCCCCCACGGCTTTGCTTTGTCTCTGAAAACAAAACAATGCGTAACAAATAAAAATATTAAATTAGCCAGATATCAGAAAAATATTAAAACAGCACATATGTTAACAGTTTATGACTCTAAGCAAACTAGTATCACATCATATACATACAAAAAAAAACATTGAAACCATAATATCAAATAAAACCCATTTGGAGATAAAGCAAAGCATTATAACATACTCAGACAGCACTCCATGATCTTTGGCCTTAAATAAGTTGGATCGTCATCGAGAAAGACGATCATATCCGTAGTCAACGCATATACACTAAATCCTTCTTCGATGCAGTAAGCAACAGCAGCCATCAGATTTCTGTCAAGCAATAGAAGAAATATTATACCGTAACCAGCAATAGAAGAAACATCCACCCAAGAAGCATCAAAATTCACTTTAGAGTGATTAAGAGAAGGAGCTGTCCATCCTTGTTCAATATTGTTAATGTTCCTATTTAGGTCAGAGATAGAATTAACTCTACTGTGATGATATTCATCTATTCTTTCCTTTAATGGGGACCAAAAATTCAAATGTCGTTGGACAGCTAAGGCCAATTGCAGACTAGTAGTTGATTTTGACTCGAATATCCTAAGACATCGTTCTTTCCAAATTAGCCAGCATTTTGTGGCCATAATTTCTATCTCACTACTGCTGCCAACCCCTGCAATCCAATCAGAATACATATGTGTAAAGTTAAAATCTGCATCGCTACTAAGCCTCAATCCTACCAAGGGGGGTAACATCCAGACAGATTTAGCATATTTAAGGATTCACAATCATGTTCACAGAAAATGCATTTCATATCTATATCCTTCATAAATTGTCCTAACTTTTTTCTAACAGGTACAGCATTATGAATACATTTCCACAGGAAAATTTTCATTCTTTGAGAAATATTAAGCTTCCAAAATGACTTCCAAAACTGTGCATTAGCTGCTCTATTGGTCTCTGGATTTTTCAATTTCTGATACATGGACTTAACAGTAAAAATTCCATAGTTAGTAGCCATCTTATGTTCTGTTTCATCCTACCATTTATATCCGTAAATAATCTGATATTCAAAATCTTTTCAGCAATAACAGATGGGAAGTTGTTTCGAAGAACTCTATTTAATTTAATAAAACCACCTACTTACTTTAGCATTGTCAGACGATGGCTTCTCAGCTTATCATAGTTACCGTCAGCATCAGTATCCGGTTCCCAAAACTCTTCATAATTAGAATGTTTTAAAACCTTAGTCAGCGAAGTTGCCCACCCCTATGAACAGTAAGATCGTTCACCATCTTCATTTGAGTATAGCACATCGAGTATACCTTCGTGAGAGTGACCAACATGTTTCCTTACGCAACCATCATTCTTGACTTTGCCACACCTCAATCCATGTTTTACATCTTCGTTTTCTCGAACTAATATAAATTGATCGTCAGCATCGTCCATGGCTGCTAATGATTTCACTATTTGTGGAGGACGATTAGCCATTTGACCTAATTTATGAAGTGTTGCCGCTGCAACCTAGGTAGCGATTATTTATAGTAGAAATTATTTGGTGGGCTTTGGACACTCTAGTCTAGTCCATCCCTCCAAAGCCCGGGATGCTCTACTATCTTGATCAGCAATTTTGCGCAATTGGCAACTAATTTAGTTGGGTGGTCTTTCATCATTGCAGTTTACAGCAGATATTTAGGTTTGGGAAATGTTATTACATGAGCTTCATTGCTTGAAGGGACAAATTTGGTTTCCAAACAGTATAAAATAAAAATTGAAAGCAAAATCTATTCTCAAATCCGACTCCTTGAAGAACCTCAACTAAATAGGTAGATCATAAGGCCTACAAAGATTCCGTGCTCGCATTACCTGACCAAAAATGGATAAACAAAAGAAGAAGAATTGTAAAGGAAACAATGAATTATTTGGGAACAAACAATTCATCAATCAGTAGATTATTGAGGGAAAATGGTGACAGATGAGTTTCATACAATTTCTTGACAAACGACTAGACGTAGCTCTCATGAGTCCTGATCAATTATGCTATAAATACTTTTTACTTTTTCTCCTCATTCGTAAATTACCCTTAATCTACACCTTTAAAGTCAGTCTACAATTCATCTTTGTCTGTAGTATCATCTCCTCCCATGAGCTCTTCAAGAGAGAATTCATCTTCTTCAAGTATTTGTCCATCTTTGCCGTCCCAAGGTTCTGTCTTAAGTATTGTTGGTGTGGTCTCTAAAGGTAGATTTCCTTTTCCACCACCAGCAGCCTCTTTCACGAACTCTCTGAAAGCAAACTTAACCTGTTAAACATCTCGTTCCTTTCCAAGGCAAGTGGATTATTTAAAAAATGTGCATGTACAGCGAGACTTACAAGATGTGGTCAAGCTGGAAAGCACTTCGAAGTGGAGCATAAGCTTTTTTCCTCAAGTTCAATGCCACCATAGCTGGGTATCCGTAACCACCAACACCGACTTGTTTTTCTAGGTCAGGTTGCTTACCAGCAGCTGCCCATACATAGCTACAAAATAGACCGAAAAATTTATTTACTTGGAAATGAATACAATGTGATCCAAACAACGGGTACAAAATTTTTGCTCATCAAAAATGAGATCAGAACTGGATTAGGGTTTTCTGTTAGTAATTGAGACACGAGTTTCAGATAAACTACCACTAAAACATGAAAAGCTTGCCTCACGACACCATATCCTAAAGAAATATGAGTTCCTTTTCCATGAAAACATGGAAAAGCTCGTAGAGTCGGAAGCTGAGAATTGGTCACTGGATTTAGATGATCAAGACTAATGTAAAAGTTCAAGGAAAGTGCAACTTTGGTGCCAACAAATGACATTCCATCCTTCCTATACGCCATGACAAGAAAACCCCAATTTAAGCGCTTACAGCTGTGATATAACTCTCAGGGGTAAGTTTTACTTGCCTGTAAGGACTCCTTTTGTTCTTCTCGGCTGTTGATAACAATTGTTGAAGATATTTGTTTCTCCCTTCTGCCTTCGAGTCCAAAATGTCAGGAAGGAAAGAAACAAAACAGATGGCAGCTGAGCCACACTTCTCCTCCAACACATCCTACACCAAAAGACCACCATGAAATTTACGATTTTAACCCCAAAAATTCTAAAAAAAGGTCCGAGGGCAAAAAAAAAATGAAACTAGAACCTGGTTGGGATTGCCAAGAATTTATTCCCAAACCAGGAAACCACACGCATACTGATAAAATAGAAAGGCCCGGTAAGACATCTACCTGTCCAGTAAGTTCGATCACTTCAGGAGGAGAAACATTGGTTTCTAGCTGCTCCAAGGCAAATGATTCAATTGCTGCAGCAACTCTAGCACCTTCATAAGGAACTGGTCTGTCTTTGTCAGAACCAAACACCAGGATGGTGGGGAAACCTTGCACGCTAAACCTGCTCATCAAAGACTGTCAAAACAACCACATTAGTAATATGCACACGATATAAAGATAAAAGACACAAAAAGTTCGTATGTTATGATGGTCACAAGACAATGCTTGTGAAAATTCCGCACTGACTAAAATCTGATACACAACTGAAAAATAAAGTAAAGATACTCCATTTAGGAGAAGCCTGAGATGATGGAACTACAAAACTAATTGGAGAACCCAAATTAAAAACCTAATCCTAGTACGTCTAGGGAAAAACCACAAACACATGGAACGTTATTGACACCCACAGCACGAAACCCTCCAGTAGAGGAAGAGTATGTCCAATCAAGATCTGGAGGTAGGTTTTCAGACAAACTGAATCACTATTGCTAATAATTTCAAGAAGTAAGCAGCAAAACTGAGTCCACTGTGGTGGCTTTCTTAAGTCAACAGGAGATAGTTTTTGTGCTTAGTAGACTACCTTTTCAGAATCACAATCGACGTGACCTAGCTTCACTTTCCCTTTCAAGTTGATGGAAGCTTTCGTCCATTCAGGTGCTAGTTTTTTACAGTGTCCACACCTGAAGAAAGTATTAGAGTTTCAGACAACTGTTATTTCTTAAGTCAAAACAAAAGAACTAACAGGTGTTTCATTTACTTCTATTGCCAATATTTAATTATTATCAAGTAACTAAAGAGATAGTGATGGTGGAACTTTTTAAGGAGATATACACCTAAACTGTATAAGAGTCACTTGGGAAGCCTAAACATAGAATGAGGAATGCTCACCAAGGTGCGAAGAACTCCACGATCCAAAGATCTTTGCTTTTAGTGACCATATCATCAAAATTCTTTGAGTTCAGTTCCACAGATGCGCTTGGTTCTTTTTTCTTACTTGATCCTCCAGAACTAGTTTTTCCGTTTAAACGGTCGGTTATGAGAGCCTTAACCTGTGCACGACAATTGAACCCTTATAGATTAATAAATTTATAAACAACTGCCCCATAATTAGGAACTCTGAGAGTTTAAAAGAGGGAAGAAGACTAGCTAATTTCCAACGTTTGGAGTAATTATTATTACTATCCATAACTAGAAAAGTTTTAGTTAATACTTATCCATAAATAAAAAAAAAAATCTTGCTACAAGAACATATGTCAGGACAAGTAAGACACCAAACCCAAGGGAAGAAAGGGTTGAATTTATAGATACTCTGAACAACGAAACATGGCAGATCATTTGACAAAGAATTTAGTAGGTTACTGAAATTCATGAGTTTAAAATATTACAACTAGAAGCAGATCATAAGTTATAAATCAATCTTAGCTTGATCTGTCTACTATAACCATGGTAGTTGAAGTTAATAATGTAGATTATCATCAAGAGCTAATCCCTCAAGTTGGAAACATTTATCTAAAAATATATATTCTTCCAGGATTCTAGTTTACATTTCCGATCTTCCCCATTGTTACATAACCTGCCAAAACTGGGTACAAAGATGATGAACACTTGACCTCAGCATATAGTCAAAAGAGTACTGACCAAGGGACCATGCCTAGTGTATGTCTTAAGGTATTTGACCTGCTTTTATGTAGGAAAGCGCATCAAATGATATTGATGGGATCTATCCAATATTTTGCACTCCTTTCTCTTAAGCCCGCCAAACTATCTCTGTAAGGGATCTACGGGTTTTTTCCCTTCCAGATAGGGCATCAGACATAGAACAAGCTGAAGTGTTACACGAGCAGTAAATTTCTTTTATGGTGTTCCCTGCACTTCTACGAAAAGAATTACTAGATTGTACATCACATATGTCCTAATTGATCTCATTGTACCGCTGAATTTAATATAATTTCTTATAAACACACCCATTTTAAGTAATATATGCACATCAGTATACACAATTCATGGTGTAGAAGGAAGTTAATGAAGGTGAAACATTAACCATATCTTTTGATCTTTTAAGTAATATTATGCACATCACTATACACAATTCATGGTGTAGAAAGAAGTTAATGAAGGTGAAATATTAACCAGATCTTTTGATCTCAAAAATTTAAAATAAAAAACTCACACAATGTAAATTAAAATTCCAGTTAGGGTTTCGGATTGACCTGCTTAGATGCGAAATCAACTATCGCTTTGGCATCTCTAGCTCCTTGGTAATCTACTGGAGGCTTCCCAGGAAAAAACACCTTGATAGTTGGAAATCCTTTAATCCCATATTCCTGTATAAATCAATTAGCATTGACAAGTTTCAGCGCATTGAGGAGGCATGACCCAACCAACATGTTACACTAAACTGATAATTCCATATCAGAACTCGGAAAACATCTGTGGGTAGACTTTGGAGTAACTTAAAAAAGTCAAGGCATAGCCGCGCAGGACATTTGTCAACGACAAGCATGTTTGGCAAAAGGTTCAGCCTTTAACTACTCCCACTTTTATACCAGGGATGTAAGTCTAGCTGTTGATGCAAAAAAGAAAAGACGTAAATACAGATAAAGTTAATAGAAGATTTCAGACCTGAGCAAGTGCTTGATGAGCATCCACATCAAGAGCAGCAATAGTTACAACTCCCTTCAACACACTGGCTGCCTTCTCCCATACAGGTGTCAAAGATTTACAGTGACCACACCAGGGAGCAAAAAACTCGACCAAAACAATTCCATTAGCGTTCAAAACCTGCCACAATTCCCAAATTCTCATTACTACGGATCGTTGATACAAAACTCGGTTCTATTACTCGCTCAATCAACAGTGTCGTTCCCAATTCACCAAGTTCGTGAATGCAATAAAGTATCAAATTCTATGCAAATGACAAGTAAATGCTATTAACTTCAAAAACAGATAACAGTTTACACAAAAAGCAACAACTTCCTTGTTTGTAAGTCAACAATGATCTAAAAAGAAATGCACACATTTTCTATACAACGAAAAGGGCATTCCTATATATATATATATATATATATATATATATATATATATATATTACTGATGCACACATCCCAGTTTAACAAACAACACATTATGAGACGTTAAATAGAAGAAGACCCAGATCTAAGATCAGAAGTTACAAGTAACCATTAATGTTAATTCATTCACTAATTATGACAAATTAACAACAAAAAAAAACTAATAAGGTTAAACTATAGAACAAACACTATTTTACATGGTTTTTTTGTTTTTGAAGCATACTATATACATGGATGATGTTATATATTTGACCAATACATAAAACTCTTATATGTCAATATCTGATTTGTACTGTGTTTTTGTTACAAATGATGATGATCACAAGATATGGATTCAACGAAGATTAAAATCACAGAATCAATTTTTTACCTTGGACTTGAAATTTGATGGAGTGAGTTGAAGTACAGGAGACGAAGGTCCATAGAGTGCACTCGCTGATGCACTGATATAGACGAGGAACAATATCGAACCGATCCAAGAAGCTGATGAAGACATTTTCTTTCTCTCTGTTTCTGTATCTAAGACTGAAGACGAAGAAGAAACCCTGGGTGGGTCTGTGCTAATGGTAGAATTTCTACTACAGGTTCAGTGAGCCCTGTCGGATATACACGTGTAAGAGCCAATCAAAACTTACCACGTATGCCATTCAAGGGCTTGGGCTTAACCTGAACCTGTAACTGAAGTCGAGTTCATTCGTATTAACGAGTCCACATTACTACGCCCACAGTAAAACTTTGAATCTTTGATGCATAGATTAATAACTTCCCTAAAATAAGGCCAAAGTGCAAATCCCGCGGAAATGGGTAAAGGGTTTAATTTAAATAGGTCAGGTGGATAGGCAAACCAAGTTTCTCATATAAGATAAAAAATTTACCGTTACCACACAGGTCGTCTGAGACAATCAAACCAAATTTCTCACAGAAGATAAAAAATTTACCGTTACAACACAAGTCGGTCGTTGTGGACTGAGACGATCGTCTCAGTCCACAAAAGTTGTCTCAATCCAAGACTATAATGGTTGAATTAACGGTTATTTTTTTACCCATAAATACGGAACTCCTTCACTTCTCAACTCACACTAAAATTCGCTATCTTTTTGAATTTTTTTCTACTAAAATCTCTTCTAATTTTTATTCAACCTCTCTCAACAGAAATGTTGTAAGATATTAGGCACAAAAGAAATAGAAAACCACCTCCGAATAAAGTCAATCAACATATACCGGCAACCCAAACAAACTATGATGAAGAAAACAGTACCACTCTACTTTCGAATCAACAATTAGCCGAATTTCAAGGTCATTTGACTACATAGTTGAGCGAGATAAGCAACCTCCAAAACTAAGAGGTGCTTGATACGAAGTTAACAAAGTTTATGCATATGTACCTCCTTCTTCTAAACTAATTGTCAATAGGTTTCCCTGGATTACGTTATACTATATATTGAAGCGGAAAAACAACATCCCAAATTGGTGTATGTATTGGTCGAGCGTTGGTGGTACACTATATACATACGTTTTGTGTTATAGATTTTGAAATAGGTATGTCGAATATTTTGATACATAATTTTATATGCAATCAATATGAAGATTTTTACGGAATTAACGATTTAAATATTTTTACAGGAATAACACCGTTAGATTTGTATTTCCTACTTGGAATACATTGCGGTATGTGAGATGATTGTATTAACAAAATGATTTTCGAATTTTATTTGTCATGTTCGTGGATTTTTTTATACCTTTGAGAATAGAAGCATAAGCTATTATTACGCTATTTAGTTGTAATTTTCTTCCTTTTGTTTTAAAATAAAAAAAAATATGTACTTTTATATACACATAATATGAAATACTATCTCTTTTACTATGTTAAGAAATTAATAGAAAATCATCTAAAATGAAGAAGAAAAAAATCTCGTATAAAAACCGAGGGACCTCGTCCAATTTGAAAACTGCACTGTATTGAATAACAACAAACACGAGTCTACTATCAGATTTCAGACTCGAATGCAGTTGAGACCTAATTGACCCTCCGAGCAATTCAGCTTCATTAGTGCTTCTTATGTCCATTGTATCTCGCAAGACCCAACACACTTGATTCTCATAGTTGACTTCCTTTACAGGCCTAGGAGTTACTTCGGCCGCAGTGGAGCTTTAACTATTTGTACTCTAACAGACATCGTATTGATTTCCTTTATAGAGATATTCAAACAAGGTAATGATTTTTTATTATTTTTTTTGCTTATAAGGGATCTTCGAGGATAAATAAGATATCAAAAAAAAACTCAACAGTTAGGATAACTTGCTCTCTTCGGAATGTTATAGAGATACATAATTGATTTTACCTTACAAGATCAATTTAAGAACATATATGAAACTTATGCAATTACAAAATCTGAGATGAATGGAACTTTGTACTTCAATCAATCTTATTACTTGATCGATATTTCTTGAATGATCGTATAGCATAAGAGACGGACCTTGGAATAAACAAGAACTACGATGATCAAGATAAGATTCCGGATATCAAGAATTATCACGTAAAATATAGCCTGACCAGGCTTTACGAATATCTGAGTGAAAATTTAAAAATTCAACACAGTCTCATTAGGAAAGCTAGGTTTTTGGAAAACGATTTTAGCCGCAATTAGGACACATTGCGCCAGGATTGAGATTCTAGTTTGCAGAGAGTCCTCTATTTATAATGATGAACAAGGCTAGGTAGTTTATAATCAAATATAAGTTTGTGAACTAGTTTCCATGTTTACGAATAACTTTGATATGAAGTAAACTAAAGTTCTCAATATTGATTGATTCATTTAAGCATGTGAGAAGTTTGCGTTGAATACAAAGAAAAACGTGCACCCGCGTATTTATCGATATAACCTATATGTTCAAAAAGTTAGCCTAAGAACAATGGTTAAGTCGTCCGTGGACCATCAAGCAACAATGGAGATCGATAACTCTCAAAGAAAAAATCAATTCGTGATTGGTCAAAACATTTTGTGAACAAATTTTTCTCTCGGAGTTCAGGAACTTTTTATATCTACAAGCTCACGAACTGTCCAAATCAGTTCGTATACGTGAAATAAAAAAAGTGTCCAGGGAACCACTTAAAATCAAATATTTCCTGTACTGACCAAACACTTTATGTACTTGAGGATTCAAAAGTGTACAAAAACATCTCAAAACCAATCAGGTCGTATGCGTGGGTTAATAAGAGATTTTATTCATCAAGTATATCCTTAATAAATTCAAAGCCCATGTATTGACCAAATCAGCTCATGAACACTAATGCAACTTGGTATCTCCTAGGAACTTCTTTTGAAAATATGATTTATCGAACAATAAATTGTCCTCAACCTATTATGTAATAATATCTTTATAGCTTTCATTGCTTGAATTTATATTTTGATATTTTCAAGTACTAGCTTGAACTCGAATTTTCTTCTTTGAAATTTTTTTCATTATATTAAAACCATACGACATTATCTTAGTATATAGAATGGTAGGAATTATGAACAAATAGGACAGTGAGTCTTCACATACCTTTGTTGATGAAGTCCTCGTAGATTCTCCATTTGTTCTTGAGTCTTTAATATCCAAGGGTCAATCAGTGAATTCCAATAATCAACTACTATGTTTTATTCCTATTTCGAGACTGACTTTAGTACTATAAATCAAGATATAGTTTTGATCAACTAAATTTGGTAATAAGCTTCACATACCAAAACTTGTGAGTTTGACCGGACGATGCTCTATACACTTTCTTTATTGTAAGTGGTACTAAATCTAGGTGTTGGACATTTGCTGGGTACCAAACGTATTATAACCCATCAGAAAATGGGGAGAAAATGATTTTTGATAAACCAATTGATTAGTATAAAACTCAACTGCCAACTTACAACAATCAAAACAATTTTGCTGAGAAACCATCAGGATTGAGTAGTAAGAACTAGAACACCACAACTTCAGATCAAGGTGCTTCAGAATTTGGAATAATATAACTATATTATTCAGCTTTGAAAAGTAAGGTAGCATCAACGAAACCTTATAATCCTAAAATAATAATTGTTAGCTTGAATATAGAAATGAAAAACCGGTAATACAAGAATTGGCCTTGTTCTATTGGTTGTGGTAGAAGATACGAAAGAAATATCCAAAGCTTGTTGTTATGTTTCTATCTGTGTCAACCATAAATCAAAAATTTTGACCAAAAGTCAGCTGCTCTCCTAACAATTTTGGCTTTCTTTATAACAAAGATCTATATTTTAGTTTATATATGAAACTTATGCCATGACTTTTTCTTCTTGTATTTGAATATTTGCGTATAAGTGCCTTTTTTCATATAACTCTTTTCTTATTTCTTATAATATAAATAAAAAATTAACATATGAATATATTTGCTGGTAGTATTTGTGTGTTAATATATACGTATTTCAAGAAAATTATTTAAAAACAGATAACAAAATTCGATAATGCATTCATTTATCTTAAGTTATGCATTTACTATGCACCTCAATATTAACTTAATTGTTAAAGTATTTCTCATGGGTAAAAAAATAAAAATACAACGTCTCACGTGTTACAACACAATTTCTAATATGTTAACAATACAATGTTTGAGGATATGCATTTTACTTTTCTATATATGAATATTTACTATATAAGTTTGGTCATGTTGGTAAACATTTCCGAGAAACAAAATTTCTAATTTCAAATAATTATATAAAAACTAAATTTCATTTGAAAATATTAATTATCTTTAACCAGGAGAAAAAAATGTTGAAATAATTTTTTTATACATATGTTTCTTCTCTGATATGTGGGCAGTTTCCCGCATATGTTGTAATACTCTTCGACAAATATGGTACCTATATACCGTTACTCTAGGCCACCAGTTCTAAATGAGTTAATTCAAGCTGCATATTACAAAGACGGGGTATTACACAAGTCATTGTGGGACGCTAATATCAATGTCTGAAGTCCAGTAGGACAGTTATAATGGTGGTCTGGTCACCATTACCAGTTGACGCACCCTTACGTTCTAGAGAGTGATGCAGCCGTCGAACTGCCAAGATTTGACCAACCGGGGAATCCTTTTCCTCGTAGGTACGTGTTCGGAAGTGTTATTAGGGCTTCAGATGGTTTTCCAATAACTGCGATGGCTCTTGGAGATATGGATGCAAACTCTCCAGACATATGGTGTTTGGAAGCGCTATTACTGAGATTAAGATTTCTTCACTGCTTGGAATATGATTTGTTCCCATTCCACATGTTCATTGATTGTCAGGATTTATATAATAAAATTTAATCCCCCATACAATTAAATATTCATAAGAGGAAAGAAGTGGAATATCATTCATCTCCTTAGATTTATTGATAAGTATTACAATAATATATATAAGAATGTGGTTAAAAACATATTTAGGAAAATTAAATATGCACACCAATTACTAGTTAGAGATATGTGTAAATATTTTGTTCCCAATGTATCGGTGACACACAAAAGGCCCAAATTTTGAGTTCGTCTAGAGCTTTTGGGAACGGACTGGTCATAGTCTTGTATTTCCTAAGAATCTGTTGATGGTTGTCCCCTTTGTGTGAATTCACAGTTAAAACGTTTATGGCAGTCTTTCTTTTATGCATCAAATTGGAAACAATCGCAATAGCTTTACACAATTCAAACATTGTATCCACTGACTCCAACATGACGATATATTGTTTCACTCTCCCTATAAATTTATTTTATGCCACTGTTGCCAAGGTAATTCTCAATTTTACCAAACATACATTAATTTTCTTCTAGCAAAACTGAGATCTATAAGACTAACTTTATATTACAAATAAACTCTCTTGAGCAACCTCGAAGACATGCCGCACCTGAAATGAAAAAGGTTTGATGAATCCGAAAGTCGCTTTCATCAATTCCTTCCGGTATTAAGGGAAGTTCCACAAACCTTTGTACAACATCCCTAAAAAACAGATGTTTGTGAAGAAAATATCGATCAAGAAACATACCAAGAGAATTGGGCGGAACACGTCTTTGAAGATCTTGTAGAGTAGGGACTAATCGGTCGATTAGCTGTCATGTTCCCCTATTTTCCTTTCACATACCACATCAAGATGGTAGTTCATCTTTATGTCATAAAAACTTAAGAATTTATCATTCTCTAGTTTTTTTCCTTGGTAAAATAAAAAATAACCAGGTAGTTTGCTAATTTAATTATGAATGAAATATATACCTTAATCAACGGTCACTACTAAAACCTTGTTTGCAACACCGCCATGAAACCTAACAAATATTGGGTAATCGAATTCTATTAACGAGTATTTTACAATGGGGTAATCGTTGATGGTTTTATCCATACCAAGTGTTACTCCTCAGAAAAGTAAACAACCACCTGTTTTATATTTCTCTATAATTATAAAATAAATATAACTAACATTTGAGAATCCAAATATAATCTTGCTTGATATACACCAGAAAACTTCACAAGCATTTCAAAATATTCTATCCTAAACCCTAAATCAAAATCCAGGGAGGGAGTAGAACTGTGAAAAAAATGAAATGTGAGAATGACTGAGAAAAAATTAGAAAGGAAGTTGGAGTGAGAGAAATGAGGGAAATAGAACCGGGAGAAATTAGAATGGGGGAATGGCTGAGATTTGAATATTGAATTTCTTCGAGATAGATCTAAGAAAAAGTCTTATATTTTGGCCCGTCAGACCCAGCCCAAACAAGAAAATTAATATTATTTTTTTTGTTTTTTTTTTGTTTTTTTGTATTATTGCTAGAATACGGAACAAGAGATAGGCAACAAAATGAGAGCTTATTCATTAGAGATATGAGTTACATATTACATAGGTTTATGCCTTTGCATATGTAGGTTATAAAGTAAACCTTGGTTACATCTATATGGGGTCGCACGCACACACACTAAGTCCCAAGGCCCTACAATGCCCCCTCGTGTGGTCCAATAGTAGTGCTACGTATAGTTATTCAAGTGTAGTTCTCTCCTCGGTGACCATCGTGTTTAAGTCATTTCCTCGTAAAGACCTATCCATGATAATTAATAGGATTAAAACATGAACTACGAAAAAGAAAAAAACACAATATTAAGATAACTTATAACAAAGTTGGACTTGCATACGTTTCCTCGTTAAAAGCATGAGAACAAAAAATACAGTGTTAGAAAGCCTAAACAAAGGGAAAATACTACGCGATTAGGCCAAAACAAAAGCGCCTTTGTTGATACTAAATAACACTCTAACTTTATATTGGAAGTTTTTCGCTTGACATACTATAGTATTTCATTTCTTTGATTTCAATATAATTCAGTAATATCAACACAATCTTCAAGTCCTCAACATTTAACATATATCTGGCGTAGTTGTTATCGTTGTCTCATTAAAAATTCTTGTTGAGTAACAAAACCCTCTGAGAAAAACTAATTTTGATCTAATGGAAAAAGAGTACAACACAACTTTATATTTCAAAGTAAAATATGTCAACATCATATTCTGGGATCCTTTCTCTAATGTCGGCATATCCCCCGATTTCATTCATGAGAATTCTTAGACCACTGCTCGGTTGAACTCGCAAGCGTTGCTATCTCAAGCTTTTTTGTCAAGTTTAGTTGTCAAAACTATAAGTCTTGATTTATAGTCTACATGTAGTTAAGTCTCGGACTAGGATAGAAAGTGTAGTTGAGCTCCAGACTCCATGGCGTTCATCATGCAAATACGAAGAACTAATCAAGGAACTGGTGGAACTTCATAGACTAAAAGGTATGTGGAGACTTGAACTTATCTATCACTCAAAAGTCTATCTACTTTATCTCCTATCTTGAGATAAAAGTCGTATTGCTATATAGACTTTGATTATCCACATTTGCTATTTCGAGCCGAGTTTATCTCGCTTATCTATTTCTCGAAATATGTGTTGGTAAGCTTTCCCTTTTTCCAAGTTGCTTTGGCCTAGTTCATCTTTACAAGTGACGAAAGTCACGTTGATTGTTTCAATCTCTTGAAAATCGCTTTGACGAAAAATGGAGTGTGAATAACCTCTATATAACATCCTCTAAGAATGTTTCAATGATTGAAATGAGAGTTTAGAATATGTAACCATCTTTGGATATAAGCATATAGTGTGTTTGCACATTAGTGTATAAGTCCAAAACCGGGAACCAAATGTATGCATACTTGTGTGTGTACTAAATGGTTAATGGAGACTGGGTAAGTATGCATACCCGTACGCATACTGGCGGAAGTTCACGGCCGTGAATTTCTGCTGAGTTTGGAATTCAAAACCAACTCAATTCGGTTACCAAAGTGTGTGTACCCGTATGCATATTGGCGGAAAGTTCACGTCCGTGAATTTCTGCTGAGCTTGAAAACCAAAACAAACTCAAATCCGGTTACTTAAGTAAGCATACTCGTACGCATACTTAAGTGTGTTACTTTCTAAAATTGGTTTGTTCATGAACTAAAAACATTTATATAATAAAGAATGCAATTTGCAAACCGTGGCTATAACGTGCATGAATCGATTCGATTGAATCAAAACCGATTTTTCTTCGATTGTGTCTTGTATACTTCTATAAGATCTAAGCAATTGAACAACACTTTGACTAGTTCTTTTGAGTCATTTGAACTAGTTATGGTGAATATAAATATGGTTGATATGAAAGTGCTCATACGGCTAACCATTGGTTAACTACTGTTGAACCAACTAGGTGTACACGTTTAGGTACGGTTACACAAACCTAAATGAACGTGCATTTCATTTGTGTATAACAAGCTAAGATTCGATCTAACGGTTGAAAGATATTAGATTGAATCTAATCAAGTTTTCATTTAATGGTGAATATTGAATGCTTTGTTACCAAGGTAGCATTGATTGCAAACCCTGATTTGAAGACTATATAAAGGAGAACTATAGGAACTGGGAAACCTAATCCCCACACCTCCTGTGTGATACTAGTTGTATAAGCTAGAGTCGATTCTCCTTTAACCTTAGGTTTCTATCGAGACCCTGTAGGTTAACGACTTGAAGACTTCATTGGTATTGTGAAGCCAGACCCAACTATTTTCTCTGTAGTTGCTTGATCTGATCTTACTGTTTCTATCGTATTGAGTCATAAAAATTTCGTCTCATCGTTTGTGATTCCGCAATATATTTTTTCGCTAGTCGATTAAGATTATTGTGAGGTGATTGATATTTCTAGGCTGTTATTCGAGAATATAAGTCTGGTATAACAATTGATTCCTGTTCACCTTGATTTATCAAAAGATGGAACAAAATTCGTAGGTATTTCTGTGGGGGACAGATTTATCTATTCCTGTAGACTTTTCTGTGTGATACAAATTTGTTTATTAAAGTCTTCGACTTTGGGTCGTAGCAACTCTTAGTTGTGGGTGAGATCAGCTAAGGGAATCAAGTGCGTAGTATCCTGCTGGGATCAGAGACGTAAGGAGCACAACTGTACCTTGGATCAGTGTGAGATTAATTGGGGTTCAACTACAGTCCATACCGAAGTTAGTTTGTAGTAGGCTAGTGTCTGTAGCGGCTTAATACAGTGTGTGTTCAATCTGGACTAGGTCCCGGGGTTTTTCTGCATTTGCGGTTTCATCGTTAATAAAACTTCTAGTGTCTGTGTTATTTCTTTTCCGTATTATATTTTTTTATATAATTGAAATATCATAGGTTGTGCGTTGAATCGATCAATTAGTAAATCCAATCTTTGGTTGTTGATTGAAATTGATTGAT
Organism: Papaver somniferum; assembly: GCF_003573695.1. Lineage (NCBI taxonomy): Eukaryota > Viridiplantae > Streptophyta > Magnoliopsida > Ranunculales > Papaveraceae > Papaver > Papaver somniferum. The sequence goes on from NC_039367.1 coordinate 52,124,739, forward strand.
ACTTGAACATTGGTCTTTGGTACCGTTCAAGTTAATTTCTCTTGTATTCGATTAGACTAGCATATTTCTATTTGCTTGAGTAAGTATGAATTGAGAAATTGACATATAACTCCTTATATACTTTTTATTAAGATTGAGTCTGACTGTCTAGTTGATTCTCTTAAAAGTATATTGGAGTTAGTCCATACAGATTGCTAAGCAAATTATTGGTTGAGGTTGTTAGACCCCCCACTTTTTCAATTGGTATCAGAGCTGGCAAACACGTTTAAAGACCTTATAAGTCTGTGTTTGTAGCGTTCTGACTCTATGAACAGTAAAGTCTCTATAAACGCTTCACCAGGGATAAATTCTGATCGTAGAGAGAGTTCTGAAAAACTAGTTATTCTCCAGAAAAAGTTGGATGAACAAATCCGGATCAACTCTGATCTAGTTGCAGAAATTGCACTGTATAAGGATTTGAAATCTGTCAAAACTCCTTAAATATATTTGAATACCTCTGCTTATTTTTTTCTCTGAAGAATGGTCATAAGTTAGATGATAAACAATGTCTAGGCTTTGTGAAACCTGATAGGATTCAGAACTACTCAAATGAGATTAAAGATGTTGGCCCGTGTATGTTTTGTGACTCTTACAATCACTTTCAACATACTTGTATGTCCTTCCGGAAAATCCTAAACGTTGCAAGTAATCTTCATAAGAAATCTGAACAACTATTTGCTTCCCTAAAAGGATGTACAAAACTAACAAGAAATCCTAAACAGGATAGTAGTGTTAGTATTTTTTCCTTAAAATCAACATCTCCATTTCAATGGTTTCTTGATAGTGGATGTAGCCGACATATGACATGTGATCTCACGTGGTTTGTTTCTTCTGATGACTATGAAGGAGGTCCCGTGACATTTGGAGATGAGAGTTGTTGTTACATAAGCAAGAAGGGGGCTATCAAACTTCCCGGCGTACCTGAAATCCATGATGTAGTAGACGTAAAAGGTATGACAGCAAACCTTCTTTCTATTAGTCAAATTTGTGACAAAGGACACAGAGTTATCTTCAATGCGAATGGATGTGACATTGTAGACAAAACTGGGAAAATAATTTTTCAGGGAACTCGTGGTAAAAATAATTGTTATCTTCTGGATACTCAGTTCAGTAACTGTTGCAATTTGACTAAGGTGGAATCTACAGATCTTTGGCATGAGCGTTTTGGTCACACCAATTATCGTCTTCCAACTAAGATCATTAATAAAAAACTTGTTAGAGGCGTTCCCAAAATCAATGAAAAGATTGATGGTGTATGTGGTGCCTGTCAAAAGGGTAAACAAACGAAAGTTCACCATAAATCATCTCGAGATATCCTCACTAAAGCTCCACTTGATTTAATTCATATGGACCTCTTTGGACCTATTCAACAACCCACGGTTGTTGGTAAGAAGTATGCTTTAGTTATGGTAAATGATTACACCGGATTCACTTGGATTGCATTTCTATCTCATAAGAATGAAACCCTTGATGAATTCAAGATTATTGTTAAGAGAATCCAGAGCGAACAAGGTCGCGAACTAAAAAAAATTAGAAGCGACCGTGGAACTGAATTCAAGGACACTAAGGTGTTTGAATTTTGTGACAAACTGGGGATTATTCAACAATATTCACCACCTATTACTCCTAAAGCTAATGGAGTTGCAGAAAGAAAAAACAGGACAATTCAAGAAATGGCCATGGTAATGCTCCATAACAAAAGCTTACCGCTAAGGTTTTGGGGAGAAGTTGTCTTCACATCATGTTATTTGATCAACCGTGTATACCTACGGTCTAGAACCCTAAACACTCCTTATGAGTTGTGGTATGGTTGAAAACCCAACTTGCACTATCTCAGAGTGTTCGGAAGTAAGTGCTACATTCTAAAAGATCGAGAACAGAGAGGGAAATTTGATACTAAAATTGATGAAGGTATCTTCCTTGGATATGCCTCTGATAGTCGTGGTTTTCGAGTATTTAATCTCAGAACCCAAGTTATGATGGAGTCTGCTAATGTTATTATCGATGATATTAGTAATTTCCATCATGATAATCCTCCGGCTGAATTTCCTCCAACTGAGACGATTGAGAAAGTCAAAGAAATTCCAGAATCAGTTGAAGTCATCCCAACTGTTACTGGTCCTGATATTTCTAGTGTCAGGCTACTCCTGTTGAACAAGAGCATGTCCCTCCTCGACACCTCTGGGTTCAAAGGAATCATGATCCTAACAGTATTATTGGAGGTAGAGATTCTACTGCTTAGACAAGAGGACAACTTTAAAATATTTGCAATTTTGGTTGTTATCTTTCACAAGTAGATTCGAGAAATATTGATGAAGCTCTTACCGATCCCTTTTGGGTGAATGCAATGCATGAAGAGTTAAATCAATTTTAAAGACAGGACGTATGGGAACTAGTACCTTGTCCCTCCAATATCAATATTGTTGGTACCAAATGGATATTCAAGAATAAGTCTGATGAATTTGGCACAATTGTCAGAAATAAAGCCAGACTTGTAGCTTAGGGATATTCACAGATTAAAGGTATCGACTTTGACGAAACCTTTGCTCCTGTGGCACGCCTTGAGTCCATTCGTTTGTTATTAGCTCATGCTTGTTTTCTTAAGGTTAAGCTGTTTCAAATGGACATGAAATTCGCGTTCTTAAATGGAAATATAAAGGAAGAGGTCTATGTCGCTCAACCTAAGGGTTTTGAAAACCCTGATTTTCCAGATCATGTTCTTAAGCTTAAAAAGGCATTATATGGGTTAAAACAAGCACCTCGTGCATGGTTCGAAAAACTTATTACCTCTCTTCTTAGGAAAAGTTTTTCGAGAGGCGAAGCTGATAAAACCTTGTTTACCAAATGGAGTGGGAAAGATGTTGTCATTGCTCAAGTCTATGTAGATGATATCATCTATGGTTCAACTTCTGAGAAACTTGCCAAAGATTTCCAAGTCTCTCTTGGCAAAGAATTTGAAATAAGCAATGTTGGTGAATTAAAGTTCCTATTAGGATTACAAATTCAGCAACATAAGGATGGAATTTACTTATCTCAAGAAAAATATGCTAAGGATCTTGTCTCAAGGTTCGGTCTAGATAAGTCAACTCCAAAACTGACACCTATGCCCACCACTGGTAAACTACATAGAGATGAGAAAGGAGTAAATGTGGATCAAAAACTGTATCGATCTATCATTAGTAGCCTTTTATATCCTACAACCACTATACCTGATATTGCTTTTAGTGTTGGTTGTTGTGCTAGATTTCAGGCTAACCCAAAGGAATCTCATCTTGCAGCTGCAAAAAGGATCATACGATATGTGAATCACACGGTCGGGTATGTTCTATCTTACACTTTCGATACTAACACTGATCTTTCTGATTATTCAGATGCTGATTGGGAAGGATGTGTAAAAGACAGAAAAAGTACATCAGGGGGTTTCTACTACGTATGATTGAATCTTGTGGCTTGGAATAGCAAGATACAAAATTCATAATCCATGTCCACATGTGAAGCAAAATATATTGTTGCTGGCTCATGTTGTACTCAACTTCTCTGGATGAAACAAATGTTGGCTGACTATGGAATTGATACTGAAATAATGAAAATCTTTTGTGATAACTCCAGCGCGATTCAAATCACCGAGAATCCCGTTGAGCACTCAAGAACAAAGCACATTGATATAAGGTACCATTTTATTCGAGATCTCTATGAAAATGGTATCATAAATATAGAATTTGTGCCTTCCGAACAACAGTTGGCTGATATTCTCACCAAACCATTAGAGACTGCTACATTTCAACACTTACGGCAGTCTCTTGCCCCTGTGCTTATCTCGATCTTTTGGGCAATTGAGTTTGGAACTCCAGTAAGTGTTTACTTCAAGTCTGCATTTGTCTCAGTAAGTTGATTTTTTGTCCGATTTATTAGTGTAATTTTCAAAGAAATCCTTCTTTTCTTGTGAAAGTAAGGTCGCTCTTGTTTTTCTTTCTGGAATGACATTTTATGGGGAAGAGTTCTTAATTTAACTTGTGCTTAATTGCCAAATCTTTGTGGGGAGTGCGGCTGTGGAATATTGTAGGGGTTATCTTGTATATTTATAAACTCCTTGATGGATGCATTTGGTTTCGGCTATATGATTGCATCTAAAAGGTTTATATGTGCTTTCTTTTGGTCATGAAATATCTCTATGGAAACTTCATTAGGATCTCACTAGTTTTCGTACCTTTGCCAATTTTATTGACAAAAAGGGGGAGAATTAATGTGTAGTTCACACTACAAATACATATGGTTTTCGGATCATTATGTAAGGGGGAGTGGTTTCCATGTGAGATGGAGTATTGACTAGGGGGGTGATACATATCACCATAGTATTGTTGTCGAAGTTGTGATACAATTGAAATTTGATGTTGTGTTATGATACTATGACACTGTGTAACAATGATTGAGAACTTTTGTTTTCTCATTGTTATGGCTACGAATCTTCAGCAACGATGATGCTGCATTGAATATCTTTGGAATCATTGGAGTACTTGGAAGTGACGAAGATTTCGAGTAACTTTGAAAAACCAAGGAAGTCATGCATGTAGAAGAGAAGCTGCAAAGTTTATTTATTTTGTATTCCATATTTATTGATAATTTTGTCACTAAAATTGACAAAGGGGGAGATTGTTAGAGCACTGCTCGGTCGAACTTGCAAGCGTTGCTATCTCAAGCTTGTTTGTCAAGTTTATTTGCCAAAACTAGTCTTGATTTCTAGTCTACTTATAGCTAAGTCCCGGACTATGATAAAAAGTATAGTTGAGCTCTAGAGTCCACGATGTTCATCATGCAAAGACGAAAACTACTCAAGGAACTGGTGGAACTTCATCGACTAAAAAGTATGTGGAGACTTGAACTTATCTACCACTCAAAAGTATATCTACTCTATCTCCTATCTTGAGACAAAAGTCGTATTGCTATATAGACTTCGATTGTACACATTTGCTATTTCAAGCCGAGTTTATCTCGCCTATCTATTTCTAGAAATATGTGTTGGTAAGCTTTCGCTTTGGCCAAGTTCATCTTTACAAGTGACGAAAGTCATGTTGATTGTTTCAATCTCTTGAAAATCACTTTGATGAAAAATGGAGTGTGAATAACCTCTATATAACATCCCCTAAGACTGTTTCAATGATTGAAATGAGATTTTAGAATATGTAACCATCTTTGGATATAAGCATATAGTGTGTTCGCACATTAGTGTATAATTCCAAACCGGGAACCAAATGTATGCATACTTGTGTGTGTACTAAATGGTTGATGGAGACTGGTAAGTATGCGTACTCGTACGCATACTGGCGGAAGTTCACGACCGTGAATTTCTGCTGAGTTTGGAATTCAAAACCAACTCAATCTGGTTACCAAATTATGCGTGCCCGTACGCATACTGGCGGAAAGTTCACGTCCGTGAATTTCTGCTAAGTTTGAAAACCAAAACAAACTCAAATCCGGTTACTTAAGTACGCATACCCGTACGCATACTTAAGTATGTTACTTTCTAAAATTGGTTTGTTCATGAACTAAAAACATTTATATAATAAGGAATGCAATTTGCAAGCCGTGGCTATAATGTTCATGAATCGATTCGAGTGAATCAAAACCGATTTTGCTTAGATTACGTCTTGTATAATTATATAAGATCTAAGAAATTGAACAACTCTCTAACTAGTTCTTTTGAGTCATTTGAACTAGTTATAGTGAAGATGAATATGGTTGATATGAAAGTGCTCCTATGGCTAACCATTGGCTAACTACTGTTGAACCAACTAGGTGTACACGTTTAGGTACGGTTACACAAACCTAAATGAACGTGCATTTTATTTGTGTATAACAAGCTAAGATTCGATCTAATGGTTGAAAGATATTAGATTGAATCTAATCAGGTTTTCATCTAATGGTGAATATTGAATGCTTTATTACCAAGGTAGCATTTATTGCAAACCCTGATTTGAAGACTATATAAAGGAGAACTCTAGCAACTGGGAAACCTAATCCCCATACCTCCTGTGTGATACTAGTTGTATAAGCTAGAGTCGATTCTCCTTTAACCTTAGGTTTCTATCGAGACCTTGTAGGTTAACGACTTGAAGACTTCATTGGGATTGTGAAGCCAGACCCAACTATCTTTTTTGTAGTTGCGTGATTTGATCTTGATGTTTCTATCGTATTGAGTACAATCGTAAAATTGGCTCGAGATAAATTTCTCCGATAGCCAAGATAGAAAAATAGTCACAAACATCTTCGTCTCATCGTTTGTGATTCCGCAATATCTTGTTTCGCTCTTCGATTAAGATTATTGTGAGGTGATCGACATTTCTAAGTTGTTCTTCGGGAATATAAGTCTGGTATATCAATTGGTTCATGTTCACCTTGATTTATCAAAAGAAGGAATAAAACTCGTAGGTATTTCTGTGGGAGACAGATTTATCTATTCCTGTAGACGTTTCTGTGTGATACAAATTTGTTTATTAAAGTCTTCGACTTTGGGTCGTAGAAACTCTTAGTTGTGGGTGAGATCAACTAAGGGAATCAAGTGCGTAGTATCCTGCTGGGATCAGAGACGTAAGGAGCACAACTGTACCTTGGATCAATGTGAGATTGATTGGGGTTCAACTACAATCCAAACTGAAGTTAGTTTGTAGTAGGCTAGTGTTTGTAGCGGCTTAATACAGTGTGTGTTTAATCTGGACTAGGTCCCAGGGTTTTTCTATATTTGCGGTTTCCTCGTTAACAAAACTTCTGGTGTCTGTGTTATTTCTTTTCCGTATTATATTTTGTTATATAATTGAAATATCACAGGTTGTGAGTTGAATCAATCAATTGGTAAATCCAACCTTTGGTTGTTTATTGAAATTGATTGGTACTTGAACATTGGTATTTGGTACTGTTCAAGTTAATTTCTCTTGAATTCAATTAGACTCATAGTTTTCTATTTGCTTGAGTAAGTATTGAATTGAGAAATTGAGATATAACTCCTTGATATACTTTCTATTAATATTGAGTCTGAATGTCTAGTTGATTCTCTTAAAATTATATTGGACTTAGTCCATACAGATTGCTAAGCGAATTATTGGGTGAGGTTGTTATTCCCCCACTTTTTCAAGAATTTCTAGAAAATTTATTTAGTCGTATACTTTTCGAAAGTGAATATAGATAAATACTTAGAAAATAAGTTTAGCATGTCTCCCCCTGATTATTTCGTGGGAGAGAGATAAAATTTTGGATTGCACTTCCATTAGTAGTCCTTTTTGTGTCTTTGCAGGGATAAAAGAAACCCATGTCAATGATTACTTTTAAGTGGAAATATATGATTGCATTCATTATACCGTTCCAATGACGTTGCACCAGCGTTGATCCATATATATCTAGAAACTTCTTTGAGGATAAATATTTGGTCGATCATATTAAGCACAATATTGCGTTTGTTGCACTTATATTGCGTTTATTCATTATCCAACACATGTTCGTCATCTTCCTTTACACGAAATGGTTATTTTCTTAAAACCTCGACTAGTCATAGGAGTGCTAGCAGGATGCATATCCTAGTTAGATTTCCTTACAACTTTAGACATATGCAAACTAGTGGAATAATATACCGCAAGCTCGGTGTTCGGTCGAGTTTTCATCTCAAATCTGGATTTCAAGCAGCTCGTAAAATCCCTTATTTCATCAAGAATGAATATCGTGTCCTTACCACTATAATTTCAAATCATGAACTTTTTCTTTGTGAATACGAAAGTTACAATACCTTACTTGTTTACCCCTACATAATCAAATAGTTATAGAGCATTCTCGGTTGAACCCACCAAGCATTGGTATGTCAAGTTTGGTTGTCAAGTTTAGTTACAAAACTCGAAGTCGCTTGATGTGATTACTAGAGTCAACTTCGTTACTAGGAACATTGAAATATTGATACTTGGTTTTGTTACTCATGAAGAACCTGAAGGTCGGCAACAACGAAGACGTCATCCTTTAGTTCAAGGTTAGTAACAACGTACTTAAGTTGTTCCATTTTTATCTTTTGTTCTTCCAAGTCAGTATTTATTAAAACATAAAGCACAAGTAAAGTTTGTTTACAGTGACTCTAGTATTGATGACTTGGTCATTATACAATAACTAAAGTATTAAGGAATGATATGCTAATTTTTCTAAAACTTAAATATACGGAGTTACGAAGTACAATTTTTTTATGGACTTCGTAGAATCAACATAACACTAATTTGAAATTCTTTATTAGTTAGTGTGTTGAACTTCCGGATGAATCCATACGTCAGAATTATGTTTAACTACATAGTTTAAGGAAAATACTTGCGAAACTTGTTTCGTAGTCGAACGGGTCATTTAAGGATCCCTACTAGGACAAATCCCTAATAAGGATCTCTACTATGACAGATCATGAGGATCTCTAATAGGAACACTCCTTAATAAGGATCTCTATTAGGACCGATCTCAAGGGTCTATGTCAGTACCGGTCCCTAGTAATGATCTAAGTCAGGACCGATCCTAATGTCTGACTGAAACTTACATTTTTGATATTTTACTATGTAGAGTGTATAGACATCGAGATGTATTTTAGTTAGATTGGAAATATTCACATAATGTCGACATAGTGATCTGCACATGTGCTAAACTCTAATATCTTAATGTTCAAGTACTTTTCTTTGATAATCAAGGCATGATCCCGAAACCGAAATTTCAATTTCTTTCAGATATCGAAAAATATATGCTTACCATATCCCAGAGATTTCCATATCACTAGTTACTATATTAGTATTGTATATAGATGTGTGCTAGCTAATATTGGTTGTCAACTATGAGTGATTTCGGTTTATGAGTTGTAATACAATTGGTATTGGTTAAATTCAGAAATAAATATTCTTTGCATATCATAAGTATTTTTAGATTTGGTAATTCCTTGTTGTCCAATCAATCTTTGGTCTTAATACTCAAAATAGTGAAGTGTTGTATTCTTACAAACTTATCATTTGACACACAACTTAAGTGAGAAGGTCATTGGATAAAACTAATTGGGAGGTTCCTTCTCATGTTGATGGTGATGGTCTGGGGTATTTTGATTCAGACGAAGATGCACCACTAGAGCAAGAAGTTTTAAATGATGGTCAAATTGATGTAATTAAAGATTCAGTCGTGAATGATTCTTTGGATATGGAGGATTTCAATCCAATTACTTCTTCTAGAGCTTCAATTTCTTAACATGGGTCATAAGATTTTGTGTCGGGATATTCGAGGTTTGGGGCGTGATACCAAAATAACTTCTATTAGAAATTCTATTTGGAAGAATAATACTATTATTTGTGCGATTTTGGATTTTTTTTTCTTTTGTTGATGATTGTTTAATCAGATCTCTTTGGGGCAATAACAAATGTAAATATTTATTTAACCTTCAATTGGTACATTTGGAGGAATCATTATTATGTGGAAAGAGGTTGTGATTCAGATGGAAGATTACTTAGTGAGGGCTTTTTATTTTTCCATCAAATTAAAAAATTCATCTGATAATTTTACTTGGTTGTTCACTGCAGTTTATAGAGCCTCAAATGCTGGGAATTATAGATAATGGTGGAAAGAGTTGTCTGATATTGGGATTTTATTTGAGGATTCTTGGGTCCTGGGAGGTGATTTCAATGCTATTTTGGCTCAATCTTAAAGGAATTTGATGGGAGGATGCATTACTAATAAAAGATTCTTCAATAAATTTGTTTCTACTCATGAACTTGTTGATTTTTCGACGGCATGAGGTAAGTAAACATGGACAAACTCTCAGCATCCAGCTCTTTTAGTAAAACTAGATAGATTTCTAGTGACTGTGGATTGGCAATAGCTATGTGTCCTTCTGTTTTACAGTTAAGATTGAAGAGGCCTGTATATGACCATATTCCAATTTTACTGAATTGTAACTCTGAAATTCAAAGCTCCATTTAGGTTAGATCACTACCTTTTGTCACATCCAGATCTCCTCTATAATCTCAAGATCTGGTGGAAATTTTTAAATTTTAATGGAAGACTTAGTTTTACTTTTGCAAAAAAAAAAATAAAGGTCTGAAAGTCCTTATTAAAGCTTGGAAAAGGTCTCTAGGAGACTTTCAATCTCAGTTGGACCATTTAGAAGAGGTAGTTGATGCCAGTGATATGCAGGAGGAGAATGATGTGGTAGTATCTATTGCTGAGATAGTTTCTAGAGAAGATGCAAAAGAAAATCATGCATCACTAATTTTAAATTTGGCAAGGAAGTAGGGGCAGAGAGCTAAGGAAAATTGGGAAAGGGGAGCATAAAATAACTCAAAATACTTACATCAATTGGCTTCATACAAGTTCATCTGCAATATTAACCGACTGGTTATTGATGGTGCTACAAGTTATGATAAAACTACAATTTATAGAGAGGATGCGGATTTTTATTCTACTCTTTTTTTTTTCTGAAGAACGTATGACAGTCTATTTCTGTTTCTAATAATATTTCCCTTGAGAATTCTTTTTCAAAAGATGAGGTGAAGAATGTTATACGAGATTTTGGTACAAGTAAAGCCCGGGGACCAGATGGCTTCACAATGGAGTTTTTCAAATGTGCAGGGGAAGTTATAAAAACTGAGATGATAGTTGTTATCAAATAATTTGAAAGAACTGCCACTTTGGGATGGAGGTTGAATTGTACCTACTTGAAGCTGATTCCCAAGTCTAGTGGGGCTATGAGTTTATATGACATCAGGCCTGTAAGCCTTATTGGTGGAATGTATAAGATAGTTTCTAAACTTTTAGCAGATAGGCTGAAGTTGGTGCTTCCCTCTATCATTTCTAATTATCAAAGTGTATTTGTGCATGATAGACAAATTACTGATGGGATTTTAATTGTGGCTGAAGTGATTGATTCGAGAATAAGGTCTAATAGGTCTTGTCTTGTTTGCAGGGTTGATTGCGAGAAAGCTTTCAACAACATAAATTGGAAAATTGCATGGATATTGTGATGGGGGATATGGTTTTGGTATGTTGTGTATAAGATGGATTAGATGGTGTATTTCAAATGTTAGATTCTCAATTCTAATAAATGAGGAAACAACTTCTATTTTGGAGTCAAAAAGGAATTAAACAATGAGATTTTATCTCCCCTTCCTGTTTATCATGGTGGTGGAAATACTCTCTCAAATGATAAATATGACAGCTGATTTGAGATTCATATCATGATTTCAAGTTAAGGAAAATGGCACCATCATTAACCATCTACAATTTGCAGATGATTTAGTGGTTTTCTCGGATGGCTCTGAAGATCAAATAAACAATTTGAAGAGTATTGTTTCTGGTTTTGAAGTGATATCTGGTTTAAAGGTAAACTTCAATAAAAATGCAATTGTTGGGATTGATAATTCGCATAATGGTGCTTTTTGTGCTACAACTTTTGGATGTCAAATAATTTTCCTCCTAATTATCTGGGAATTCCATTGGGAAGTAAGTCAAAAAATAAGGCAGTCTGGGATCCTATTATTCAGAGATGTCAGCAGAAACTAAATGCTTGGAGAAGGATATACTTATCAAAGGGACGGAAACTTATTATGATAAATAGTGCTATGGCAAGCTTGCCTATTTATTATATGTCTATGTTCCAAATGTCGGCTAGTGTAGTGAAGGAAAATGAGAAATTAATGCACAACTTTTTATGGGATTCTTCGACATCTAAGAAAGGGAGATGGGTAGCATGGTCTAAAGCCGTTGTACCAAAAGCTAGCGGAGGAGTTGGTATCAAAAAATTGAAGTTTGTTGTCAACAAGGCATAACACTGCAAATGGATCTGGAGATATGGTGAGAAGAAGAATGCACCTTGGAGATAAATCATTTTAGAAAAATTTAGAGGTATGCAATCTTCTTCTTTTTCTAATATTACTAAAAAATCAATGGGGTCATAGTTTGTCGTCTGCTATCCTAGAACCAGAAAATTTGTGAAAGATAATAGTAGCCCCATATTAAATAATGGGAGCAGGATTGCATTCTGGAGCGATAAATGAGCAAGATTGGACAGTTTGAAAGATAGGTACCCATTTCTCTACAAAATCTCATCTAATAAAAGTCCTACTATCAGTGAAATGATGTCAGTAAATGGGTCTTGTAACTTTAGTTCTAAGAGAAGTCTAAATGAGAAGGAAGTGGGACATATTGCAGTGATGTTGCTGGTCTTATAACAATTTTCTCCTAATTCTAATGGTGACGATGACATGAAATGGGATTTTGGAGAAGACTTTTCGGTTGTTAATTGTTATGCTTTACGAGATGTTGACGGCTTGTTAGTTTTCCCACCTAAACAGGTTTGGGATCCAAGTATACCTCTCAAAGTCTCATGCTTAGTTTGGACTCTTTATCATAGTGGTGCACCTACTTTAGATTATCTATAGAGGTGTGAGAGGGTCCAATCAAGCTTATGCCTTCTGTGTGCAAGCTTACTTAATTTTGCATTGTGTTGAAACGAGAAAATTATGGCATTATTTCTTGGACAGTTTCAACATTAAGTGGATATTTTCAGATTCAGTAAGGAAGAATGTATGAGAATGGAAGAGGACTAAGAACCGAAGTTTAAAAAAGCAGATTTGGAATATTTTGCCATTTGCTATATGGTGGACGGTATGTAATTACCATAATGGAACACTTTTGAAATCATAGAAGGATTTAATATCAACTTAGCATCTTGAATAAATGTACGATGTTTAGTTGGTCGCTTGGAAGTAAGCTTTTTGAGGGTTATTCATTAATCACCTTGATTTGTAACTTGGAAGCTGTAGTGCATAGCATTTAGAAATCATTACTCTGATGAAGTTTTCATTAATAAACTATTTTGCTTTCTCAAAAATTTTTTTTGGGAAGCCAGCTTGTAATCTTGCGTTGCCTTCGCTTAATATCTTCTTTGGGATCAAGAAGCTTTTAGTACTGTTGAAACTAAATCATATTGTTTTTAGTTTCTCGATTAATTGATTTGATTAAAAAATAAGGTATAGTTATCCTAGATATATCAATCTTGTTTTGTAGGGCCTATGGCCCATATATGTGCGGTCCAGCTAGATATCTAGGGTCTCCCTTCTACATGTATATAAAGGACATTGTTCCATGTAACCCTACTGATGATCAATAACAAACTTTACCTCTTTCTCTATCATTCTCATCTTTATCACTCCAAAACGTTATCATGCACGAAGCTGTACCGCGGAGCTATAAGGGATCCATTAATTATTTTTTTTCTTTTTTTACATGAATGATTTCCATCAACGCAGAAATCAAATAAGCTAAGTTGAATCAATTTTTCTCCTTATATTTATTTTTATTTTCCCTATTTTTGATTTCTTCTAAATCCAAAATCCCATGGTCAATTTCAATTGGTTGATTTCATTACATATTAAGCACGACGTTAATCCCATGATTAATTGGTTGATTTGATTTTATAATATATACCAACACCTGATCTGTGATTATGTTTAGATTTTTTTTTCTCTTTACTTTTTTTTCTTTTCCCCGTTTTTGGATCCACTGTGAATATATCTTGTATTATTCCGATTGGGAATGATTACATTTTATTTATAATATAAAATATACATAATGCGTTTGTGGGTTTGTTTAATAATGTGTTTGTGGTTTGTGATGTGATCTGATTATTACGAGGAAATCTATTGGGAAAAGAGAAGGGAGAACGTCTGGGAGAAGGGGAGAAGCCAACCCGGTTTGGTCCAACCAACTCAATCCGATCCAACCAACTCGGTTCAGTCTGGTCTAGCCAACCAGGTCCAATCCGGTCCAGCCAATCTGGTCCAACCTGTTCCGGTTTCGCTTTCCTGTTGACTGTTTTTAGGACGTGTGCGCCTAAGGCTGTCCCAGTTTTGTCGATATACATCGGGAATCAAAATGTGAGGTATGTAACTAATGTTGGGTATTTACATCGAATTTTCGTTGGGCTTATTTACTTGTTTTTAAGATTATGCCTAGTTCTATTTTTATTATTTCTCTTAAGATAAGTCCATATCATATAAATGGTCAATTTAAATTATGATTGCTTATCTCGATCATTAAGAATTTTGGTCTTATTGCTATTTTGTTCTATTGAATATGATATTGATTATGGTTGAATAAATTTTTTTTTTCAATTTGTTGTACCCACTCGATTCTAATGTATTCATTTGAGGTTTAAAAGTACTTGAGAACCATTGTTGCATCCATGAAATTCTCTCCCTAAATTTGAATGTTCCGTGGGATGTAATCCACTTGCTCCACTATTAGTTTCAAAAGATACGTTGAAAATAAAATTACATGTATTCTAATTTTTGTGGAAGAACTCACAAAAGGTGATATGAGTCAGAAAATTTCCATTTCTCTACTTTATCCATCATACTAACGAACCAGTATATGTTGAAGTATGAAAACAAAAGAACTATCTTTATTAATATATTCAACATAAAGTAAGTGGTTGACGTGTGTAGTAAGGTTCTCTTGGCCCGTTGAGATAAAGAAATTTATCGAATTAAGCTAAATGTAGAAAAATTGAAAATGGAAAGAACCCCGAAGTAATAAGGGTTAGACGTACCGACTCATATAAAGCATGTGAAAAGGGACATATGTATCATGAGACAAAGATGTACTTTTGTCTTCGGTAGTAATAACACCAATACACAAGTATCAACCGAGTATGGGGTTAGCTAAAATGTAATTGTAGCTCCCATCATAAATGAAGGAGTTGGAAATGCACCTTGTCATAGGTGTTGGTATATACAATGTAATGTGTGTATCAGAGTAGCAACCAATTTTCACATCAACTTTAATGGCAACAAGAACTTTGCCGGGCCAATTGACTATCTTATTCAGTTGAACTAGATCCAATATCTGTACCTATGGAATGAAAACACGAGACATAAATTCTCTAAAGCACTTGAGATATATTGAGTGAAACGTAATATATATTCAGTCTAAAGTACTTGAGTTGAATCCCACTTTTATTACGTAATAAGGCCACACCACTTATTAAAACTCTCAAGACCCAAATGTCTAACTCATAGTTGTTTTTCTTCCACTAGCTTAAGGAATTTAAACTAGTTGTTGAACTATTTCCTGATAATGTGACTACGAAGATTGGATCATCGAGCGCAACACTGCTCAAAAATTTGTTTTCAAGATAGAACAAAGACGTCACAAAATCTCTATATGTACCGAGAGATAATCACACCTTATTAAATTCCAAAGAAACCCATGCAAATGGATATCATGTGAAACCTGACTGTGATGATAATGTAATTGATTGCATCTTTTAAAGTCACTAATGTATTTGGAAGGAAACATACTTTAGAGAGACTAATGAGTCAATTTAGTGAATTGTAAATCATATTATTAATTTGGATTATTGAATCCATATTGATTCCTACGATGAAATGTTGGAAATTGACTCATACAGGCTTTGACATAACCATAAAGGCACTTTGGTTGTGACATGATGTTTCATTTTGAGAGGATTCATACGTACATCGTTGTGTTTGAGTGGACGAGACAACGGGAAAAAGATTGACAGAATGCGAAGTAACGACATTATCTCTCAATAAGTGTTTTCTAAAGTACCAGATGCACAACCCCCTCCTCCCTCCCATTATGCTTTTAAGTAAGAGAGCATATCACTCATTTTACAAAGTCTTCAGTAAAACAGGATCGATACCATCCTAAGATGCAAATGGTAAACAATCCATATTACAAAGATAACAAGGTGAAATTTAGAAAAATATTCATGCAGAATGCGGACCATTAAAGTGACTTATGGATCTGATGAATGTTTTAACATTTTGGACTAGTTATAGTTCCCAAGAAATTTGCGTTTAAAAACTCCTAGCAAATATTATACAATACAAAGTGCAAAAGCTCACCACCCTTATTAATGCTAGAGAATTTACATCAAAAGAACTTGATGAATATTGCATGTTTAATAGGATCAATATAGAGCATCTTATACCCAATGGTCTCGCAGAGGCTACTATCAAAGGTTACAGATGGTGCCTAAGGAATAGGTTATGCGTACCAACCTATTCTTTTATTTCTTTGGGGATATGCAATATTACACGCATCTTACTTAATTCGTTTTTAGAACCCAATATTAGTCAACCTTTTCTGCGTACCAGTTGGTAACTGGATTTGAGCCTGACATTCGTGTTCTTACGCATTTTTGGTTGCACTATATATGTGTCATTACGAATCCACATCGTACTATAATGGGTCTTCAAAACTGTTAAGTATTTATGTTGGAAATGAGTTCCCAACAATTATCCGCATTTTAAACTTTTGGCAGGAGATCTCTTACCGCTAGATTTGCGGGTTATCACTTTAACGGGACAGTCTTCCCGTCGTTAGGGGGAGATAAGAAAAAGTATTTTCTAAGGGAACGACAGGAATCGTCGTGGTGTGTTCCCACTGTGTCTCATATTGATTCTTGTACTCCACAAAGGTAAATGTGAAGTGATAAAGAATATTCGATTTTCAGAATGTACACTGATGTTGCTAAAGTGATGAGGTCACACATACCGGCTGCAAACCTACCTGAAAAGTTACAAATCCTCAATACGGGATATACACCATAGACTAAGGTGTTGCAAATACACTCAGTGGAAGTGTGGTTGAGGCCGTGGCTCCAAAAAGGAAGTTGGAAAGACCACTTGGTTCAATCAATCCTCACCTAGAAAGGAAGTAGGTGAGTAAGGCACAACTTATTTATATCATCAGAAATCATCTCATAAGATTGTCTCTGAATATGTCCATGAATCAAACTGGAGGACGCTCCGAAGTTTTAAATGATTCTAGAGAACAATGAAATCCTGACGGATTATGAGAATGCATATGAGTCAATGGAAGGATCATGCGTGCACAATGATGATATAATCCATAAATAATTGCTCCAGAAGTAGAGCACAATGAGATCGAACCATGTTTTATTTTGATCAATTTTAAATGAATAACATATTTGGCCTACGCAATCCAGGCAGAACTTAGTTCTTTGACAAATATAAGGGTATTTGGTATGGTAGTGCTAACCAACCTAGTTGTTTGAGGGTGAAAACAGTTTCAGCTGATTTTGGTAATTTTGGGTGTGTGAGTGAGAAACGAGTCTAAACTCTAAACAATGTACTTCAAGGGAGTACTTTAGATTCGAGAGATCAATCTGTACAAATCCGGTCTAAACCAAGAAATGGTCGTTCCGGACTTGCTTCGGTCACAAAGTGAAGGAGAAGGGTTGGTTTTGGGGAGGGAAGCGAAGAAAGTGTTGATACCAGAATAGTTGATTTTGGAAGAGTAGTTGTTTTCTACGACTTGTATCAGAAAGTGGGAAGCTAACAAATGGAAAGCTAGCAAATGTTTTCTGAGTGTTGTACGCTCCTGACCTGAACTTGTTGTTCGGTGGAAATAGGTAATGCCTATTTATACAAGTCGAAGTGAAACGTACTCTGGTCTCATTAAGAAATGGAAAACGGTGAGTAAATGGGAGGAGGTAGTAACCGGTAACGCCTGGAATTGATATTCCATAAAAGAAAGTGTTTCACCATTACTCCCTGTATTTACTAACCGCCCCATCCTTATGATACTTTCTTATAACGGGCGTAATGTACGCCGCACGCTGTAAAACGCCAAACCAATACCCAATGAGCATCCCCCAGTTTGTGACATGCGTTGATGTCTCGAGTGTTTTCATGGAAAACATGTAGCATGTTGTTGTCATCTGGCAAGTCTATCTTGGGAGACTCGCTGGCTCGGTGACCTTTGACGGTCGAGATTTTGCATCTTAAGAAGAAAGGTAGCCGTTCATTATTGCAACCCTTCGTTTGGTAGCCAGTGGCATGAAAGCATGCTCGGTATGGCTTTAATATGGCCTGGTTTAGGCGCGGACAAAGTTAGGGTTTTGGATTTGTTTAGGCGCGACCAAACTAGGGCCAAAGGTTGTCATGCGTTAGCTGGTAACCTTGGACGGCTAAGATCTGCATCTTAGATGAAAAGGTGGCCGTTGATCGTTGCAGGCATTCGTTTTGGCATCCGCGTAGGGAAGGTCGGTATGGCGTGGCACGGCAAGGTGGTGGCATTCCATTGGCACATGTGGCATGGCATGCCTTGGCACGGTTTGGCATGGCCAAAACTAGGGTTTTTGGCCAAAGGTTACCATGCGTTGTCTGGCGACATTGGACGGCTAGGATTTACATATAAGATTGAAGGGTGGCCGTTGATCGTCGCACGCCTTCGTTTTGGTAGCTGTATAGGGAAGGATGGCATGGTATGGCGCGACAAGGTGGTTGGCATGTCATTGGAACAGGTGGTGTGGCATGCCTTGGCGCGGTTTGGCGTGGCCAAAACTAGGGTTTTGGGCCAAAGGTTACCATACGCTGTCTGGCGACCTTGGACGGCTAGGATTTGAATTTAGGATTGAAGGGTGGTCGTTGATCGTCGCACGCCTTCGTTTTGATACCCGCATAGGGAAGGCCGGCATGGTATGGAGCGGCAAGGTGGTTGACATGCCATTGGCACATGTGGCATGGCATGCCTTGGCGCGGTTTGGCGTGGCCAAAACTAGGATTTTGGGCCAAAGGTTACCATGCATTGTCTGGCGACCTTGGACGGCTAGGATTTTCATTTAGGATTGAAGGGTGGCCGTTGATCGTCGCACGCCCTCGTTTTGGTAGCCGCATAGGGAAGGCGGGCATGGTAGGGCCAAGGCAAATGGCGCAGAGGGCTTGGCATAGTGGGGCCAAGGGTTTGGACGGCTTGGCATGGTGGGGCCAAGGAAGAATGGTGCGAACGGCTTGGAATAGTAGGGCCAAGGCAGAATGGTGCGGACGGCTTGGCATAGTGGGGCCAAGGCATAATGGTGCGGACGTCTTGGCATAGTGGAGCCAAGGGTTTGGACGGCTTGGCATGGTAGGGCCAAGGCAGAATGGTGCGGATGGCTTGGCATAGTGGGGCCAAGGGTTTGGACGGCTTGGCATGGTGGGGCCAAGGGTTTGGCATGCCATTGGCGCATGGTGCGGCCAGCATGGCTAGGGCCAAGGGTTTTGCCTGCCATTGGCGCATGGTGCGGCCAACATGGCTAGGGGCCAAGGCAAGGTGCGGTTGGCTTGGCATGGTGGGGCCAAGGGTTTGGCATGCCATTGGCGCATGGTGCGGCTAGCATGGTTGGCATGCCTTGGCGTGGTAGACGTGGCTGGCATGGTTTGCCATTGGCACAGTGGTGCGGCTAGCATGTTTGGCATGCCTTGGCGCGGAGATGTGGCTGGCATGGTTTTTCATCGGCACAGTGGTGCGGCTGGCATGCCTTGGTGCGGAGACGTGGCTGGCATGGTTTGACATTGGAACGGTGGTGCGGCTGGCATGGTTGGCATGTCTTGGCACGGAGACGTGGCTGGCATGGTTTGCCATTGGCACAGTGGCGTGAGAATTAGGGTTTGGTATGTACGAAGATGATGTCGGTCTATACTAAGGGTTCTGCCGTGGAACATGACACATGTATAAAAAAAAAGGTACCCTGGTAATTCTTACGTAGGCATGCTGATTGATTCAATAAATGCGCTAGTGGTCATAGTGACGTCATGTCAGATGTATGGTTTTACGATTTTAACCTTAAGCTAAAGACCACCATCAACACTAGTGTAAAGCCTGTGGTACATATGTGGTTATTTGTCAAAGTGTAGTGAGAAGAATGAGGTCTTGAAGTATAAAGAATCACCTTGTGGCGCGAGGTTTCTCACAAACCCCTAGGTCGCTTACTCTTTTGAACATCATAATGTTCAGTTAATTAGTTTGCTTGGTAGTTTCAAAAGAACTTGAAACATAGTAGATGTGGTTATATCTCTGGAGATTTAGACTCAAGATATTTGCAAAAGTGCATGATGGCCTTTTGCTTCCCAAGTCGAATGATTTTAAAGCACGAAGTGTGTTTGCAGTTACACTGAAACAATCAGGCGGATGTGGTATACTCGTCTAAGTGACTATTTGATTGGGAAGGGATAAACAAGTAAGGTTTCGTGTCATGTGTATTAAATAAGTTCCCGATTCAGAATTATAGCTATCTATGTCGACGGTATGGACATGATAAGCACTCTTAATGGAATAAGAGATCTTACAAGCTATTTAAAATCTGGATTTGAGATGAAAATCCTGGGAAATCTCAATCTTATCTATGTTCTAAACTAGAAGACCGAGCTTGTGGTATATTATTCTACCAGTTTGCATATGTCCATTTTCAGGAAATTTAACAAGGACGTGCATGCTGCTAGCACTCCCATGATTAGTCGAGTTTCAAATGTACATAAATGACCAATTCGTCTAAAGGAAGATGACAAAGTTGGATCAGGAGATGAATTTTCCTTATCTAAGTATAATAGACGTATTATTGTAGTTAGCATAATATATTCGACCAAATGTTACATCCTCAATGAACTTGTTAGCTAGATATAGCTCAGCGCCAACGCAACGTCATTGGAATAGTATAGTGAACCCAATCATGTGCTTAAAAGTAACCATTGACATAAATTTGTTTTATCCATACAAAGACATAAAAAGGAATGCTAACGAAAGTGCAATCCAGAGATTGTTGATTATAAAGGAACAATAATCTCTTCTCCAATAAAAGTAATTATGGGGGAGATACGGTAGACTATTTTCTAGGTCATTACCGATATTCAGTTTCGAAAAGTATACGACTAAAGGAACAGTCTGGAACAACTCTGAAAGTAATCAGGGGGAGATGCCGACATCAGGGGGAGGATCCAAGGATATGATATCGACATGACTTACTTCGAAATTGAAGCTGTGTTGTACTATTTTTCCCTTCGGTCAAGAATAGTTTTTACCCAAAGGGTTTTGTTACTCGACAAGGTTTTTAGCGAGACAACACTAAAAACATCAAGTATGTTGAACGTTGAAGACATAAAGATCGCGTTGATATTACAGAAAATATCTGAATCAAAGAAATGAAACGCGATATTCTCCTAAGCAACGTAACTTCCAGAATCAACAACATGGTCTTATAAACATTCAAGTCACCAAAGTAAAGTGTGATAAACTCCTTTTGACTGCATTAAACTAATAAAAATTGTCTGACATCAGTGGGAGCATCTAATGGTGTGTTGAAATATTTTCCTTCACCGAGGTTACTTTTCCCACAGGGTTTTGTTACTCGACAAGGTTTTTAATGAGACAACAACAAACACTGGGAAATAATTTCCAACTAAGGCTATTGTCTTTCCCACAAGGATTTTCTGCCTTAGGAGTTGTGAAGCAACTAGTCAACTTCAACGGAACAAAGTGATCATCTGCAACAGATCACCTTTACTTGCATCTGTCACGTTAAACTCTTTTTCCTTGTCAAGGTTTTAATGAGGCAACATATTCCAGTCCAACTATGTTCTAAGTTTGCTTAATATTGTACTCTTTTTTCTTTAGTTTCAGGTTTTGTCCCTCTGGGTTTTCCTGACGAAGTTTTAACGAGGCAATTAACTTAGACTCGCCTGTCTTTGAAGATCGTATTGCATGTGATGAACAACATGAGTACAAGACAACATGTGAAGTACTACATGGAAAGAGTTGTACCAAGGTTTTATCCCACTGGGTTTTTCCTTGTCAAATTTTTAATGAGGCAATTGATTTTGGCACAAGTCATCAAGGAGAGGAAGACATTTGAAGAACTACATTCGAAGCACTAAATGTGAAACACTTCTTATGAAGTTTTATTGGACCGTATAAGGGGGAGTGTTGTAGGGCCTATGGACCATATATGTGCGGCCCAACTAGATATCTAGGGTCTCCCTTTTACATGTATATAAAGGACATTGTTCCATGTAACCCTACTGATGACCAATAAAAAACTTTGCCTCTTTCTCTATCATTCTCATCTTTATCACTCCAAAAACTTGTTTATTCTATGATCATTTTCTTCCGATATAAGGTAACTCAAGTTTGTTTGAGGATTGACTAGTACATATCTCATGATTCAAGATCTGTAGATAGAACTGTTGATCGATCAACGTGAACAGACTTCGTTTTGTATATTGATCAATAGTAGAAATCGAGTTGTTTGTGCAACGGTCACTTATAAGATTGAAGACTTTTCTTTTACTGTTTTCTGATATTTATAGTATTCTTATTGCACACTTGATTCTCTAAAATGCAAACAAACAGTTTATCTTGATAAACTTGGCTATTTGAAAGATTGAACAAACTGTCTGGTTATTTTGTAAAATAGCTTAGATCAAATTATTCAGCTTATAAATGATATTTTCTCCACTGATATTGCTGCTAAGATTCTATCTATGCAGATTTCTTTGTCAGGCTCTGATAACTTAATTTGGTTACCTGACAAAAAAGGTGAATTCTCAGTTAAAAGTGCCTACAAGGCGCTATGTAACTATGATGCTGGTAATGTGATTACTCACCATGTTACTAGTAATTTCTGGAAATATCTTTGGAGATGTAAAGTACCCCACAAAGTTAAGCTACTGGTTTGGAAATGCCTTAGGAATATTGTCCCAACTAGAAACAAATTTATAGGTATAAACATGACATTGAAACATGCTGTAGTATCTGCAATGCTAGTATGGAAACAACTGACCACCTGTTTTTGGATTGTCCTCATGATAAAACCTTATGGCTCGGAGTTAATATTAATGTCAGTAATGTTCTTCATATGCATGGAGATTTATTACACTGGATAATAACTTGGTCTGATGCAGGTCACTCTCAAGATAATGTATCTCAATCTGATAGAGAATATATATTACACTTGCTTATGATAACTTTATGGATTATCTGGAAAGTTAGGTGTGTTGCGGTCTTTTAGAATGCTAAGACAAATGGATTGTTATCCTTGAGTACTATTTCAACTCTGGTAGAGAACTGTAAGGCTAAGACTGATAATAATAACATTACCGATGTTAGTTTACAAGTACAGTCTCATAAATGGGATCCTTCAGACAGTGATTATGTTAAAATTAATGTTGATGCATATTTTGATAAGTTATCTTATACAGGAGGAACTGGACCGATAGTGATAATTTTTGCAGGTCAATGCCTTGGAGCAAAAGGGTGTTTCTTCAATGGAGGAAAGATAGAAGATCATGAAGTGGAGCAGCTGGAATGTTTGGCCATGAAGCAGGCAATAGAATGGGCAATTGCTGGAGGCTACTCTAACTTTACAATTGAGTCTGATAATGAAGTAGTAGTGAGGTCAATAAATGAGCAAAATTCTTATGTTCATTGGAGGAATCAAGGAACTATCCTTTGACATTAAGTTTCTTTTACAAAACTATAATTTTTTATTTTTTTTTGGTAATTGGAATTCATTACAAGAGAAACTAAGTAGGCCTTATAAATCTGGGGAAGGCCCTCCCCATTACATCCTGAGACAAAACATCAACTAAAAAACTAGGAGGATTGTGTAACCAAGTACCCTGCATTCTATCATTAGCTGCTTTCTTGGCCAAAACATCGGCCACACAATTGCATTCGATGAACAAAAATTAGGATTTAAACTTTTTAGCAGATAAAGTAGCTAAAAAAAGCCAGAGTTAATATGCTAGATTTTGATTATGCTGATAATCTCTCACAAGACATTTTAGCTTGTGCAAGGGAAGATTTCACTCTCTATAACAATCATATTTAATCAAGAATCCTATTATTGGGGATTAAAAAGGATGGGTTTTTGAGGGCTTAATGGGGTCATGAAATAACAACCCACAGGACCCCTTATCTATCCTTTTTTGTAATGTATAATCTACCCTTAATTTGATTAGTGCTAATTAAATTGATTAAGCTAACTAATCAGTCTTAGTGAATCGATTAGACTAATAAAAACATTAATCTTTTGCAAATCAAAACTTGATTTTTTTTGAGTTTTGAAGAAGGAAAAATGGTGATTTTGGTGAATTTGTTTTGAAAAATTTTGAAGAAAAATGATGAAAATCTTCATAACTAAAGTCAAGATAACCTTATAATCAACTCCCAACATCAATTTTATCAATTCAAATCCGTCAAAAATCTGAAAAAAATCTGGAATTTTATGCTGTTACGGCTGGGTAAATTTGTCGACCCGGACGAGATGATACACAACGGTTGGGATATTAGGAACTCCCAACCGTGAACAATAAAAACGCATGGGAATTTATGAACTTCTATCCGTTATTCTTCCCAGTATAACCTGAGTCTGCATTACGGCTGCGTTTACATAAATTTCCCATCCGTAATTCGATTTGAAAGTTGAGAATTTTTTTGATTCAACATGAATTCTTAATACGATTGAAAATTACTAATATATTCATTAATTAGACCACAATAAAACTCATTAAATGCTTGATATATCCCCATTACAAAGTTGGTTTTAATAACATCCCTTTCGATGTATTCTGAAGTCTTTGATGATGGCGAATTGAGCTTCGAAGTTGAAATCATAACCTTTCCATTTTTTCCGTTCTTTCTTAGATTGAGCTGCGACTTCTATAATCAGTCTCACCTCTAAGTCGAAGTTGGTTGCACATACGACGTAAAGCCATATATTTTTCCACTTTTCTGCGTTTGTCTGAAAATTGAAGATACAATTCAACCCCATCGCGGTTGTTAGTGTTACCTGTTTCACTACAAAAATTCTCAAAAATATTACTCCAATACGATTGACTTGGTAAACCACGTTTCTTTCGTTCTTCTCCCTTCTTTGGATAGCATAGTACAAAATTTTTGCAAAGAGATAAGTCTTCTTCCAAAGTGAAGTTGGGTTTATCCTTTGAGTACATTGTATTGAGTTTGTAGGAGTTTTGGTGGAAATTATTGATGTAGAAGGTGTGATTTTGATTTGAAATGGGTGGTTACATAGAGGTAGTAGAGTTATTTCAAGTTTAAATAAGTGGTTGAACAACTAGAACCTTTTATAGATCAGTCTTCAAATGGATCTATTTTTCAAAATTCAAAAAACTAGCCTATATGATGTGGTATTCAAAATTTTAGGCACTTACGGCTAGGAAATCGCATGGTAGACCCAGCCGTAATTCTGTATAAGCCTCCAGGGTTTGTGATGTGTTAGTTTTACGGCTAGGTATTTCAGGCCGTAAATAATAGTTGTTAATTTTTGTCAGAATTATGGCCTGGATATATAGCCGCAACAAGGAGCCATTTTTCTTAGGGTTATCAGAGTGCCAAACGGCTAGGAAATTCCAAGATGTAAATCAGTTTACGACCAGGAACTTCAAATGTCGACCAATCCGTAACCAGAGTTGCAAATTTATGTCAGCATTACGATTAGGAGTCCCAACCACGGAAAGATAGACGACCCGGAAACTTAGCCGTAATAAGGACTCAGTTAATTTTTGAGTCTCCAGTGAAATATACGGCTAGGAACTTCCTGACCAAAACGGAGTTACGGTTCCTTTTCCTAACCGTTTTATATTAACGGTTGGGACTTTCCAACCGAAATTCTGTGCAGGTTTATTTGACAAGAATTATATGCACTTTCGGCTAGGTTATGTGAAGGATCGACCTAGCCGAAAGTGCACAAAAAATTAGTAAAGCTTGATTGTTTCCTCAGTTTTCTTAGATTAGACAAATGGAAAGACTAACATTCATTCATAAATGCAAAATTTTAAAAATTCATCCATCCAAATCCATAACCAAACAACAAAAAAAGTAAATAGACAAAGTCTCAGATAATAAAAGATCCATGAAGTAATATAATAAAAAGAGAGTAAATAGTAATTTACTTTCACTTGATCCCTCCTCCAACGTGCTTTGCAAAAACTCATCCAAATCGTCCTCTGGCGCAGGTTCCACAACTTGTTCTATAACTCTAGATTTTTTACCTCGACCGCTGCCACCTTGAATTGGAATCTTTTTACCTCCACCACGTCCACCTCGAGCACTTGTTCCAGTACGGCTAACTTTTGCACTTGTTCCAGTACCTCAACCTTTTCCACCTCGACCACCTAGAGCACTTGTTCCACCTTTTGCACCTCGATCACCTCGCCCACTTGTTCCACCTTTTTCACCTCTACCACCTAGACCGGCTTTTCCTTGCTTAGATTGAACTTGGTCACGGAGGGGAGTGTCCGAGTCGTCGCTAGAAGAAGGAGACCTAGCCCTTTTAGTTATCCTTGGTCGTTCCGCTTCATCAGGATATAAACCTCCTTTCTCAGGAATAATTATGCCTCTAACTCGATTCCGCATTAATCTTAGTTCAGATACCGTTAACTTCTCACCCAAATTAATCATACGGGATATGTCATTGGCCACCCAATTAACTCGTTCGGCCTATTTTTTCATATGAAACACACATACTCTAATTATTCATAGATAATTAAGAAAAACAACATATACAAACATAATTAGTAGTGTACTTACCACCATCTTCTCCCAATCATCTTCTTCATTCATTGATGCCTTTGATTTTGAACTCTCTTTCTATGCATTCTTGAAATGTCTCTGCGCCTCCGGATCCAAATTTTCCACATAAGGATGAGCCCACTCTAGATACCATTCCATGTAATTCGCATCCGCTTGGGAAGTCCCATGAGAAGCTTCAAGGAGTCTTGTACTCATTTGGTTTACTTCTTGGGAACGAGCATTCCAATGCTCGATTGACGGTGCATTTTCATAGTTCAATTTGACATCTTTGTCCTTAAATTGGGAGGTGGTTATGCTCAGTTTAAAAGAAGTTTCTTCAGGTACAATTTTCTGGACAATACCGATTTGGCGGAGCGTTCTACGAGGATCTAAAATGACGAACCCAGTTGCATGAAACAAAGGTCCCATATAGGTCGCCACATTGGAAAATACTCTATCACCAACTTCATCTTCTCCATACTCATCAAGCTTCAAATATGGATCAAAATCCATATCTTCAATGTTCAAAGCATCCAACTTTTTCCTCATCTCCTTCATTTCTGTCTCTTTAGCTTTGTGTTGGGTCCCTCCAAAGGGGTATCTTCCTCCTGTAGGTTTTTCTAGAGGCCATTTTGTATCCCGAGTAGGCCTCAAGCTTTTAAAATGGTCGTAAGCCCATGAGTACGTCGAATTTTTATTTTATTGTTAATAAGACATGACTACGTCAATATATAAAAGTAAAATAAATAAACATTCGTTATATTAAAACAAAAAGATACCTGGATAAGAGCAACACATCCCGTAATTTGTGTCTCGTTCCATCTAGAAGTTTTGCAAAGACAGTCCAACACATCAGCAAGGAGGGGTGGTGGCCCATGAGTACCTAGGTACCTCATTTGTTTGCGGATCGAGACTGAGAGTCCTCAACCACTGCAAATAACAAGAATTTACCTTATTTTCTGAGAAATCGGGGAAAAAGACAGTCCCAAGAGCAATCAACAAGTAAGCTATAACCGTATTTCTAGCTCTTTCTGCGTCCATCACCACCAATCCACTCTTACTCTTGGTGTCAGATTCCCCAAACTTATCCTTCAGACGACCCAAATTAATCTTCCTTGATATATTAACTGCTTCACTTCTTTCGCCCGGTGCACTAAATTTCCTTTTAGCTCTAGGCGGTGCTCCATACCCTATCTCAATCTCTTCTTCCGCTTCATCTTTGCCCCACCCAAGACAGTTCTTCGCCAAGGCACAAAGCTCATCAAAAGGCATAGAATTGTTGAAACCCTCAAACACTGCCTTTCCTTTTAAAGCTAGACCAGTGATTTGCTTTACTTCATCCAGAGTGATAGTCATCTCGCCGAACGGAAGGTGAAAAGTCCTAGTTTCGGGCCAAAATCTTTCTTTAAAACCACAAACTGTCACAACATCATATGTCTTCTGCAAATCCTCGATTCCAGACCATAACCCCGAAGCTTTTACCAAAGCTACCACATCTGGATGCTCATTGTCCAACGACCAAAACTTTCCTTGTTGGTGCTTTAATTTGGGGACCGCTTTATCCGGGAACTACAAAAAAACAATTGGTTGTTATAATTAATAATCCATAATAAAATGAAAATAACATATATGTGATTTGATTTATTACCTTTGTGCCAAAAACCCTAGCAGCCCATGAAGACGTGTAGCCAATCAAGACGGAACGATTTTTTGCCTCACCCCAAGGTATCCCATTCCTCTTGGGAGGTAAAGGCCCCATATCATCAATTACTTCTCTTGCCGTTGTCTTAGGTTTATACTTCTTCTTTCCATCCTTCTTGTCCTCCTTGTCCTCCTCAACTACGGATTTACCTTTATCAATAACAGCACCACTAGAAGTGCCAACTTCATTTCCTCCAGCAACTCCAATTTCAGTTCCTCCAGTAACTCCAACTCCATCTCCTCCACCTTCATTTTCTCAAGTAGTCACAAATCCACTTGCATTCCTTGCGTTTGCACCCAATGGTTTTGCGTGACGAGGTTGCAGAGTCGGGTCACTACGAGGTGTTAGTTCTTGTGATCTTTTCTTCTTCTTTTCTTTTCCTCTGTTCACAGACAAACAAGGCCAAAAAACCAATAGTAGATAAGCAAAAACGGCTGGGTAATTTTAACACAACCAAACCGTGACAACCAAAACGGCTAGGAAAATTGGATAAACCAAGACGCAACCAAAATAACGGATGGGAATATTAGTAATCGACCCATCCGTAATAAAAACGACTAGGAATCTCCAAGCCGTAATACATAAACGGCTGGGAAACTAAATAAGTGATCCAGCCGAAATACAAAAAACGGATAGGAAAACCTATACGTGTAAAAACAGCTGATTTGATATTCAGCACATGATTATACACGGCTAGGAAATTCCAAGCCGTAATCTATAAACGGCTGGGAAACTAAATATCACGGTCAGGAAACAAGGTTACGAACAGAAAGACCGAGACGTAAACACTACCGCTTGAAAAAATTCGAACACAGGAGAACATACGGCTAGGTTATTCCTAGCCGTATACAACTTGTTGCGGATAGGATTTTTCCATATCGTACGCATCGACTATATTACGGCTGGGAGTTCTACCATATCCCAACCGTAAATCCTACAAACGACTGGGAGTTCTACCATATCCCAACCGTGTAAACATATAAACGACTGGGAAAACAAACAATCCCAACCGTAAGTCCTATTTACGACTGGGAATACAAGAACTCCCAGCTGTAAATAGTTTCAGAAACTGTTTTTTTAGACCTAAAATTTTCAAAACCAACAGAATAATCAACAAAACGCTTAGATAAAGAGTGGGTTTTGGAATTCATACCTTATTGCTGTCATATTAGGACTCGCGGCGGCTTGTGCATCTCCTTCATTCACTTCTTCTTGATCTTCAGTCTCATTTTCATTTGATGAAGTTGGTTTCTCTGCTTCAGAAGGAGGTTGATTTGACGAAGCTTGACCTAAATTTTCCTTAGGTTTCATGGTTTTATAGAATGAGTTTAATCGACAAAGAATATTTTTTGGAATCGACGATTAATCGTTGAACAACGAAGAATGGAAGAAGAAAGAAAATAAGAAGAAGAAAGAAGGGGAAGAATAAGAATGGGGGGGCGACAGTTTTTTTCTTTTAATGATTTTTCCGTTTTTTTTTGTTGATTAGATTAGGTAGTTAATGAGAGGGTAGAATGAGAATAAGTTAAAACTGGTGAGGGTATTTTTGAACTTTTGCATAAACCTGATCTCCCCCTATAACATTTGAGTTCCACTTAGTATTTTAAGCCCCCAAAATCTCTCTCTCGTACGACCCCAACAATAGGGTTCTTAATCAATGCACAACTATTTTGAATAAAAAAAAAGAATTAGTTCATCGAGATTTATTATTCTGGCATTTTTAGGGGCGACCCCAAAAGAATTAGGGGCGACTTTTTTATTCCCAACCCATAGACAACGTTATGGGATGTCCAAATTTGCGGAGATTACCATTGTATCCTCATACAATCGGTAGCTACGGTAGTGGTATAACCTACCGATTATTAGTATTCTCAACGATGTCGTCGCTAGCAATCGGTAGATAGGTGAAGGTCATAAATAACTTCATAACCTACCGATTATTCTAGTTCCCAAATTCGAAAAAAATTGAAATTTCGACAAAAACAAAATTTGGGGAATCTGAATAATCAAAGGTTATTTAACATCCGATTATAGTAGTTCCTAAATTCCAAAAATCGGTGATTTCGGCGTAGAAGAAATTTGGGGCAACTTTATAATAAGGCGTCATATTAACTTACTTACCTACCGATTGTTAAAGTATTGAAATAAGAAACCTTTAGAATTTTTCCATGTAATCAGACGTTGAAAAAATGTCTAAACGCACGATTATTATTTTCGAGAAATTCAGTTTTTTTAGAATTTTGAATAACTGTAATTTGGGGCTACTTATAATCGATAGTTAATGAGATGTTATTAGCTACCGATTAATAACCGTCTGACCTACAAAACCAATGTCAACCTAAATTCATTTCATTTATTTTCAACTTCAACTCCTCTTCTCCTCTTCCCATCCGATTGCAGAGAGGAAAACTTCCCCCTCGTTGAACTCCGCTTCAATACATCGTTGTCATTAATCATCGAATCGAATCGAATCATCGTCGATTATTCTCTATAAATATGACAGATAAGGAACGTAAGAAAGCTCGAACCAAAAACGTAGTGCGCGGTGTGGATCTAAATATTGGACTGCATGCCCGTAATAAAGAGATTGTAACTGAAGAACGCGAAAAACGCGAAGAACACGAAGAAAATGAAGATGATGATGTCCCTGATGTAGGCGATACTGATAGCCAAACTCTCAGGCAATATGAATTGGCGCTGATTAGGTAAGATTCTACCATCTATTTGGTTTATATTGCTTCAATTCGACGAATCGATGAATTTTTTTTTAGGGTTTTCGGTTATTACCCGGATTCGGTAGATTAATTATTGTTTTAAACTTACGATTGTGGTCGAATTATTCATTTCACAAGAACATTTGTCATATTCGGGTGGTAAATATTTAGGTTGCCTACCGATTGTAGAAGTTTTTTCATTACTGAGGCCTAAATCGATCATAATCGGAAGTTAATTGTGTTTTTGCCTTCCGAATATACTAGGGAAGAACAAGTATGAGAGATGCAATAATCGGGTGATATGTTTTGTAATTTGCTTCCGATTGTTTAGGCTCAACCACTTTAGTAATTTCTGGACACAAAGTGATGCATATTCGGTAGAAATTATTTTTGTGAGGCTTTCGATTGTGATGCATTCGAAAGGGTATACTTTTTGTGACTTTCGATTATTTGTATTCGGAAGATTATGTTGAAATTTAGCATCCAATTATTGTGTGTAGATAAACATATTCGAACACCAAAAAATTTCTTTTGTTTCCGATCATCCGTATTCGGTAGCTTTTGGTGAACTGAAACTTTTGATTGTTCATAATCGGAGGCTAATGGTTAACTCAACCAACCGAATATGTATATTCGGGAACATTGGTTTTAGATTATCTTCCGATTATATAGTTTGCTAACCTGTTGTACTTTCTTTTGTTGTTTAGGGATAAGAGAGGTAAAAAAAGTCGAAGATGCAATTGTCTCAGTTAGTGCAAGGAAGGAAAGGCGTCATAACCTGACAACTAGTGCAAGAAGAGCTAGGACTGCTAAAGCCGCTTCAAGTGCTCAAGATGGAACTCAACAAGCAAGTCAAGAAGGTGTTCAACCAAGTGCCCCTCAATCAGAACCGGTTCAAGAAGGTGTTCAATCAAGTGCCTCTCAATCACAACCAGTTCAAGAAAGTGTTCAACCAAGTGCTCCACAATCACAAGCAGAAATTCAATTAGAAGCACCCGAAGATAGAGTACCAGAAGTAGGACAACATAGTGGTGCGCAAGAAGAAGGAGAAGCCGAAAAGAAAAATCCTCCTCGAAAGAAAGCGCAACACCTTGTCCCACAAAGACTGAAGGTGCAGGATATTCCATAGGGTGTAATCCTTGGGCTGCCGGAGGATGGAGGACAATTGTTATTTGGATACAAAGACTCCTGGGCCAAAGAAATATATGAAACCGAGGTAATAATCGTATCCATTTTATTTACCTATTATCTTTTTCTTCGTAATAGTTTTAAGGGTTATAATTTAGGTTATTCTATTATTTTTAACTTGTCATGTGTTTAATAGTATCATTCTGATGCGGTTCGTATACTCAAACCGACCGCCGCACCAACTAAAATGCTGGTTTGGCCTTTGAAATATGAATGTGATAGGTTCAAGACAATTATTGCAAATTCGTGGTTGACTGATGTTGCCGAGAACTCTATGTTGGAACATGACCGGGTGGATATATCGGCGTTTGTGGAGAGACTTTATCCTGAGACCGACACATTCCATATGCCGTTTGGGGAGATGACGATTACCCCAGATGATGTTGTGCAGATTGTTAGACTCCCTGTCCATGGCAAAGGTGTCAGGGCTGAGTTCACAAAGCAGTTGTAATGTCCCAAACTTTATGCTCTAACTAAGAAGTGTTTGGGTTGGGATGAAGAAACATCAACAACTGAGTTCAAAAGATGCATGAAGTATAGAACTAGACAGTTCAACATGGGTACTCTGATGGATATGTTCAAGGGCACCAAGGAAAAAGAAGAGAAATGAACTTTAACCGATGAGCAAGTCAACCACGCGGCCACCGCATATCTCCTATGTGTATTGGGATGTGTCATTTTCCCCAATACCAGTGGCAATCGGGTCGACGCCAACCTTTTACAACTTCTCGATCCTCTCAATAAAGTGCATGAGTACTCTTGGGGCACGACATGCCATGCGTGGTTGATGGAAGAGTTGAGAAAGGCGTCGAGGCTTGGAATTAGCCAAGTGGCCGGGAACGTGAGTCTACTACAGGTATTGTTTATTAACTTTACATACTTGGATATTTTTTAGTTTTTCTACCATTGAAGAATCAATTTCCTAATACTTGGAAAAATGACAATATAGACATGGATCTACGACCACTTCCCTATCTTGGGATTGGCCATTGAAAACCCGGCGTGGGTGAAAGGTGACCCTAGAGGAACAAAGTACGTCTTCGATGACAACCATTATAGGATAAAGGAGCAGCAGCTGATTCGTTTGAGGGATATTTTGGATGAACTGAAATCCCAAGACGTATGCTTTGATCCATACAAGGAAGACCGAGCTAATGGACATATCGCGGGTCAGTACGATTTGGCCCTTTATTTTGGACCGTTGTGGCACCCCACAGAATATGTGATGTACAATGCCGCAAGGGTGATGCGACAACACGGTTAGAGTAATAACCGTTTGATGGTATGCTATGTTTTAAAACAGATGAGCATGTTCAAGAGTTTGTCCAAATGGTGCACTAATTGCAGAAAGGTCGGAGAGCCTGTGCCACTTGAGAAGATAGCACCAAGAGTTGATTGATAACGTTGACAATGAAGATTATGCATCTCAGTTTGGGGAAAAAGGAAAGCAACCTACAAAGAAGGTGACCAAAAGAACTCGGGCGTCATCGAGCACTCAAGTTGACGAAACCAATGATGATATTGGTCCAAGTCGTAGAGGTAGTAAAGGTCGCAAAGTCAAGGCAAATGGGAACAACTAAACTCTCGGTGTTTTGTTAACTTTATGGATAACTTTGTTTATGTGGGATTATGTCGTTTTCAAAGTTTGTTTCGGATTATAAGTTGGTACGTTATGTTTATGGTTTGTGAATGGTTCATTTTATGAATTATGAATGGTTTTATTGATATCTTTATGCATTTAACGATGACTCGCAAGCGAATCACATGCAGAGATATGAAACTGTTGAATTTTATACAAACAATCGGAAGATTAGTTTATATACATAGCTCCCGATTCTGTGGATATTGCAATTTTATTGTCAGAATCAGGAGCTATTTATATTATGTACCTACCAAATATGGGGATTTTGCAAAAAAAACATCAGATTCGGAAGATTGTTAATTTCGTTGCCTACCGATTATGCTTTGTGAACAAATAATTTTTGTTATGTATCCAAACCACACCATATTCGGGAACTAAGTTAACTTATTAAATTGCCGATTATTGTCATTTGTAAGGTGAGTTTATATTATTCCTACGACTATTTTATCTGAAGAAAACTTTGTTTTCTGTATCCAAACAACACCATAATCGAGAACTAACATCATTCCTTAGCCTCCGATTATTACACTTTAAAGTCCTTTGTGATCTGTAACCAAACAAATCCATATTCGGTAACGAAGTTAACTTCTTAAACTTCCGATTATATTTCGGTAGGTTTATTTTACATGTTTCCTTCGATTATTCTATGTGAAGAAAACTTTGTTTTCTGTATCCAAACAACAACATAATCGGGAACATATATCACTCCTTGGCTTTCGATTATAACAATCGAAAGTCCATTTGTTTTCTGTATCCAAAAAACATAATATTCGGAAATTAAATTAACTCATAAAGTTTTCGATTATGGTAATCAGTTGGTTATTTAACCAAATAAACTACCGCCTATAGTTAATCAATAGGCTTTTATATTAATAATATTCTGATTGCAGCCATTACATAAAGACCTTAACGTTACAATCACTGTAAAACCACCTAAATACTCTTACAATCACTTAAAAGTATTAAAAAAGATCATAACTTCCAGTGACCATAGAAATTGTCCCTCTTGATTTTGTAGCATCCTTCATGTTCAAATCGTTTCCTGTAGAGGTCCACATACCGGCGATCCGCAAGATTTCTCTGAAATTACGAATGAGTAACAAGTTAGTACTAACTTATGTTAATGTGAGTCGGAGTTATAGAGATACTTACTTGTTTTTCATACGTCCACCAAGGAAAAGCGTCCCTAACAAATCGTTCCTCATCTTCAAGTTTGTCACTTATCGAGTGCCTTTAACCTCATCTTAATGTCATTGGATGATCTTCAAATTCGATTACCATCTAACGCCTCAAATACCATTAAAATACGGTTCCATAGCTGCTCTTGGGATTCCGATTTGTGGAGCTTGTGAACACGATCATGAGCAGTTACCACAACGTACGCTCTATAAATAACACAATCTTCTTTTTCGGCAAAAGCAATATCCATGTTTTTGTTTTCAAAATTAGAACTGAAGAGAGGAAAGAGTTTGGTGCAATTGGGTTGATAGATATGAGTTTCTTTACATAGTTTTAGGATCCAACGACTCTTTTTCTTTTTACCAAAAACTCCAACGGCTATTTCATAAATTTGGTTTAAACTGCAACGACTAATTTGACGAAGGTTGAATCTGGGGAAACCTATAATCGGTAAGTATTTAAGTTAGAATATCTATTGATTATGGTAGCTTTCAAAATTTGAATCTGGGGCAATCTATAATCGGAGGTTTTTCAAACCTATTGGACTTCCGATTATGGCTACATCCAAAACACAAACTAAATGATTATGGTTGTCAAGGTGAATCTGGGGCCACTTATAATCGGTAGGGTTATAAGTTTGATAATCTACCGATTATGGCAGATTTCAAAATTTTGAAAAAAAAAAGATTTAAGCAAAAACTCATTTTGGGGCAACCTATAATCGAGAGGTTTTGTAACCTATTTGACCTCCAATTATGGCTACATCCAAAACATAAACCATATGGTTATGGTTGGCTCTGTACCCTCATAACCTATGCAATTTGACAAAGGTTGAATTTGGGCCACTTATAATCGGTAGTTTACAAGTTAGATTAGCTACCGATTA
Source organism: Papaver somniferum (assembly GCF_003573695.1). Taxonomy (NCBI): domain Eukaryota; kingdom Viridiplantae; phylum Streptophyta; class Magnoliopsida; order Ranunculales; family Papaveraceae; genus Papaver; species Papaver somniferum. The sequence continues at coordinate 52,160,471 of NC_039367.1, forward strand.
TGTTAGATTTCAATGTTTATCAAATAAAGGATTTGAGCAAAATCTCATTTTGGGGCAACCCATAATCGAGAGGTTATGTAACCAATTTGACCTCCGATTATGGCTACATCTAAAACACAAACCACATGGTTACGGTAGGGCTGTGTACCCTCAAAACCTATGGAATTTGGCCAAGTTTGAATCTGAGGCAACTTATAATCGGTAAGTTACTTTAGCTACCGATTATAGAATGGCATATTAGCTGAAATATGCACACAATAATCAGAGACTAATTAGTATATATTTACTACCGATTATTGGTTAACTACCGATTGTTGTGTTTGCTACCGATTATATAAGGGTATATCGGCCATTTCGAAAAATCGAAGATAAGGGTTAACTTAGATTTATGCTTGGGTGACCTTTTTTGTCTTTTTGTATCGCCCCTAATCGCCCCTAGAAATGCCAGGTTTATTATTTCAGTAATTATCATCTTGGTGTGATCATTGACCAAAATCAATAATTTATATTAGTGGGAATTAAATAATCCGTTATAAGGACCCACCCTAAGAAGGAGCATGGGTTCGAACAAATTCAACAGCTTAGATCACGACCGGCCGAAGATTCTGCAAAATGAAATCTTCATTCCAAAACCGCCCAAGTGCTGTCCGCTACTCCGTGTGCTACTTGCCTACTACTTAAACAAACACCAAATCAAAATCAAATTCCAGACAGTGGAGAGGACACAAAATGGCGACTTCTCTGTCTTCTCTGTGCTTTGCCGTCTCAGTCTCTTCTTCCTCCTCCTCTTCATCAACATCTTTGTCTTCCTCCAATACGAAAAGCTTCAGAAACTTGACCACTTCCAATTGTAAAAAATCTACTTGTCTCGGCTATAATCCGCTCTCTCCTTTCTCTAATCGAAGGTGCGTTTCTTATCTTATTTCTTCTTTTTCCCCATTTTAATGGATTCTTATTCTGAAAATTCAGTTAATTGATAGTATATTCTGGGGTTGTTGGTGGTTTTAAGGGTTTTGATCTTGTTTAGTTTGATTGGAATTGTAGGTTAGAAATGAAAAGGAATGGTTTTTTAATGTTGGGTTCGTTGAAAATTCTTAGAGTGGGTAAATTGAGCTAGTTAAGTTAATTAAGGGGAGATTTTTATACATTGGGCTCTCATATACATATTGAATTATGGGATTTCATTTGTTTTGAATACAGAAAAGTTTTTACAGTTAGAGCAACAGTATTGCAAGATGATGAGGAAAAAGTGAAAGTAGAGGAGTCGTTTCAACCCAAAAGTTTCCCAGGAGATGACGGAAAAGGAAGCGCAAGTGCAGAGGATACTGGTGAGGGTACATCCTCATCTGTTTTGGAGAGATGGGCAATAAAGGTTGAACAATCAGTGAATATTGCTCTCACGGTAATTACTTGCCTCTTCAGAGAAATTACGAATGTTGAAATATTTGTATGCTTTTGAATAATTTTAATCCTTTACAAGACCTGTGTATACATGTTCACAAGGATTCCATGACGAGATATATATTAGCTCTGCTGCTTTTACTTGAGATACATGTTCTACTTATGCATCTGTGGATATGGTCGGTTGAAGCTCTTTTTTCTTCTCAGCATGAATATTTTGTGCCTTCTTTGGGTTTATCTTTCTTTCTTTTAATACACAGGATTCAGTTATAAAGATACTTGATGTTTTCTACCGTGACAGAGATTATGCAAGATTCTTTGTACTCGAAACCATTGCAAGAGTTCCTTATTTCGGTGTGTGCTACATTTCTTAAACCCTTGGTTAATATTTGTTTTTAACAGTGCCTTTATTGTAGAATTGTTGGCTTTCTTAACATTTTAATTCAGGACTTAGTATTCAAGGTCATGTGCTCGGTTCTTTAAAAAGTTTAGGAGAACAAACACGAAGGTGCAACTATCTGTAGTTGTTTATCAACCTTGCTTAGTTGGTGAAGGTGATTTGAACTAATTTCCTAGTCATCAGTATTAGTAAACTGGGTATAATGGCCTCTTCTGAATTTACCGAGCCAATTGAGTAGATGATAGGCAATATGTGCCTATGGCTGAGTACACAATTATCCCTATCCTTTGTTATTGAAAGCTTTATGTACGCCTGTAATATGAGTTTCTTCAGCATTTCATATCCCCATTGGTATATGAAGACTTTGTACTTGCTAATTGTGGCATGTTTTCTGTTGTGGTTCAGCGTTTATGTCTGTTCTACACCTGTACGAGACTTTTGGTTGGTGGAGAAGAGCGGATTATTTGAAAGTGCATTTTGCCGAAAGCTGGAATGAGATGCATCACCTACTTATCATGGAGGTGCGACCATTTATCATGCAACCCTCTAATCTCCTAATTTGACCTCTTATTCTCTGTTAGCTGATTGCGTACCCGTTTGGTCTCATATCGTACTTTGAGCAGTTTTGACTTCTCCATGCATTGTTACCTTGCTTAATGATCTGGCTACATGAGTGACTGTTTGGGGCCAATGCATATGCCATTACAAGCACTAATCAAAATTATATGTGAATTTTGAACACGACCAACGGGCCCATGCTTGAAATGTGGTATCCATGGTCTGAAACCAATTTAAACCCATTGCTTAAATGAATATGGTCTTTTACCACATGGACAGTTAAGTCATTAAGGAGTATATTGTGGGAAAGGAAATCATAATTTTTTGTTATATCATGTTGTAGCACCTCATACAACCCAGGCAAAGCCTCATTACTGTTTGGAAATTCATTTATACTTGTTACTATCCAGATGCTATGCAGTTCAATTCAGAAATTTCCCCTTCACATGTTACTCTCGTATCATTTCACCTCACCTTCTTTTGTGCAGGAACTTGGGGGAAATTCCTGGTGGTTTGACCGCTTTCTTGCCCAACACATTGCAGTATTCTATTATTTCATGATAGTGGTGATGTATATGATAAGCCCAAGAATGGCTTGTAAGTAGTTTGCCTATGAAAATTTTTAAGTGTACCTCTTTACTTGCACTTTTATGTGTTCTTGACCTGCTTAAGGGGCTTACTGCTTGGATTAGTCCCGAAGTTTGAAAAGTATCAAGTGTCATCAACTTTTTTTTTTCTCAGATCATTTTTCTGAATGTGTGGAGATGCATGCTTTTGAAACTTATGACAAGTTCTTAAAGCTTCAGGGAGGTATGTATTATAATTATGCCTGATAGTCGTAATGTTGCTTAAATTTGGTAACTGAAAAATTGTATACAAGGATTTATTGATAAATCCGTAGTTTATCTAACATAATGATAGAGCAGCTCTGAACAAAAGGAAGTATTTTAGTCCCTGCTGGAACCAGCGCTCCGGCAGGACTGCTGGTTGCAATTATAAATTTAGTATCTTTGATGTGAAAATTCAATAGGCCATTTGTGTTGGCTAGCAAAAGAAGCTGTGTCTTTTATTTCTGTCCCCTTCTTCTTTTCTTTATCAAGAAGCTTGCAGACCACAGTGGTCCAGTATAATAATCTGTTTCTTAGTGGTTTCTTCCTTCATTGATCCAGATGAGTTGAAAAAACTGCCGGCCTCTGAGGTTGCTGTCAAATACTACACAGAAGGGGACTTGTACTTGTTCGGTAAGCAACTATTCTTTCAACACCACCCATGGAACTGGTTTTATTAACTAGGACTCTTATCTGAAAACTGCTTCTTTTGGTTATCTTCTCAGATGAATTCCAAACTGCCAGAATTCCCAATTCTCGAAGGCCCAAAATAGGTAAAAAGGAAGGACCAATATTGTTTTTGGTTTTTGACGTTTAATTTGCATCTTACAATATCTTAATCATCCAACACGATTGGTGGAATGTATGTGAATCTTCGGTATTATGATTTGTATTTTTCACGAGAAACTATTTTTTTTTTATTCAGAAAATTTGTACGATGTGTTTCTCAATATAAGAGACGACGAAGCAGAGCACTGCAAGACGATGAAAGCATGTCAGACCCATGGGAACCTTCGTTCTCCCCACTCATATCAGGCTGATGATTCCCATAATATCCAGAATGATGATTCAGGTTGTATTGTGCCTCAAGCAGATTGTGAAGGCATTGTTGACTGCCTCAAGAAATCTGCAACTCCACTCCAGACGACAATGAAATGAGAAGAGAGTAGAATAGGATAAATCAAAGAATAGCCAATATTGTAAGATGTGTATAAACAGAATTTTATTAACTTAGTCCAATATAAGTTTCACTTGTTCATTTGTGTGTTAACAAACTCGAATTACTCAGGAGTCCTCCTCGTTCTAGCTTCACTGTATATCGTTCTCCAGTTTCCCTTCATAGCCCAAAGAGTATTCACTGTGTTTGGTGGTATAAGTTTGTTGATTCTGAAAACCTGACCAGGTTGGCTGAGAGCAGAATTGGTTCAAAAATGTTCGCAGATTGCCGCAGTGTTCATATGTAAAATCACAAGATTCTCTTCATAGACAAGGGGACTAGAAATGTAATCATCAGTTCAGTTTCAATGATGTAACAATGAATCTTTGAGAATAAGAAACCCAGCTCAGACACAAGTTTTTCAACATAACAAGTTATGTACTAAAAAATGAAACTTGTGTACGAATTTCAGCCTTTCTTTTCCTAACTAAAATACAGACTTGAAGTAAGTGTTCCAAAATCTATACTAATTATGTTCCTTTTCAAGGATTTTAAGAACATATACATGTTCAAAAAAATTTACAAATATATCCAACTAACATTTTCCCCAGCTTTCAACCAATTTGCTACCTAGGTACTGACTGCAGGTTGCCGGAGTTTGTGGTGACGGCAGTGTCTGCCAAGGTGTCAGACTTTTTACTAGGTTTTCCTGGCAGTCTTAGTCGCCTTTTTAAAGACGGAAGTCTTGGGAAGGGATTCCTCAGCGACGGTAATTTCCACCGTGCAGGCGTTTTCATCCCAAGCATTTTCAACTGCTCTTTTCTGAATTTCCTGTTGGCAAACCATTTTCCACCTCGCCAGCCCAGAGCATACCTACAACCGAAGCAACAAATAGTTACAATCGAATTAATGGGCTTTGAAACTTGTAGCCGCATTTGATTTGTGATCTAAAACATAAGATTTGAATCTATTCTGGTATCAATTTGGACCTTTTCATACTTAAACTTTAGAACAATGTTAGAAATAAACTACTTTCGCCAGAAACACCCAAAGGCAGCTGTATAAGCACCATCATTCTGGATCACATACCTAACACGATCTAAGATTTCTTTCAGATCATAAATGTCTCGGGAATTTTTTTATATTGCTTTGGCATTTCCAAATACCAGCCTCAGAATTTTGATAAAACTATTTGAGAAAAAGTATAAGCATTTCATTGGTATACATATTTAATAAACCAGCAAGGAAAATTTCAAGGTCTTTACCAATGAGATGTAAGATTCGACATGTCAATAACAACCGCTCGTGTTGAAAATTTTGGAGAATCAAAAGCAAGTTACAGAACATGTATAAGATTGCAAAGCAACAAGGAAATTCATGGGGAAATAAACGTTGGTGAACAAACCCGATAACTAAAGTGGTTCCAGCAGTAGCAATACTAGATGCAAGGCTGACATTATATCCAACAAGCTTCTTTAGCTCATCCTGCTCCATATTTTTATTGTCTTTCATCTTTACAGAAACAATGCAACCGTTAGTTATCATAACTATACAATATCAAGATGAATATAGAAGGAGAACTGAAATGGCAACAATGAAATTCCTTTTCTTTTGCAAGTAAGAACAGTACCTACCGTACTACTAGGAGGTTCAAAAATAAAATCTCGATCTCTTTCTAAAGTGGATTGAGAATTAACTTATCAAAATATCTGAGATGATTTAAAATGTAGAAGTTATCTCCCTTTTATTTGCAAACATTTTTAGTCCTACATCTGACATACTAGAATATAATTTCAACTAACAAAATCAAAATCGACATTTATCACCTACTTCGGATAGAATGCACGACAGTATGTCCTTTATTTCTCTATGAAATACTGCTTTTAAAGTCAGCATAGACAATTCCTAGATTTGTATTCTGGTTTCCAGTGACTAGCATGGTCTTTCTGAGTTCTGTTTTCAGGGAAGCGAAGGGGAAAATAAACTTCATACAGTAACAGGACTAAGTTCCATGAGATCTGGAAACTGGAAAGTTGAGTGAGAATAGAATAGTGCTCAAAAATAGAAAACTTGAAGCCAGTGTGACAATCACTGATCAATATCCAAAATAACACAACTTAGAAGGAATAAGAAAAACTCACTGCTTTTTCGATGGACTCGAGCTTCTTTTCAACTTTTGTGTTATGTATGTACCGTAAAGAATAACCTACCAAAAGAAAATCAAAAGTCAAGAAGGGGCTTAAAAAAGGTAGCTATAATAGCAATTACCAACATGTTAGTTTGTGTTGTGTTGGGGGTAAGTAGAACGAATTGATAGCAGCTTACACTGTTTAAAAGTAAGGGAGTTTTGACTTTACAAGGATGGTTATAAATTAATACTTCATCTGTCACAGGGAGTACATCAGAGGCATTGCTAGTCTCTGGCTTTTCTACCCTTCTGCTCATTTACATACAAACGGGCTATCCCTGACTACTTTACAGCCAATCTTTTTACCGCTATTATTAAACTCTCATCGTCAAATCAGAGAGATTCTAGCCAAACATTCTTTCTTACCTCTCTTCACACTATTATGTATATTGGACTATCCTACAGATTATATCTCTAGATATCAAAATCTTTAAGACTGCTCCTTACTGAATTTTTGTGCTCCTCCCAGAATGTATCTCAATTAATCAAAATTGGGTCTTGGAAGTTCCTCATGGAGATATCTACAATTTACTCTTCAGGTTTGCAGTATTTGAGTGCAATCGCCTCGCTTGTATGAATTCATGTTTGATGGCGAAGTATTTCATCTGTTTATGAAACATTTGCTCCAAGGTACTCAGCTTTAACCAGTTAGTGCATGCCTAGGAAATGCGCTTTTCATGTTATCTACTGATCCTAGTCAGTCACTGTGACTCTGTGAGTGTGCCCAAATAGTTTCGTGTCTGAAGTTGGCTTCTACGTTGTGCCAGACTTCTCTAAAACAAAACTATCTTTAAAGAAGCTGCGAGCCTTGGTAATAGACCGAAAGGGCTCATAAATGTTTAAAGATGGTTCTATTCATGAGTTTTCACAATTAAGCTACTAAACATTCAATATTCAAAGCTCATCCAAAGAACAAACCCAATTATTAGACTCACCATATGCCTGATATTAAGTGGGCAGAATCAGCCACTATCTTTCAGCTGATTTATGTTAATATCACCTAAACACTATAAACAAATTACAGAACAAACTGTACTTTGTTCTTAGATTATGTGAACAATGACCTCTCAATGTAAATAACCCTTAGTTCAATACAGTATAATAACAATGTAATAACCCTTTCAATTGGAGAGTTCATGTTTGATGTTCAACTAAAAGTTTTAAGAACATAGACAATGTAAGAAAAAAACTCACCAATCCATGCAGTTCCAACAGATGCTAGAGAAGTCGAGATTGTAAACACCACTTTATGCCTCTCAAAAATATCCTTCAGTAACAAATTGGAAAATTATCAATACCCCACTAAAAACCAACACTTTGAACAGCTTGCAATCAACTACAATAAAAAACAGAAATTAAATAAAGCCCATTACACTAATCTCAAAATTAAGCAAAATAAAATGTAGAAAAGTGATTAATTTGTTACCTTAGTTGAAAAGTAAGTATCTTGACAAGCAGACCATGAGTTCAGAACTTTCTTCTTCACATAAGGAAGAGCTAGAGTATCGACAACCCTAGCCTTAGAATTCCTCAATCGCTGAAATCTACTCAGGAACATCTTTTCTAGTACAAGGATTTACGATCATAAATCCCAGATTTTGTAGAACCCCAGATACTGGAGGAGTTTAGCAGGACGAGATTTTCATCTATTTGCTAATTGCTTTCTAATTGCTTTTCAGTGAAGCCAGAATAATGTGTTCTTGAGACGTTGGATTCGTTTCAGGCTTTTACCACCCTAATTTGCGCAGTATACGGATTATGGACGGATGTGCCGAAAAAAAGCCATACCGGCTTAGTCCAGCCCACTACAGCCTGTATAAGTAGGCCAAAGCAACAAAGCTTGGCCTGACCGGATGCTAGCCATTTTAGGAGCTGCCATTTTAGAGGTAGCACTGACGTGGACACAACGCAATGGGATATGGATATGAGCACGCCATGAGGATATGGATATGAGCATTCACTAGGACGCAGACATGTAACGAAATTAGTGATATTTCCTACTAAAATGTATATGTTATGAATATAATTTCCCAACAACGTCAATAAATTATTAATAATTGACAAATTTGTGTAAGGAGAAATATATATGCTAATGCAATAATACTTACATAAAAAATTCAGGAACTTTTGGTAGATATTTGTATTAAAATAATTTATGATATATGCATGTGGTGTCACCGATGTGTCTGACGCGAAAACGCGCACATCCTAATGTCAGTCACGAGTCCGTCGCAGAAACACACACGTTTTAAACGGGCCCGTGCTGACCAGCTTCGGTTACACTATCTAGAATAGTGAGAAAAACTAATTAGAGCGTGAATCGGCGATTGACTCGGTGTCTAAATCGTCTTTACGTTAGTCTCTAAATCGTCTTCAACTCGGTACTAGTCAAGCTTGATATGGAAAGTACTGACAGGGACACGACATGAACATGTGGACCGGCAAAATTCAATATCACGAGGACACAAATACGTTTACATAGATTAACTATATAATTTTTATATACGAAGAGCATACTCTTATACGTAGTATACCAACCAATTAATGAAACAAATACACGGGAAAAAAACATGATTTTATGTTGTTAGGTTAGCACACCAATAGAAATTTTGATAATATACCAATTTTCCTAACATATTAGATTACCCCAATAATAATGTAGAATATAGATTTCTACATGTGGGTGGGTATATAAGACAAAGGCTTTAAAAAAAAAACTAGATGGTTAATAGACTACTAGACAGTGAGTCTTTCGGATAAGATGGCAGTTTATTTTCTCTTCCTTATCTCTTTGTTTCTTCTTCTTCTCTATCTTGTTTCTTCTATGAATCTTTGTAATCAAATATCAGCAATAAATCTTTAAATAAGTATAGATTTATCATATTAAGTCACAACTCTTTTGAAAGTTAATTAATTTTTTTTTTTGATGAAATAGACTTTTATTAACCTCAAGTGTCATCTTTGTATGTTATGGAAAAACAAAGCGACAAACATCACCATATATCTTCATGTTAGGTGAATTTTTCGGTTTGTTTTGTAATTGATCAATAATTTATTTGCATTTTTTTCTCAAAGTCCTACAGTAACCCTAACATTTCGGCCATTTGCATTAGCCGCATGCTTGCATAGAAAAAAAAAGTATATATAATAAATCTAGTCCAGTTTTCATAGAGTCCATTGATTTAGTTGGTGAGTTTGCATATTTCTCTGTTTGGTTCGTACGATTTTTCTTCCCATTATCCATTACTCCTACATCAAATGAATTACCGCATATACTATCACAGGTATGCCAACATATCATCACCATAGTTTAGCGAAACCATAACCCTAGATACTAGATAACCAGTAGTTGCATATTGCACGTGTTTAGCATATCTCTTGTTAATTTTCCATGATTAGTTGTCAAAATCGTAGGCAACAACAACATATTCATTAGTTACCATTAGTTAATTAGTCCATCGCCATTTGTTTCCACGACCTAATTAAACCTGCAGAGTTCAACCTTTTCCGAACACAACTATTACGTATTATCCTATTATTTGTTTTAGCCCAAAGTGGATCCCAACAATAGGCCAGTTCGATCCAATATCTATACCAATATACCTTGATACAGAAAATACATAAATAAAAATCCATCTCCAGTCCTTCCACTTTTTGATGGTACGGATGGAGTAGAATGGTTGTTTGAAGTGGAATCATATTTTGAGACTAATAATATTGCACCACATGGGAAAACTGCAATAGATGTTTCACATCTCGAAGGGAATGCACTAATATGAAATAAGTGGGAAACTTTTTATATGAGATCATGGTATAATTTTTTGTGTGGTATATCATCTAAGTTTGGAGAGATGACTTACGGGAAATATCAAGCGGCTAAAGTAGCTAAATATGAGCAAATTGAAGCCGTTCATGATTTCAACTATACATCATCAAACATATTTGTAAAGGTTGATGATTTTTTCATTGATACTATCGAAGTAATATGCACCGAGTCGAAGACAGAAGAAAAACAAGTTGTAGTTGTGTCGAGATCCAACCTTGAGGGCAAGGTCCTATTTAAGGAGGGTGGAATGATAAGACCATATGCAAAGCTTATATATGCGTATATGGTGGACTTTTAGGGCAAAATCCCATTTAAGGAGGGTGGAATGACAAGACCACGACTTATCTGAGACGCCCCAAATACTAAACCTGCTTAGCTAATAGGATTACAACCTAATAGAAGCATCAGATCTAGATTACTCATTTTAAGAATCATAATCACATAAACCAAACCCGATACAAACCCAAACACTCAGATATTATATAAATTATAATCTCTCGAGTGATATAAATATAATAATGTGTTGATTAAAATAAATTAACAAAGACACATAACACGAGATACACAATATCACTAACATTTAATAAAACTATAGGCTTTGAGTACAAATATCTTCACGCGCACCTTTTCTTCTGAATACTGAAACTGAAGTGGGAACGAGTGAGCACATCATCCCAAACGGGTGCCCAATGGAAACAAAATAACGTTCAAGTAATCACTAATATGCTTCTCAGTTCTAAAGAATGGTAATAAAACATGTCATCATGCATAATATGTGTAAGAGTAATTTCCCCAAATACCTCGATATACTATTTCCTCATCTGGGTCATTAACGACATAAATTAGGTTATAAAATAAAAAGTAATACTATTTCGCTTTACGCGCTAGATAGCTATTATATGCACTTCCCGTGCTATGTATTGCCTCATCTGGGCTATAAGACTTAGCAAGGGGCTGTGGGGAGACCACAGTCACTCCTCGCGGGGATTTCACTCAAACACACATCAAATTATTCACACAGCAATAAGCAAGCATCGTAAGATATCATTCATGAAAGAATGTTATTCTAATTCCACTTCCTTAGGTATTGCGTACCATGATAACAATATCCGTGAAAGACCACCACCGGATGAATCTACAAAAGTGATACTAGAACAACTAAAATATGTCATTCAGACTTCGCCAAACTCATTGGAGAAAACGAAAGCAGAATAAATCCAGACTCGAATGATAGCTCCATCCACACAGAGAGCCCATACAAACCATGATTCAAGAACTACCATCATAAGTCCCGAAGGTTTTGAAATCAAGCATAATATGCAAACAAATGGATTTCTCAAAAGAAATTGTAAAAGGTAATATTCCCTTATATAACGATATTGCCTCATCTGGGTTATAATAAGCATAAAAATAGATATAACATTTGGAGAATCCACACAATGCATATTACACAACATACCCAATCATTTACACACAAATATGCTCATAAGAAGTAATGGCACATCATGCTCGCATTAAAAAGAATGCTCAATAATTACAATAAGGTTACAAAGTTCCCAACTGATTTGATGACAAGCCATGCCTACCTCGAGAACTTCAATCCACTAATTTATCCTTTGAATCGGTCGTTGTTAATAAATATTAATTGTTAATCACACAAGCACTCTTAGGAATTATCCAAAAAGGCTCAAAACATAATCTCATATATTTCTCTAGTTATAAACTAAGTGAACTATCTAATGGCTCTAAGCTCAGGACTACTAAACTCGTCCCATTATACAAGGTCTAGTCCACTGGGGTCAACTAACAGTCTCTAACAGTCAAAGGGTCAACGTCCAGTCAAGGTTAAGTCAACGGTCCACTGGCCAAGTCCTGGTCAACGATTTGAGTCGCTGAGTCAAATCGGGTCAAGCCTGGTTACAGGGTCAACTCAGTCAGAAGACTGATTCATGTAAATAAACTGACTCAGGCGAGTCAGACTAGACAATCAACTGTCCAGGATAAAACACAAGGCCTGAGCCATTAGCTCATGCCACAAACTGATGCATTAAAATGAAAAACACAAATCAAAATACAAATGTAACAATACTAATCTATTACTCTAATTTCCAACCTACATCTCAGTTCAACTCCAACTCTATTACTTCTCAATTACAACTATCTTCATTACCAGTTCTCTGTTAATCAACACAAACAACACCATCAGTTCAGTTCTTCATTGCATCACAGTCCTTCATTTCAGCATCAACAACAACAACAGTTAAACCTCTAATGCTTCTCAACCTACAATTCTAATACTAGCTCCACTCATGTACCACATATTGCATTCGCATCCAAACCAGTTCCATGACCATTTCATCTTCACCACCAATTCAACTCAATTCAATCATCTAACATGACATACACCACCACTTGTATCTCGAATTCCATTTGCAACCCATCTATTTACTAACTTCATCATTTCTCAGAAGCCACCACCAATTCAATACTCCCACCAACATCATTATCCGAGACACAACTCTGAATTGTAGCAACACCACCAATTCTTTCTCCCTGAATCACAACACAAACCTAGATAGACTATAATTCACATATTTATTCCATATATCCAATTCCACCTCAAAACCATTCACTATCATAAGTTCAACCTAACTACTTTAGAACCTCAACAAGTTACTCATACCCCTGCAATCCAATACAATATAATCCCATCCATAACTTCTTCTCACCAACAACACTCACTTTCATTTCCATCTTATGATTACAGAACCCTAGTTCTAGAACACCCACAACAACAACAGATTCTAAGTTCACTAACACGAAATGAGACCCCTAGGTCACTGGTTTAACCAAACACTTCCAATTTTTACTTCAAGTTCAACAATTAAACACACCAAAAACTATATAAACACATATACATCTCAAAGAACATAATTCAATTCAATTGACTAAAAAGGTATTACCTTAAGTTGAAATCCCTAATTCTCCAATTCTGATTTACAGCTCCTGTTTGAAACTGAATCTTAAAATTATCTTCACCTCTTGTTCTTCATAACCCATCTCCAATCGATCCCCTAGAACATCAACTTCGTCCTCTAATTCCTCTTTGAACTTCTTATAAAACCCTCGTTCTTATTTTAGGGAAGAACTGAAACCCTAACTCTTTGATTCATCACTGAATCATCTCCAAAACCCTAACTAATCGTCTACCCATTGTTCTTCATCTAACTGTAGCCCCATAATCATCTTCTAGATCTCCATCAAATGAGTGCGAAACAATTTGAAACAACACACAAATCCATAAGTCTTTCTACAACTAATATTTAAAATTAGTAGTTCTAGGTTCGATAGACCAAAATCTGTTTTAATAAACTATATACTCTATCATAAAGGTTCCATATAAATATGTAATCTAATCATAATTATCAACCTCAGGTATGCTGATTTAAACACTAATAAATAAATGAGTCTAAGTTCTTCACACTAATTTTCTATCTCAATAAATTGATAACTCTACGTATAAGTTAAGGTACTCAATAAGTTTCTATATGACTTCCGGAATCTGTCAATATATTAATCTCACTAATTTTTCTAGTATCGGTTTGACTACGTGTTCATATTTCTAATCTTATTATTCTCTAATTGTAAATGAGCTTATAAAACACAATGCAATTGGTTTAACCTATAATTTTTACTTCATTTTATGCACGCACAACAAGAAAATGAACCAATCAAGCACAAAGATCATTTAGTTTTTGATAGCTTTTAGTGATTAAGATTTATCTCACACCATACTAGTTCTAAACTATTCTAATTCACTAAGTAGCATTGGCTATTACCTATTGTTGCCCATGTAAGATCTAATAGTGGGCTCTGATACCAAGTTGAGACGCCCCAAATACTAAACCTGCTTAGCTAATAAGATTACAACCTAATAGAAGCATCAGATCTAGATTACCCATTTTAAGAATCATAATTACATAAACCAAACCCGATACAAACCCAAACACTCTGATATTATATAAATGAAAATCTCTCGAGTGATATAAATATAATAATTTGTTGATTAAAATAAATTAACAAAGACGCATAACACGAGATACACAATATCACTAACATTTAATAAAACTCTAGGCTTTGAGTACAGATATCTTCACGCACACCTTTTTTTATGAATACTGAAACTAAAGTGGGAACGAGTGAGCACATCATCCCAAAAGGATGCCCAATGGAAACAAAATAACGTTCAAGTAATCACTAATATGCTTCTCAGTTCTAAAGAATGGTAATAAAACATGTCATCATGCATAATATGTGTAAGAGTAATTTCCCCAAATACCTCGATATACTATTTCCTCATCTGGGTCATTAACGACATAAATTAGGTTATAAAATAAAAAGTAATACTATTTCGCTTTACGCGCTAGATAGTTATTATATGCACTTCCCGTACTATGTATTGCCTCATCTGGGATATAAGACTTAGCAAGGAGATGTGGGGAGACCACAATCACTCCTCGCGGGGATTTCACTCAAACACACATCAAATTATTCACACAGCAATAAACAAGCATCGTAAGATATCATTCATGAAAGAATGTTATTCTAATTCCACTTCCTCAGGTATTGCGCACCATAATAACAATATCCGTGAAAGACCACCACCGGATGAATCTACAAAAGTGATACTAGAACAACTAAAATATGTCATTCAGACCTCACCAAACTCATTAGAGAAAGCGAAAGTAGAATAACTCCAGACTCGAATGATAGCTCCATCCACACAGAGAGCCCATACAAACCATGATTCAAGAATTACCATCATAAGTCCCGAAGGTTTTGCAATCAAGCATAATATGCAAATAAATGGATTCTCACAAGAAATTGTAAAAGGTAATATTCCCCTATATAATGATATTGCCTCATCTGGGCTATAATAAGCATAAAAATAGATATAACATTTGGAGAATCCACACAATGCATATTACACAACATACCCAATCATTTACACACAAATATGCTCATAAGAAGTAATGGCACATCATGCTCGCATTAAAAAGAATGCTCAATGATTACAAGAAGGTTACAGAGTTCCCACTTGATTTGATGACAAGCCATGCCTACCTCGAGAACTTCAATCCACTGGTTTATCCTTTGAATCGGTCGTTGTTAATAAAGATTAACTGTTAATCACACAAGCACTCTTAGGAATTATCCAAAAAGGCTCATAACATAATCTCATATATTTCTCTAGTTATAAACTAAGTGAACTATCTAATGGCTCTAAACCCAAGACTACTAAACTCGGCCCATTATACAAGGTCTAGTCCACTGGGGTCAACTAACAGTCTCTAACACTCAAAGGGTCAACTAACAGTCAACGTTCAGTCAAGGTTAAGTCAATGTTCCACTGGTCAAGTCCTGGTCAACGATTTAAGTCACTGAGTCAAATCTGGTTACAGGGTCAACTCAGTCAGAAGACTGATTCATGTAAATAAACTGACTCAGGCGAGTCAGACTAGACAATCAACTGTCCAGGATAAAACACAAGGCCTGAGCCATTAGCTCATGCCACAAACTGATGCATTAAAATACAAAACACAAATCAAAATACAAATGTAACAATACTAATCCATTACTCTAATTTCCAATCTATATCTCAGTTCAACTCCAACTCTATTACTTCTCAATTACAGCTATCTTCATTACCAGTTCTCTATCAATCAACACAAAAAACACCATCAGTTCAGTTCTTCATTGCATCACAGTCCTTCATTTCATCATCAACAACAACAACAGTTAAACCTCTAATGCTTCTCAACCTACAATTCTAATACTAGCTCCACTCATGTACCACATATTGCATTCACATCCAAATCAGTTCCATGACCATTTCATATTCACCACCAATTCAACTCAATTCAATCATCTAACATGACATAAACCACCACTTGTATCTCGAATTCCATCTGCAACCCATCCATTTACTAACTTCATCATTTCTCAGAAGCCACCACCAATTCAATACTCCCACCAACATCATTATCTGAGACACAACTCAGAATTGTAACAACACCACCAATTCCTTCTCCCTGAATCACAACACAAACCTAGCTAGACTATAATTGACATATTTATTCCATATATCCAATTCCACCTCAAAACCATTCACTATCATCAGTTCAACTTAACTACTTTAGAACCTCCACAAGTTACTCATATCCATGCAATCCAATACAAATCTAAGATATAATCCCAGCCATAGCTTCTTCTCACCAACAACACTCACTTTCATCTCCATCTTCTGATTACAGAACCCTAGTTCTAGAACACCCACAACAACACCAAATTCTAAGTTCACTAACATGAAATTAGACCCCTAGGTCACTGGTTTAACCGAACACTTCCAATTTTTACTTCAAGTTCAACAATTAAACACACCAAAAACTATATAAACACATATACATCTCAAAGAACATAATTCAATTCAATTGACTAAAAAGGTATTACCTTAAGTTGAAATCCCTAATTCTCCAATTCTGATTCCTGTTTGAAACTAAATCTTCAAATTAAAACCATGACCTCTTTCTTCACCTCTTGTTCTTCATAACCCATCTCTAATCGATCCCTAGAACATCAACTTCGTCCTCTAATTCCTCTTTGAACTTCTTATAAAACCCTCGTTCTTATTTTAGGGAAGAACTGAAACCCTAACTCTTTGATTCATCACTGAATCATCTCCAAAACCCTAATTAATCGTCTACCCATTATTCTTCATCTAACTATAGCCCCATAATCATCTTCTAGATCTCCAGAACATCGATCAACTCTGTAAATCCTAATTCCAATTTACAACAACATCACTTTTTCTCTTGACTTAAAACAATAACGGCTCCATCACATACTCCTTCTAATCAACACCCTACAGCCTAACTAAGAATCATTAACACCAAAACTAATATCAATTCAGCATAACTGAATTCGACAGAGTGAAGGAGAGAGAACAGAGAAGAAGAAGAAAGAAGAAAGAAAAAAATAAAATGAATTCTTCTTATCGAACGAGAGAAGATAAGGCCAACCAAAAATGCTAAAGGCACCCGAGGAACGGATACGGGCAGCTAGGCGGTTGACAGCAAAATAACTATTTTGCTCTTCGACTATTCTGATGAAATCTTCTTCGTCTGATATCGGAATGACACGTTAGAGTAGTCCATCTCGCATAACTTTTCGAGACCTATTCAATGGCACTAGTTACGAATCTAAATTGTTGTTAGATTATTTTCTATTAATTAACATCCGTGTTAAACTAATCGAGTCATTATTGACTAACTCGTCTCTTGATCATTACTAGACCATTCAAATAGCATTGACGAGCTTGAGGGTCCTTACATTATCGGTCATGTCAACGTTGTTGACCCGATAAGTCACTTGAGAAATCTTGGTCCATTATTCGGGTCAAGCCTATCAAAATTATGGAAGCCACCTTGGCTAGTATCACACCTTCAAATGCCCCAGACAAATTTCTGCGAAAGTGTAACCCGGCAGCACAGTGGTTCTGCGAATCAAGCTTCATCCACCTGCACTTCAGCCTTATAAGTTTGCACCAATGCAAACATCCAACTCTTTAGTTCACCAGCAAAAGTCTTTAACCTTCTTTCACTTCTCTTAAATTCTCAAATGCACCCCATAATGCACTCAAACAATGCCATACATTACCAACAACAATCAGCCAACCAATAAAACTTAGAACATGACACAATCATCTCATTTTATTGCATCAAAGGGAAGATATACAAAACTTTCCCTCTTAGGGACTTACACAGACTTGTTCATCTTGAACCAAGCCTTAGCCTTAGGAAAACTCTCTCAATTTGAGTCTCACACACTCCTATGTAAACCTATCGAATTTACCATGCCTTAGGACTATTTATACAACATCTTTACTTGCCAAAAACCGTGCACAACTGTTGCAAACACAGGGAATATCCATCTGTCCATGGAGCAGTTCCATAACCGCCTATAAAGTGCCACCTTGACCAGTTTCTCTTTTAAACTCGGGCCAACACTCAACACATGTTCCAAAGCAGTTACAAACACTCTCTCACGCTTATAAACTCCTTTTATAACCGTCCTTTCTTGCCTTGCGTCATTGACATGCTTGTGAAGCCCGTAACCAACTCCTAACCGTCACTTGAGTTGTATTGCACAACTGTTGCGCTTTACTGAACTTAGCCTTGATCCAATGCACAACCATCTTGGCCCTGCCTCCTTCTTGATCTATGCTAATACACGATCAATCCTTGTGCTTCAATCATCAAGGCCAACTCCTTGAGCTCATTCTAGTTATTCATGCGTCATATGCTTCACTTAGCCAATTTGCTTGACAATAGCAATGCCACTCTTGCATTGCTTGCTTGTTTGCACTGTTCAATCTTTGGCCCTGCCTTGAACTAATTCATAGAACAACTCTTGGCATGTTCTAGCTTCTTGCATCATCCTTGAGTTTGGGCCAACTCAGTTCCGTGGATATTGTTAGAGCATTACTCGGTCGAACTCGCATGCGTTGCTATCTCAAGCATGTTTTCAATGTTAGTGATCAGAACTATATGTCTTGATTTCTAGTTTACTTATGACTAAGTCTCAGTCTATGATAGTTAGGAATAGTTGAGCTCCAGACTCCATGGCGATTATCTTACGAAGACGAAGGACTACTCAAGGAACCAGTGGAACTTCATCCGACCAAAAGGTATGTGGAGACTTGAACTCATCTGTCACTCAAAAGTCTATCTACTCTATCTCCTACTCTTGAGACAAAATTCGTATAAGTATGATAGTTTTCATACATACACATTTGTTATTTCGAGCCGAGTTTACTTGGCTATCTTTTTCTAGAAATATGTGTTGGTAAGCTTTTGCTTTAACCATTTTCATCTTTACCCGTGATGAAATTCATGATGACTTTTCAATCTTGAAAATATCTTTGATGATGATAGTCGATTCTTTATGTCTAACGACTATTATAACATTATAGAAGAATGTTTCAATGATTGAAATGTAGAGTTGAGATTACGTAACCAACTATGGATATAAGCATATATAGTGTGTTCGCACATTAGTGTATAAATCCATGTGCCGGAAACCAAGTGCGTGCATATGTGTGCATGCAGTATTGGTGAAGGAGACAGGTTGGGTACGCGTACCCGTACTGGCGGAACTTTTCCTCCTGGAAAATTCTGCTGAGTTTGGAGTTTACGAACTCATAAACCAGTCACCTTACGTACGCGTACCCATACGCATACTGGCGAAACTTTTCTACCCGAAAAGTTCTGCTGAGTTTGGAAACTAAAACCAACTCAAATCCGGTAGCTAAGGTACGCATACCCGTATGCGTACCCAAGCTGGTTATATTTCTCAAATCGGTAGTTTCATGAACTTAAACAATAAATCAATAAGGAATGCAATCTTTGCAAACCGTGGCTATATTTTTCATGAATTTATTCAAGTGAATCAAACCGATTTTGTTTCAATTGTGTCTATGTATATAACGATCTAAGCAATTGAACAACTCTTGAACTAGTTCTTATGAGCCATTTGAACTAGTTATGAGAAAGATGAATACAGTTAATATGAAAGTGCTCATATGGCTAACCATTGGTTAACTATTTGTGAACCGACTAAGTGAACACGTTTAGGTACGGTTAGTCAAACCTAAATGAATACATTTCATTTGTGTGTGTGACAAGCTAAGTTTCGATCTAACGGTTGAAAGATATTAGCTTGGATAAGTCAGGTTTTTCATCTAACGGTGAATATTGAATTCTTTGTTACCAAGGTCACTTGGATTGCAAACCCTGATTTGAAAACTATATAAGGGAGACGTCTAGCAACTGGAAAAACTAATCCCCACACCTCCTGTGTGATACTAGTTGGTTTGATAGAGTTGATTCTGCTTTAACCGTAGGTTTCTTCCCGAGACCCCGTCGGTTAACGACTTAAAGATTTCATTGGGATTGTGAAGCCAGACGAAACTACTTCTCTTGTAGTTGAGCGATCTGATCTTTCCGTTTTCTATCGTACGAGTTCAATTGTAAGTTTGGCTTGAGATTATATCTTCGATAGGGCAAGATAAAAAGAAATCACAAACATCTTCGTCTCATCGTTTGTGATTCCGCAATATCTAGTTTCGCTACCATACGATTTAGATTATTGTGAGGTGATTGATAATACTAGGATGTTCTTCGGGAATATAAGTTCGGTTTATCAATTGGTTCCTGTTCACCTTAATTTTATCAGAAGACGGAACAAAACTTGTAGGTTTATCTGTGGGAGACAAATTTATCTATTATCGTAGACTTTTCTGTGTGATACAGATTTGTTTATTAAAGTCTTCGACTTTGGGTCGTAGCAACTCTTAGTTGTGCGTGAGATCAGCTAAGGGAATCAAGTTCGTAGTATCCTGCTGGGATCAGAGACGTAAGGAGCGTAACTGTACCTTGAATCCGTGTGAGATTGATTAGGGTTCAACTACAGTCCATACCGAAATTAGTTTGTAGTAGTCTAGTTTCTGTAGCAGCTTAATGCAGTGTGGTGTTTAATCTGGACTAGGTCCCGAGGTTTTTCTGCATTTGCGGTTTCCTCGTTAACAAAATTTCGGGTGTGTGTGTTATTTCTATTCCACATTATATTTTGTTATATAATTGAAATATCACATGTTGTGCGTTAAGATCAATCAATTAGAATATCCAACCTTTGGTTGTTGATTTAAATTGATTGACACTTGGATATTGGTCTTTGGTACCATCCAAGTTATCTCTCTAGTATTTGATAAAGACTCGCAGATTTCTATTTGCTTGAGTATAGATCAAATCGAGAGATTGAGATATTAACTCTTTGATATACTTTTATCTAGATTGAGTCTGACTGTCTAGTTGATTCTCTATAAAGTTTATTGGAGTTAGTCCATACATATTTCTAATTGAAATACTGGGTGAGGTTGTTAGACCCCCGCTTTTTCAATTGGTATCAGAGCAGGCAAACACGTTAAAGACCTTATAAGTTTGTATTTGTAGATGTAGGATCAGAATCTCGCAACGACAATGTTTTAGCGAAATTATCAACAACACAATACAACAGTGTCGCAGAACAATTTCAGGAAGAATAAAATAAATGACGTCAGCTAAGATCACGAGAAAGATATGATAGTCCTGCGAAAATTAGAGAGCTTGCGAAATTAACATTTGTAAGGTTGCGAGAATGTCGTAGACCATACCCGAAAATAAAGGACAGATTAGCTGTCATCCACTATGTATTTCCTTATAAATAGTCGTTCAAGTTGTAAAGAGAAAGAGAGATCTATTCTGAGTAAGAAACAAGTAAATATGAGAGAGAAAGTCTAGACCAGAGATCATTCTTGATTTCTTTATCTTTTCTTGTAAGAACATTCAAAGATTGATCAATAAAATTAAAAGTGTAAACCTAAAAATGAGTTGATTAATAATGAAATCATATGAGGGGTGTAGTGTAGGATTTCCTGCAACTACATAATGACACTAGAAACAGAGACCTTGAAGATCGAAAGTTGAAGATTGTTGTTGAGAATATTCAAATCAAGAAAGTGATTAAATAAATCAGTGAACCAGTTAAAAGAAAGATGAATAGAATTAATGAAGATGACAAAAGATTGGAGTGTAATATGATAACAAAAACGATGGTTAATGAATTCCATGAAAACATCAAAGGAAGAATACATAAACGAAATTTTGAAGGAAGGAAGGTTATGCCGGTAAAAAAGACATCACCCTTGAAATATTGGAAAAAGCAAAAAATTACATTCATGGCGGTAGAAATACCGAAAGAAAATTGGAACCACACATCTCCATTGGTTATCACAATGCCTATTACGCGAAAAGAGAAGGAAACAACGACAAAATCCACAGGAGAATGAATATTGAACATAACTTTAATCGATACAGGAAGCTCAGTGGATATAATATTTTATCACGCATTTCGGGGAATGGGATTTAAAGATGAAGAAATGTCCAGTTCAACATATTTTGTTCACGGCTTTGGAAAATCCACAACAAAACCTAAAGGAGAGATAGTGGTACGAATTCCACTTGGAGAAATCGAAACACATGTAACGCTGTGCGTGGTGGATATGGAATCGCCATATAATATGTTATTAGGAAGACCATGGATACATGCGATAAAAGCTGTGGTATCAACGTTGCATCAATGTATTAAATTCCCCACACCAAATGGAATATGTGAAATCAGAGGAGATGTTGAAAATGCGAAATTATGTCATCAAATTGAAGTAAAGCATTATGAAGGACAATCAAAAAGGAAAAAATTTCGCAGAAAGTTTGCAAAGGAAGCAAAGAAAGAAGAAGAATTTAGAGTATATATGATAAGGGCAAAAGAAGGCAAAGGAATACCCAGCGAAATTTCGAAAGAAGGAGAAGGACCTATGAAAACAATAAAAGAACCAACACCAATGGGAGAACCTAAACCCAGTTACACTGCCGCAGAACCAACAAAAGAAATAAACGTTGGGACTATAGAGGAACCTCTAATATTGAGAATTTGAACCAAAATGGATATGGAAGAAAAAGAAAGAACTGTTAACTTGTTGCGAGAATATAAAGATGTTTTCGCAGGAAGCATGGATGAGATACCGGGAATAGATCCATCAATTGCATGCCACAAGTTGGAGATTAACAAAAATGTGAGACCATTTAAACAGAGAATAAGAAAAATTGCAACAACTTACCATTCCCAAATAGAAGAAGAACTACAGAAAATGCTTGATGCGGGAATCATAAGAGAAGCTAAATACCCAGAATGGATAGCGAATATGGTCATTGTCCCAAAGAAAAACAAAGGAATAAGGATTTGCATAGATTTCACTGATTTAAACAAAGATTGCCCCAAAGATAGTTTTCCGCTACCAGATATTCCTCAAATGGTGGAATCCGCAGCGGGAAACGACAGGGTATCGTCTTTAGATGGGTACAAAGGGTATAACCAAATCCCTCTCGCTGAAGAAGATCAAGAACATACTGCTTTCTTTGCCCCTATAGGTTTATATTGTTACACGAAAATGCCATTTGGTTTGAGAAATGCGGGAGCGACATACCAAAGAATGGTAGAGAAGGTGTTCGCAAAATGGATACACAAAACATTAGAAGTATACGTGGATGGCATGTTAGTAAAGAGTAAAGAAGCTAAAGACCATGTACAAGACCTAAGGGAGATTTTTGAACAAATGCGGCAGTATAACATTAAATTGAATCCTGAGAAGTGTACTATTGGAGTTGCATCGGGAAAACTTTTAGGCTACATTGTATCAAAGGAAGAAATACAGGTTGATCCAGAAAAAATGCAAGCAGTTCGTGACATGCCAACACCAGCAACAATAAAAGATGTACAAAAGTTGAATGAGCTTCTAGCTTCGCTGGGGAGATTCATTTCGCGATTATCATACAAATGCAAATATTTTTTCGATATACTCAAGAAGGGTGCGAAATTTAAATGGACTGATGAATGTGAAAAATATTTTCAAGGGATTAAAGAACATCTTATGAAAACAACTATTTTACAAAAAGCAGAATCAGGAGAAGAATTATTGATCTATCTTGCGACTACGTCGCATGCATTAAGTGATGTGTTATTGCGAGTAGACGCAGGAGTGGAGAAACCCATTTATTACATTAGCAAAACTTTTAATACTGCCGAGAAGAATTACTCAAAGATTGAGAAGTTAATCTTAGCATTAGTTTATGCATCATTTAAGCTCCGCATATACTTTCAAGCACACAAGATAAAGGTATTAACAAAAGTACAAATTGAATCAGTGATGAAGAATTCTAAAAGATCAGGAAGAGTGCAGAAATAGAATGCACAAGTAGGCCACTTTGATATTAAATATGAAATTTTGTCTTCACCAAAATCACAAGTTGTTGCAGATTTCTTGGCAGAATTTCCTTTAGAAGAAGATGAAGCAGTAGAAGAAATGATGGATGTAGAAGAAGAACACGGAGATCCAAAAGATTTATTAACAGAACCAAATAGATGGGAGATATTGGTAGATGGATCATCAAATGGAGAAGGAAATGGAGTTGGAATTGTCTTAATTTCGCCAGAAGGAATAAAGATGGCTTTTTCATTCAGATTGGAATTTGCATCCACTAATAATGAAACAGAATATGAAGCGGTGATACATGCCTTAAAATTCGCAATAGAAATGAAACTAGAAAATTCCAGGATCACTAGTGATTCGTAGCTAGTTATTCGCCAAATAAAGGGAGAGTATACTACAAATGAACCACCCTTGAAGAAATACAAGAAGCTGGTTGAAGAATTGTCAGCGAAAATTCCAAAAATAAAATGGAGGCACATTTCAAGAAAGGATAACAGACTCGCAGACGCTTTTGCTTTCATCTCAAGCATGATGACAGATCCAACTGCGAGATGCATAAAAATACAAACACTTCTGTCACCATCAATCAATAAAGAAGAAGAAGACGTGGATGTGATAATAATAGACAATGAAGAAGAAGAACAAATGAACAATATCGCAGACTGGAGAATGGAACTTCATGCATATTTGGCGAAAGGAGAAACACCAAGAAATAGATTGGAAACACATAAGTTAAAAAGCCGCGCAACGAATTATGAATTAAGAGATGGGTTGCTATACCGAAAATCCTTTAATGGACCATCACTTAGATGTTTGACACGAGAGGAAGGAGAAAAAGTGCTAAAAATGTTACATAGTGGGGATGCTGGAAATCATAGTGGAGGAAGATCTTTGGCACATAGAGCAAAAATGCAAGGCTATTACTGGCCATACATGCACGAAGATGCAAAACAAATATCAAGACGTTGCGAAGATTGTCAGCGGCATGGAAATAAAATACATGCACCTGGAGCACCATTGTCATCTTCAACCAGTGTGTGGCCTTTTGGAAAGTGGGGCTTAGATATTGTGGGGCCATTTTTACCAGGATCTGGACAAACAAGATACTTAATAGTCGCAAAAGATTATTTCACAAAATGGACAGAAGTGAAGGCAGTACAACATATTCGCGACAAAGATATCTTTACATTCATATTCGAAAATATCATTTGCAGATTCGGAATTCCTGCACAGTTGGTATCTGATAATGGGAAACAATTTGAAGGACAGAATATAGAAATGCTACTTAATGCATTCAAGATAAAATGTGGAAAGTCTACTCCTTTGTATCCACAAGCTAATGGGCAGGTAGAAGCAACACAAAACAATTGCAGATATATTAAAGAAGAAATTGGAAGGACATCACAGAGCATGGTGCGAACAAGTACATAATGCAGTATGGGCTTATAATACAACTAGAAGAGAAGCTACTGGAATGTCACCTTTTTGTTTAACATACGGAGTTGAAGCGGTGTTACCAACAGAAGTTGTTATTCCGACAACAAAAAGAGAAGCTTGGGAGAAAAACTTAGTGCGGGTTGATTTTAAATAAACTTGATGAATTAGAAGAAAGAAGAGAAAAACTTTACAACATATGGAGAATTATCAGCGAAGATTAGCCCGAGAATATAATAAACGTGTCAAAATACGCGAATTTCAACCAGGAGATTTAGTTCTGCGAGAAACACCAATATATCAGCGAGAAAATGGTGGAAAATTAGCGAAAAAATGGGATGGACCTTACATCATTAAGGAGATAGTTGGAACAGGAGCTTATAGATTAATGGATCCAGAAGGAAGAGATGTTGGTCATAGATTAGACAGACCATGGAACAGGTTGTACTTAAAAAAATATTATCCGTAAGAAGCTTTGAGAAGTTATAGATTTTGAAAGAATAATTGCGAGATTACTCATATCAAAACAAGAACATAATGTGCGAAATTTTCGCAGAGATAATTACATAACAATGACATAAAAGAAAGGGGCGAACCTTTATGGCGTACACCTTAGTTCGCGAATAAAATTTCGCAAGAGGCAAATCTAAGACCTAAAGTACGTCATATTAGGGGGTACCTGTTGCATGGCTCAGGGAAAGGCTACACCGCCACCGGAACCTGAGTCATGGAGATTTGGGGTCAATAAACCCGGGAGAGGCACCTTGGATTCTCAGCTTAAGCATATGACTTGGGTTGGGCGACTAAGGTAATAAGGACTCTCCCAAGGAGTGCAGATCTGATCAAGGCGCCGAGGTACACGGTTGAGTCAAGAGTGCCAGGGACGTTTGAAGCGTACCTTGCCATTCTTGACAAGTCTTGGCTTATACTGCACTCGGCCTGAAGAAAAACCCCACTTAGGGTGCAGTCTAGTAACCATAAGTCTTATAGGTAAAAGGGATAAGAGGCTGCGAAAACAACTGGTTGTTGTTAAGACTGGATGGGAGGAGCTAACCTTGTATGGTAGAAGTACGCCTCCTTGAAGGGGCAACCAGGGGGAGATAAGGGCGGCACCCTCCATTAGGGAGCTGATAAGTGTCTTAAGACGCAAATGTCATGAGGCTTTTATTCGCAAGGATTAAGGCTTGTCATATTTGTGCAACAATCCTGAAGAGGCAATAATACAAAAGAAAAATAAGACGAGATCAATGGGTTTTCGCATGAAAGTGCGAAGACGTCCTGCGATTTCGTCGCAAGACGGAATGTCATGGGGCTTTATTTTCGCAAGAATATTTAGGCCTGTCATATTGTCGCAACATTCCTGAAGAGGCCATAATACAAAAGAAAAAGTTAAGGCAAGATCAATGGGTTTTTGCATGAAAGTGCAAGGACGTCCTGCGATTTTGTCGCAATGACAAGAGGTGGCATAATAAGACCTTTAATTAGGAAGGCAAAATAAGACACATGATAAAACAAAATATTTATAAGTATTCGTAACAGATTATTTTTTGCAAGAAAGATAATGAGAGGCAAGTATGGGAATCAATAACAAGAAGCATTATCTTTCTCATCAACAAATATTAAAAGGAAAAGTTGATTCCAAAGTTGGTTGAAAAATGTAACTCGCAAAAGTGATAAAAATAGTTCAAGAAGACAAAGCTAGATAAGAAGCTCAAGCTTCAGTATTAATTTCAGTAGCAGGAGATAACAGAAATTCTTCGCCAATATTCATTATCGCAAGCCTCTCCTTCATTTCGGTTTTGATCTTCGCCTTGACTAGCATCTTGATTATCGCCAGCAATTACTTCTTCAGGAGAAATTTCTTTCTCATTTTGATTAACACCAGCAGATGCTTCTTTAGAAGGAATCTCTTCTTCATCTTCCAAGAAATTATCCTCTGCACCGCTTTCGTAATCATAATCACTATCAGCAGGACGAGGAACTTCATCATCATCTACTTCTAAAGGTCAATTGATGTAGGAGGAAGAGATTTGGACAATAAAATGTCATTTACAAGGACTTCAGCCCGGAGATGAACTTGACGAAGAAGTGCTCTCTGATGATTCCTATCTTGAATATCCTTAAAATAAGCAAGATAATCAAGTCTTCTTTCTGCTCGGTCGCGAGAACCAGTAAGGGCAAGACGAGCAATGCATTTTCTTTGCGAATTTTGGCATATTTAGCCTCCAAAACAGAAATGAAGAATGAAGATTCTTCTCAGACTCTGCGAAAGATAGAATACAAAATTTCATTAAGATGAATTCAGAAAGATATGACAAAGAAAAGATAATTAAGGCAGTCAAACTATTATGACTACCTTCCTTTTGCGAAATAAGGTGTTGAATCAAGGACAGACAACTATTCTCCCAACGGTCCATTGCGTCATCAAATTTATCTCCAACTAAACCTTTAAGTCGAGACTGAAGATTTTTCTCTTTAGAAATAAGAAAGGCATTTTTCTTCGCAAGAGAAGAATAAGATTCTTCTAATTTGGAATATTGTTCTTTAAGTGATTCGCCTTTACACTTAAAGCTATTCTACCTTGAATGAGTGTATCTCTTTCAGCGATAGATGACTCTGTTACTTCTTTAAGTTCATTTCTCAAAGAGCGAAGAGATTGCTCTTGGTCATCACATACTTTTGAAGAATACTAAGTTGTTGCGAAGATATCGCCATCTTGTTTAAATAAGTTCGCTTCTCTTGAGATAAGGTTTTATTCTCATCTGATAAAGTTTCCATCCCTAAATTAGCTTTAGTTAAAGAATAAGAAAGGCGAGATACTTCATTACTTAATAAATCTTGTCTTTGAACTAATTGGGTATTTTCATTGGTAAGATTATTTATATCAAGAGAATATGAATAGAGGTTATCTAATTGGTTATATTGATCCATCAATTTCTTTATCAACACGGGCTTCTTCAACAACAGATTCAAATTGATATCTCTCCATTATTCGTTTCTGGTTTAAAGCTTAACATGCGAAAGAGGGATTTCAAGGATAATTAAATATGGGAAGGATAAAACCATTAAAAGGCAAATTAAAGACACAGATAAGAAAATCATACCTCTCAATTCATCATTCTTCTTGCGAAGATTGTCACGATCCAGCAAAACATTCTGAAGCTTTTGATTTTCGAGACGAAGAGCATTACATTCTTTTTCCAAAGCTGTCTGCGAAGCAGCTCTGTCAGAACCCAAATGCTTGCTCAGAATTTCGCAAACATTAGACTTGATAGGATCAATAGAAGACTTCTTGACATCATCCAGAACTTCAGATAAAACTTTGAAGGCAATATCTATCCTTCCACGGTTTCTTTCGAAAGAGAAAGACTTAGGTAGAGAACTGGTATAGAAGGTTGAGAAACATTCTCAATGGGAAGAGAAGAGGTTTCATTCACAAAGGATCAACAAGGGGGTTTCAATCATTGAAAGGTCAGCTGAAGAAATGAAGTCTGAGGCAGCTTTTTCGCGAATTGGAGATAAAGGTTTATCTTGCGAAGATGTCGCAGGAGATTTAGAAGAGATAGTAAGTGGAAGGGAACAGAAGTTGGAACAGTTTTAAGGTGGCGAGATTTCTTGAGAGGTTTATTGACATCTTATCACCCTGCGAATTACAATCCAGATAAGAAACAGAGGCAACAATATTGTTATTAGAAAAGGATAGTGTTTCTTACTACCTTCTCATTCGCAGACTTTCTTTTATGCGCAACAACCTTATGCTGCGATTTGGGAATGTTAGGGTTCTGAACTGTAAATCTAGTGTTGGAGGCGCTTTTGCTGAAATAACAAGAGTATGGGAATCACATAAACAACATCAAATAAGGCAATAAACAAGATCAATTTCAGCAAAACCATAAAGAAGAAAAAACTAACCTTGATGAATCCATGGAAAACATAGCAGGAAGTTTTCGAAGAAAATTACGAACTA
Source organism: Papaver somniferum (assembly GCF_003573695.1). Classification (NCBI taxonomy): domain Eukaryota; kingdom Viridiplantae; phylum Streptophyta; class Magnoliopsida; order Ranunculales; family Papaveraceae; genus Papaver; species Papaver somniferum. The sequence continues at coordinate 52,189,930 of NC_039367.1, forward strand.
TGAAGATCTGCAGAAGAAATAGTATGAAGATGAAGAAGAACTTAAAAAGATTGAAGAAGAAAGAAGAAAAGTTGCAATAATGGAATTTGCAGAAGAACGATGAAGTTGCAGAGAAAATAAAAGAAAGAAGAGAGTGAGAAAGAATATATATAGAGGGAATTTTCCTCGAGAAAATAAACACGATTAATACGGAAAGATATAAGCGGTTAAAAAGCGGTTACAAAAGACGTGTCAGAAATAATGGAAGAAAGAATACGTGTGATAAATGCAGAATATGAAGAGGAGAACAGCTGCGGCATTTCTCACATCATTCTCTACTTCGCAGAAAAGATATGAGAAGAGGCAAGATGTAGGATCAGAATCTCGCAACGACAATATTTCAGCGAAATTATCAACACAACAACAGCGTCGCAGAACAATTTCAGAAGAAAAATAAATGACGTCAGCTAAGATCACGAGAAAGATGATAGTCCTGCGAAAATTAGAGAGTTGCGAAATTAACATTTGTAAGGTTGCGAGAATGTCACAGACCATACCCGAAAATAAAGGACAGATTAGCTGTCATCCACTATGTATTTCCTTATAAATAGTCGTTCAAGTTGTAAAGAGAAAGAGAGATCTATTCTGAGTAAGAAACAAGTAAATAGGAGAGAGAAAGTCTAGACCAGAGATCATTCTTGATTTCTTTATCTTTTCTTGTAAGAACATTCAAAGATTGATCAATAAAATTAAAAGTGTAAACCTAAAAATGAGTTGATTAATAATGAAATCATATGAGGGGTGTAGTGTAGGATTTCCTGCAACTACAGTAGAGATCTGATTATGGACGAGTCTATCTCTAATAACGTACCAGTTCAGAAATTACCAGATGATTCTAAAAGCTTGGATTCACCTGAGAGAACTATCACATCTAAGTCAATATCTAAACATTCTCTTGATGCAAAAACTGTTGATTGGGAAACTCTCCTAGAAAAACAGTTGGATGAACTTTCTGATGAAGGTGATTCAGATATTGATAGAGATATTGATGAGGAAGTCTCAGAGTATGTTATGTTTTTGGATTCGTGGAATATGAAGAAGATTACAACTTCTCATGTCTCACCTCTTCTGACTCCTCTCTGTCGAGAAAACAAGAAATTGAGAAGATGTTACGCAGGTGTTTATTTTTCGAATCCTTCTAACTAATCGATCCTCAAGGATTCTGAGGAAAACCTACGTATGAAATCACTTGAATGTGATAATCTTTATGAAAAGTACTTTTTGTTGGAAGAGAAACTTGCAGAATCTGAAGCAAGGTTTAACTCTCAACAAATTAGTTTTGATGACAGAGAAAGTGCTTTTCTTGCTCGAGAAAAGCGCCTTGAGGCTGATTTAGCTGCTGCTCTTGATAAAATCAAGATGTTGGAAGATGACTTGAAAAAGTTCAATACTAGTTCAAGCAAATTAACCACTATGCTAGGAGCAAGTAAAAATCATCGTGATACACGAGGATTGGGCTATAAGGGAATAGATACTCCAAGTATTAGCAAAGAGGTAAAATTTGTCAAGGCTAGTGATTCTTCTCAACAAAAGGTTTCCACTGATGGAAAAAGTGAAATACCTTCACCGGCAGTTAAGGTTCGAAAGAGCAAAGTATATCAACCTCCAAAGTCAACACATACGGATCGAGGTAAGAACATTCCTTATGTTTGCCACTATTGCAGAAATAAAGGTCACCTGGAAAGGAGATGTCGGTTCCGTATAAGGAATGAGAAACTTCATGATGTTCTTGTTTGGGAATCACAAGAAGTTGTGAAACCAAGATCATATGTTAAGGCTAATCCCCTTAATACTACAGGTTGTAACTTTCCAAACTTTAGGCAAAGGAATCAGTGTTGTGATAAACTTATTTTTTCCTATAAACGTCATACGAATCCTTTTCACAATCGTAATGGTTATCAAAAGGATAACTTCATAAAGATGAAGACAAGATCCGATGTTCCTAGTTGGAGAAAGACTAACTTGCAAAAGAATAGTCAATCCAATCCTCTTTCGAGAAATCTTGAAGAGAGTAACGGGAAAAAGGTTCCGGTTGTTTCTAAACGCACTCATAATTGGGTTCCAAAGAAAGTCAATGACACTTTGAGTGTAAAAAGGAATGATCTCCCAGAAAATTCCATGACTATGGAGAAGGAAGTAACCATGATGTTAGAACTTAAAGAGTTTTTTGGAAAGATGGATTTGGATGTGAAAGGTTCTAAAAGTGATCTCTTTTATGACAATCCAAAAGTCACTACACCTCAACACAACTTGTCGTTTTCTATCGTACGAGTTCAATTGTAAGTTTGGCTTGAGATTATATCTTCGATAGGGAAAGATAAAAAGAAATCACAAAGATCTTCGTCTCATCGTTTGTGATTCCGCAATATCTAGTTTCGCTACTATACGATTTATATTATTGTGAGGTGATTGATAATACTAGGATTTTTTTCGGGAATATAAGTTCGGTTTATGAATTGGTTCATGTTCACCTTGATTTTATCAAAAGACGGAACAAAACTTGTAGGTTTATCTGTGGGAGACAAATTTATCTATTATCGTAGACTTTTCTGTGTGATACAAATTTGTTTATTAAAGTCTTCGACTTTGAGTCGTAGCAACTCTTGGTTGTGGGTGAGATCAGCTAAGGGAATCAAGTGCGTAGTATCCTGCTGGGATTAGAGACGTAAGGAGCACAACTGTACCTTGAATCAATGTGAGATTGATTAGGGTTCAACTACAATCCAGACCGAAATTAGTTTGTAGTAGGCTAATGTCTGTAGTGTCTTAATACAGTGTGGTGTTCAATCTGGACTAGGTCCCGAGGTTTTTCTGCATTTGCGGTTTCCTCGTTAACAAAATTTCTGGTGTCTGTGTTATTTCTATTCCGCATTATATTTTGTTATATAATTGAAATATCACAGGTTGTGCGTTAATATCAATTAGAATATCCAACCTTTGGTTGTTGATTTAAATTGATTGACACTTGGATATTGGTCTTTGGTACCATCCTAGTTATCTTTCTAGTATTTGATAAAGACTCGCAGATTTCTATTTGCTTGAGTATAGATCAAATCGAGAGATTGAGATATTAAGTCTTTGATAAACTTTTATCTAGATTGATTCTGACTGTCTAGTTGATTCTCTAGAAAGTATATTAGAGTTAGTCCATACAGATTGCTAATCGAAATATTGGGTGAGGTTGTTAGACCCCCGCTTTTTCAGATATGCCTTAATGCCAACATCGCATGTTGCATCTTTGTCACTTTGGCATTTCATTGACTTTCCCTCAATGAAGCCTCATTGTGTCAGCCAATAAGATTCATTACTTAGCTAAATGTCTTCAAAGTATAGTGCTACCTTTGCGCTTCACTGGCCCTGTGGGGTTATGCCATTCTTAGCACTTGACAGTCTATCCAATATCGCGCAATCATTGTCGGACACTGACTTGGCCTGCCACACTGTAACACACAATCATTGTTCATCACTTTCCTGACCGGTCATAGACCTCCCCCACCTAATCCGTTCAACGCCCTCGTTGAACGCGACCCAATATAAACACTATACTTGTCTTAACCTTCGCTGCCTGCACTTTCAGAACCTCTTCTGAAACTCAGCAATCTTTGCTGGCTTTCACATTATGCCTTTAGCCAACTTTTCATATTTTTAGCATCAAGACCAGTTAGCGTACTTCTTTGCTATTGATCTCATCTACTTGAGCCGCACCTTAGCGTTGTGTACTACGCTTCTACTGCTACTCAAATCATGCATCAATACTGAAATTCTTCTTAGCCAATTCCTCCAAATTAGGCATGAATTCCACTTGAATAATTTACACCTAAGTGTACGCACATAATGATTCTTCTCAAACTGATTATTATGATCGTTGCCATAGTCTTTCACTTCCCAACTTTGCCTTTTACATCTAACTCAACATAACAAGGACTTATAAACGACTTGACCTTCGTTTTCAATCAATTTTGCTGGCACATGCCTCGGACTGTTGTCCTCCATACCCTCTGTTAAGCATGTCACAAAGTGCATAGGGGTTTCCTTTGCATAAGACACCCGTATCCTACACTTCATGCCTCGCCAAATTCTGATCATGCAAGAATCACTCAAGAACTCATTTCCGTGAATGTGGCTAAGTATAAATTCTTTATACTTAACGTTCCATCTGGAGTACCCGAATCAGAAACATGCGAGTTTGCTTTTCCTAACTCGCTAAAGCAAAATTATTGAGTTGCACAGTCAATCTACGCAACTGTGACTAACTATCTTTTGGACATAACATAGCTAACCTTTTAGTTGTCCATATGCTATGCTTTCAAAGTCAATATGTCTCCAACTATTCCTTTAAACTGCATTGGTTGCTACCTGTAAAGTGTGTGTCTTTCTCTAGGCCAGGAGTTCTACCCAACTCATGCTTGCCGATAGAATGATTTCTATCTTGTTGTATTGCTTGCACCGTCGCTACCCATCTTCCATCATTCCATATTGCAATCCACAAACAACAATATCATTTTCGCATCAACTAAGACCCTTGTCCTGTGTTTTTCTTATTAGCTTTCAACTTGTATTTCTATTGCATACTTTAGGCTAAGTATGTTATTGCAGCATCTCCCCATGAACTAACTTTACATCGTAAATAAAGAGGCAAGACTTTATAAACGAAAACACCTTCATTCATTACTGATCTTACATAGTAAGACCATGTACCATTACATGATTGATCCACCAATCACTTTTGGAAAACTAAAACTTCATTAACAAAGCAAATTCCTTACACCAAAGCAAAGTCTATACAAACTTGAAGACTCAAATAAAAGTCTGCACAACCAAACTCTATATACAGAGTTTGCAACAACCAACAACTAAAGCTACATAAGAACAAGATCTGAAAATAACGTGTTTTCTGCACTAAGTGTTGCCAATGGAGACAACAACACTCCTTCTTGTCCTAGCTTAGTTTCTGCCTTTGTCGAAGTGAGCAACAAATTCGATGTGTGGTCTCTTCCTTGAACCTTCACTTCGTCCTGCACGAGTCTTGCTAGAATGACTCCCATAGTCATGCCCAACTGATGTATTAAATTGCGCCTTGAGTGGACAGCTTCTAGCGAAATGTAAGCATTTTCCCGGAAAAATTTCTGCGAAAGTGTAACCTGGCAGCACACTGGTTCTGTGAATCAAGCTTCACCCACCTGCACTTCATCCTTATAATTTTGCACCAATGCAAATAACCAACTCTTCAGTAAACCAGTGGAAGTCTTTAGCCTTCTTTCACTTCTCTTAACTTTTAAATGCACCCTATATTGCACTCAGACAATGCCGTACATTACCAACAACAATCATCCAACCAAGAACACTTAGAACATGACACAATCATCTCATTTTATTGCATCAAATGGAAGATATACAAAACTTTCCCACTTAGGGACTTACACAGACTTATTCCTCTTGAACCAAGCCTTAGCCTTACAAAAACTCTCTTAATTTGAGTCTCACACTCTCCTATGTAAGCCTGCCGAATTTCCCATGCCTTAGGACTATCTATACAACAACTTTACTTGCCAAAAACCGTGCACAACTGTTACACACACAGGGAACAACCATCTGTCCCATGGAGCAGTTCCATAACCGCCTATAAAGTGCCACTTTGACCTGTTTCTCTTTTAAACTCGGGCCAATACTCAACACATGTTCCAAAGAAGTTACAAACACTCTCCCACGCTTATAAACTCCTTTTATAACCGTCTTTTCTTGCCTCGCGTCATTAATGGCATGCTTGTGAAGCCCGTTACCAACTCCTAACCGTCACTTGAGCTGTATTGCACAACTGTTGCGCTTTACTGAACTTAGCCTTGATCCAATGCACAACCATCTTGGACCTTCCTCCTTCTTGCTCTAAGCTAATGCACGATCAATCCTTGTGCTTCAATCATCAAGTCCAACTCCTTAAGCTCATTCCAGTTATTCATGCGTCATATGCTTTACTTAACCAATTTGCTTGACAATAGCAATGCCACTCTTGCATTGCTAGCTTGTTTGCACTGTTCAATCTTTGGCCCTGCCTTGAACTAATGCATAGACCAACTCTTGGCCTGTTCTACCTTCTTGCATCATCCTTGAGTTTGGGCCAACTCAATTCCATGGATATGCCTTAATGCCAACATCGCATGTTGCATCTTTGTCACTTTGGCCTTGCCTTTTCCTAAACGAGGCCTCATTGTGTCAGCCACTAAGCTTCATTACTTATCCAAATGTCTTCACAGTATAGCGCTACTTTCGCGCTTCACTTGCCCTGCGGGGTTATGCCATTCTTAGCACTTGACAGTTTATCCAATATCATGCAATCATTGTCGGACACTGACTTGGCCTGCAACACTGTAACACACAATCATTGTTTATCACTTGCCTGACCGGTCATAGAACTCCCCCACCTAATCCGTTCAACGCCCTCGTTGAACGCGACCCAGTATAAACACTATACTTGTCTTAACCTTCGCTGCCTGCACTTTCAGAACCTCTTCTGAAACTCAACAATCTTTGTTGGCTTTCGCATTATGCCTTTAGCAAACTTTTCATGCTTCTTATCATCAACACCACTTAGCGTACTTCCTTGCTATTGATCTCAACTACTTGAGTCGCACCTTAGCGTTGTGTACTACGCTTCTACTGCTACTCAAATCATGCATCAATACTGAAATTCTTCTTAGCCAATTCCTCCAAATTAGGCATGAATTCCACTTGAATCATTTACGCCTAAGTGTACGCACATACTGATTATTATGATCATTGCCATAGTCTTTCACCTCCCAACTTTGCCCTTTACATCTAACTCAACATAACAATGACTTATAAACGACCCGGCCTTCGTTTTCAATCAATTTTTGCTGGCACATGCCTTGGAATGTTGTCCTCCATGCCCTCTGTTAAGCATGTCACAAAGTGCATAGGGGTTTCCTTTGCATAAGACACCCGTATCCTACACTTCATGCCTCGCCAAATTCTGATCATGCAAGAATCACTCAAGAACTCATTTCTGTGAATGTGGCTAAGTATAAACTCTTTATACTTAACGTTCCATCTGGCGTACCCGAATCAGAAACATGCGAGTTTGCTTTGCCTAACTCGCTAAAGCAAAATTATTGAGTTGCACAATCAATCTACGCAACCGTGACTAACTATCTTTTGGACATAACATGGCTAACCTTTTAGCTGTCCATATGCTATGCTTTCAAAGTCAATATGTCTCCAACTATTCCTTTGAACTGCATTGGTTGCTGCCTGGAAAGTGTGTGTCATTCTGATTAACTTGCGAAGACTTTCCATCTCCTTGGACATTTGCTTCGCATAGCCTGTTAGTATGGTCTTCATGTCACTGAATTTCCCCTTCAATTCAGTCACTTCAGTATTGGTTTTGCAATTTAACAAGGTTGCATCAGACACCTTGTCCTCGACTGCACCTACCCTTTCGTCAAATTCTTTAAGCCAATCTGATGTTCTTCCTTCAAGTAATTCTAGCCTTCCTTTATTTTCAAAAGAAAGAGGATATCAGGCCATCACAACCCATGTCAATGGTCATACTGCCAAAATCACCATACTCCTCTAATTGATCAAACATATCCGGTAACTCTTCGTCGATCGTAGTGCCATTAGAACTCATTTCTAATGCAGACTTTCTGAAAATAATGCACCAATTACTTGCTCAAGTAAAATAACTTAAGAGAGAAAAAAGTACCAGTATATTATCCAACAAATACACTTGAACTGCGTACCAAACACAACTCTGATACCCGTACTGTCACACCTTCAAATGCCCCAGACAAATTTTTGCGAAAGTGTAACCTGACAGCACAGTGGTTCTGTGAATCAAGCTTCACCCACCTGCACTTCAGCCTTATAATTTTGCACCAATCCAAATAGCCAACTCTTCAGTTCACCAGCGGAAGTCTTTAGCCTTCTTTCACTTCTCTTAACTTCTCAAATCACCCCATAATGCACTCAAACAATGCCATATATTACCAACAACAATCAGCCAACCAAGAACACTTAGAACATGACACAATCATCTCATTTTATTGCATCAAATGGAAGATATACAAAACTTGCCCACTTAGGGACTTACACAGACTTGTTCCTCTTGAACCAAGCCTTAGCCTTACAAAAACTCTCTCAATTTGAGTCTCACACTCTCCTATGTAAGCCTGCCGAATTTCCCATGCCTTAGGACTATTTATACAACAACTTTACTTTCCAAAAACCGTGCACAACTGTTGCACACACTGGGAACATCCATCTGTCCTATGGAGCAGTTCCATAACCGCCTATAAAGTGCCACCTTGACCAATTTCTCTTTTAGACTCGGGCCAACACTCAACACCTGTTCCAAAGCAGTTACAAACACTCTCCCACACTTATAAACTCCTTTTATAGCCGTCCTTTCTTGCCTCGCGTCATTGGCATGCTTGTGAATCCCGTAACCAACTCCTAACCGTCACTTGAGCTGTATTGCACAATTATTGCAATTTACTGAACTTTGCCTTGATCCAATGCACATCCATCTTGGCCCTTATTCCTTCTTGCTCTAAGCTAATGCACGATTAATTCTTGTGCTTCAATCATCAAGGCCAATTCCTGTTGATGGTGGATTTTAGTTCAGGGCTAAAATTGTAAAACCAAATCTAATACGCTGACATCCTGCAAAGGGTAAAGCCTTTTGATAAGTGATGAGTACCTCTTCGCTTTATTTGAAGCAATACGATAAATATACAAAATTCACCCAGAATGGTGCATGTAGCAACCATCCCAAATATTCTGTGAATTTATAGCATTATCAATTAGTGCACGAGTTTCCTTGTATTTCCTGTGCTGTTCTCAGCAGGACCCTCATTATTGGCGAGGCATGACGAATGAGTGTTTACTCTCAGTAGAGTAACACGAATCTCCAAGTGCCAATAATGAGGCATGCACGAAATACCCGTACATGCCTTACCATTCTCTGACAAAGAGAATCTCGTATCGACATGCTTATATTAGCCTGATCGAGCATCTTTAATCCTTTAAAGGAAATCTGGATTGTCTGTGTCAGTCTCAGAAACGATCACGGCCATGCAAGTTGGCCACATAATTTAACTAGCCTAGACGAACCCTAGCAGGAGCAGGCGATCACCGCAATGACCACCAGCGGGCCTGTTTATACCCTGGCCGGTCGAACGCATGCTATGCCCCAAAACAACCACCGAACGCCAACCTGAAGTAGGATGGTTAAGCTGGTATGGAGAGGCTTGGAAGAGCTCGTACGAGCAAGGCTGTCAAAGACGGTCTAAAAAGAGGTCGCGACCGTCCAACTTCACCGGCCTAGTTGGACAGCTTGGATCTTCCCGCGATAGATCGGTGAAGTGCTGGCATGCAAATTGGCGGGCCCACTTCTCACCTACCTGTCCGACTCTCTTATAGCCTAGCCATAGAGCAAGAAACGTTTGCTCGAAGAGAGGCTGGCGTGATGCTTAAAGGACCGCGGAAATTCCACTAGCGTCTTACATCGATCACAACCATCCAACTTCACAAGTATACTTGGATGGCTTAGATCGCGCCTAGGACCATCAGGAAGGTATACATATGCTCACCGCCGGCTCAATGTGGTCCCCACACGGTCGGTCTCCCCAAAGGAGGAGCATAGCCTGCCAAACCGTTTGGCCAAAGTCATGCACGCGTGACTGCTTCAAAACCCTAATTAGGGTTTGCGGCGTTGCATAACTGCCGTAGTTTGATCACGACCATCCATCTTCACAAGACTGGATGGAGGATGTAGATATAGACTTAATAAGTCCCGAGAGTATCAACGAGATCATCGTGGGCCCACCTATGCGCATGTAACATCGGCCTAGGCCAACCATGGTTGAACGCCTCGAAACGCGCGCCCATATGAGCCATGTGTACACAGCTTCCAAATCCTTCACGACAATGGATTTATGTCGCAAATCTATCACGACCACTCATCTTTGCCAGACAAATTGAGTGGCCTAGATCGCACCTCTACAAGAGGAAGTGGCATGGACTTGTACACCGGCAAGCCGTCTACATGCATACCCGGCCGGTCCCCAATAACAGGGAGCGAAATTTTGTGGCGAGTCGTGATCAGAAAGGGAAAACTGTGTACCGATGCTGATGTTAGCAATTAACAAGGGAGACTGTTACCCAGTCTCTCCGCCCAATGGAATGCTACAACTGCGACGAACCATAGGAGGAAGAGGTGCTGGATGCTCCACGACAGCTGCAAAACGACACCAACTCCACAACTGATGAGCTCGGGAATGAGGAATCTCCTAGGCCTATCTCCATCAGCTCAACCTTGTGTACGGATGAACGCACGAAGCTCGTAGAACTTCTCAAAGAGTACCAGGACATATTCGCTTGGACGTATGAAAAAATGCCCGCTTTAGATAAAAAATTGGTCACCCATGATCTACATGTCATACCTGGATCCAAGACGGTTAAACAGTCTCCGAGGCGGTTCAGACACGAGGTAGAAGAGCAAATCAAGACTGAGATTCAGAAGTTGCTAGCTGCTGGCCTCTTCAAACCCATTCATCTTCCGACCTGGTTGGCTAATGTGGTTCCGGTAAAAAGTAAAAATGGACAGATCAGGTGTTACGTGGATTTCAGAGACTTGAACAGATGCTTCCCCAAAGATGATTTTCCTCTATCTAACATCGACGTGTTAGTGGATGCCACCAGCGGGCCCGGCGTGTTCTCCTTCATGGATGGATATAACGGCTACAATCATATAAGGATGTATGAGCATGACGTGAGTAAGACATCTTTTCGAACTCCTCCCGAAAATTTTTATTATATGGTAATGTCATTTGGTTAATGCCGGTGCACCGTATCAACGCGCTATGACGGAAATCTTCCACGACATGATGCATAAGCAAGTTGAAGACTACATGGATCATATAGTAGCCAAATCAAAAGTTCGGGCGGTCCACACATGAGTCTTACGACAAGTGTTCGAAAGGTGACTGCTGAGGGAATCAAAGTGGACCTATCCAAGATCCAATCTATCCTCACGATGCTGCCTCCGTAAACTGTGAAGGAACTTAAAAGCTTCATGGGAAAGGTGAACTAAAGTTTTATACCTGGTTTAACCCAGCTTGTTGCTTCATTCACCCCCTTGCTGAAGAAAGGAGCAAGTTTCGTCTGAACCGCACTACAACAGGAAGCGTTTCGGAAGATTCGACGAATATTATCATCTCCAAATCATCATAAAGGGTTTGCCTATTATGTCAGCTCGGACAAGAGCGAGCCTGGGAAATCTTCAGATCTACTAGAGCCGACACCTCAAGGGAGCAGCCTCAAGAAGATAGCGATATACACATCATCATGTCGAGGAAGAATCCGCAGCTTGGGCGAATCACTCTGTCATACTTAATAGGAATGCTTCAGCGAAAAAACGAACATCCAAATGATTATGTCAAGAGGTCCAGAATTCAGGCACTGGAGGATCCCGGTCCAAATGTGACTTAACAACAAGTGGTACAATTGTGCATCAATAAGATGGTACCTGTATATCGTGCTTTGCCGAAGAACCTGCGCTTTCAGACATCCTCTGAACTCCGTGAAGCTGCTAAACGCTTAGTTGCGACAACACCTGCCCTGCTAGAAGAACAAGCCTACCAGTAACGAAGAGCCTCATGATGTTCGCGGAAGCATACATCTCACCAACAGGCAATACAACCTTCAGCCTTCTGTAAGCAGTTCCGCTGAAGCAGCAAGAGGAAAACCACCGAGATACAACATCTTGTGCGTCCAAGATCTCCAGCTCCAACTCCAGTACCACATGCACGACTTCCACAATGATGAAACAACGTCCAATATATTCTATGTATGGCTTGACGTCAGCAACATTAATAAGAGACGCTTTCAGAATTTCGTCTACCGTAGAAGAAGTAGTTGCGTTACTAAAGGAGATTGCACCTGGGACTTAAGAGGTACATACAGACTCTCCATGTCAAGAGCTTCATCATATTTGCAGAACCTATTAGTTAAGTCATTCGCATGAAAGAACTTCCCTACTCCTCAAAGACACGATCCAAAGATGATAATAGCAAAGGAGTATAATTGGGGACTGCTTAACACTGCCCATCTCAAAGATGGTGAATTTAGAGAGATGTAAGCAATATATCATTCCAAGATGTCCAAAGACGAGGATATACTCAAGAGAGCATACGTATTGTCAAAGGCCAGTGATATTCCTGGACGTCTATGAAACGAAACGCAGACGTAAAGACGGATTCATGAAACTAGTGTGACAACATCTATAAGTCGAAGGCTCAGTGGATACTCGTGGGCAGGGGACTGTGTTCCTCTTTTCCATTCCATGAGGCAGCATCGAGGAAGCTATCGTTTCCATCATTAGCTTCTCCCTCTAATGACGAGACAAGCTCTACCACTATATGAAGACTGTCAATCCCGATCTTCACCATAACCACTACGGACAGAGTCAAGGACTTCTTCAACACAAGAGAGGTGGTCAATCAAGAAGCATGTAATTCGCAAGGGGAAATCAAACTGAAACAGAAGCCGCTTCAACGCTCTCTCCAGCAGAAGCTGCTTCAACGCTCCAGAAGAATCCTCTTCAACACTCGCTCTAGGAGAAGCCGCTTCAACGCTCTCTCCTGAAGAAGCTTGCTTCAACGCTCTCTCCTGAAGAAGCTTGCTTCAACGCTCTCTCCAGAAGAAGCCTCTTCAACACTTGCTCTAGGAGAAGCCGTTTCAATGCTCTCTCCTGAAGAGGCTTGCTTCAACACTCTCTTCAGGAGCCACTTCAATGTTCGCTTCAGCAGCTGCTTCAAATGCTCTCTCCAGGAGTCGCCTCAATTTTCGCTTCAGAAGCTGCTTCAAACGCTCTCTCCAAGAGTCGCCTTGACGATAGCTTGCTCCAACGCTCTCTTCAGGAGCCGCCTCGACGTTCGCTTCAGAAGCTGCTTCAACAGGCTTTCCGGAAGATACTTCAACGTTCTCTTTGGGAGCTGCTTCAACATATTTTTCAGAAATTGCTTCAGCAGCCTTTTAAGGATATTACTCATGATAGGGATCGTCCTCATCAGAGTCGAGGATTACGACATTGTCATGAATAGTTTGAGAATCCAACAAACCATATGCCTAATCTACCTGGGGCCAACCGACATAATGCTAGGGGAACGCTCACCTGGACGCCTCTTGAACGTGACATGCTCCAAGGACAGGACGACCCATCTCTCCTGGTATCATCTAACTTTGTCTCATAAGTTTTATCTTTATTTGTCACCATCTAATGCCTACCCCACAATAGTGCAACCATTGTGTGCTAAGCAGGGGACTTAATGTTGATGGTGGATTTTAGTTCAGAGCTAAAATTGTAAAACCAAATCTAATGCATTGACATCCTGCAAAGGGTAAAGTCGTTTGATAAGTGATGAGTACCTCTTCACTTTATTCGAAGCAATGCGATAAATATACAAAATTCACCCAGAATGGTGCATGCAGCAACCATCCCAAATATTATATGAATTTATAGCATTATCAATTAATGCACGAGTTGCCTTGTATTTCCTGTGATGTTCTCAGCAGGACCCTCATTATTGGCGTGGCATGACGACTGAGTGTTTACTCTCAGCAAAGTAACATGAATCTCCAAGTGTCAATAATGAGGCATGCAAGAAATACCCGTACATGCCCTACCATTCTCCGACAAAGAGAATCTCGTATCAACATGCTTATATTAGCCTGATCGAGCATGTTTAATCCTTTAAAGGAAATCTGGACTGTCCGTGTCAGTCTCAGAAACGATCACGGCCACGCAAGTTGGATACATAATTTAACTAGCCTAGACGAACCCTAGCAGGAGCAGGCGATCACCGCAATGACCACCAGCGGGCCTGTTTATACCCTGGCCGGTCGAACAGATGATATGCCCCAAAACAACCACCGAACACCAGCCTGAAGTAGGATGGTTGAGCTGGTATGGAGAGGCTCGGAAGAGCTCGTACGAGCAAGGCTGTCAAAGACGTTATTAAAAGAGGTCGCGACCGTCCAACTTCGCCGGCCTAGTTGGACGGCTTGGATCGTCCCGCGATCGATCGGTGAAGTGCTGACATGCAAATTGGCGGGCCCACTTCTCATCTACCTGACCGACTCTCTCACATCCTAGCCATAGAGCAAGAAACGTTTCCTCGAAGAGAGGATGGCGTGATGCTTAAAGGGTCGCGAAAATTCCACTAGCGTCTTAAATCGATCACAACCATCCAACTTCGCAAGCATACTTGGATGGTTTAGATCGCGCATAGGACCATCGGGTAGGTATACATATGCTCACCGCCGGCCCAATGTGGGTCCCACACGGTCGGTCTCCCCAAAGGAGGATCATAGCCTGCCAAACCGTTTGGCGAAAGTCATGCACGTGTGACTGCTTCAAAACTCTAATTAGGGTTTGCGGCATTGCATAATTGCCGTAGTTTGATCACGACCATCCATCTTCACAATCCTGGATGGAGGATGTAGATATAGACTTAAGGGGTCCTGAGAGCATCAACGAGATCACCATGGGACCACCTATGCGTATGTAAGATCGGCCTAGGCCAACCATGGCTGAACACCTCGAAACGCGCGCCTATAGGAGCCATGTCGACACGGCTTCCAAATCCTTCACGGCAATGGATTTATGTCGCAAATCGATCACGACCACTCATCTTTGCCAGCCAAATTGAGTGGCATAGATCGCACCTCCATAAGACGAAGTGGCATGGACTTGTCTATCAACGGTCGCAAACGTGTGTCGCAGATCATCTCGTCCGTCCAACTTTGCCAGCTTGGTCGAACAGCCTAGATTAAAGTTTAAACGTCCAATGAGGCATCTTGGTGATCACCGTCTGTCATTATACCACAAGGAGTGATCGGTCGAAGCAAGGCTTGCCTATGCGGCCTCCAAACAATCACTCGAAGATGGTTGGACGTGATGCTATTTTAAGGCGCTTGATCCGCGACTTATTCGGCCAAGCTTTAAAACAGCGAGGCTTCATACATATTGATTGCATTCGATGCATTACATGCATAGAGTATACACGATATTTCATAAATATCGATTTCCTAAATAACTCAGTTATTTAACCTAGCACCGTGTGCTACTTCTTGTGGGTCCCACGATCCACTCATTCGAGACATCAAGCATGTCACAAACTGGGGGATACTTATTGGGGTATTGGTCTGGCGGTTTATATCGTGCAGCGTGCAACGCGTCATTACAAGAACGTGTCAGGAGGCATGGACGGTTAGCGGTGATGGAAGAAATGGGCAAAGACGTGAATGTGTAACAATCACCACTTCAACACGACCCCACTACTCCATCACTCCACTTCCTACGAGATGAGGGTTGCGCTCAATGACTTGTATAAATAGGTCATTCACCTATTTTCCAAACAACACGAAAAAGAGACAAGCACAGAAAACCAAGGGTTGTCATTCGTATCCAGAAAACACCAAAACTGATATCTTACATTTTGCAAGCCAGATCATCTTTCTGATACAAGTCATAAACAACCAACACCTTCACAATCTCAACACCTTCTTCTCTTCCCTCCCTCAGATCAACCCCATCTCCTTCACTTTGTGACCGAAGCAAGTCTGGAATGACCATTTCTTGGTTTAGGCCAGAAGTGTATAGATTGATCTCTCGAATCAAAAGCACTCTCGTGCCTTGTTTAGGGTTTAGATTCATTTCTCATCCACACACACCCAAAATTACCAAAAACAACAGAAATAGTTTTCACCCATAAACAATTCCTTAAGCTCATTCTAATTATTCATGCGTCGTATGCTTCACTTAGACAATTTGCTTGACAATAACAATGCCACTCTTTCATTGGTAGCTTGTTTACACTGTTCAAGCTTTGTCATGCCTTGAACTAATGCATAAACCAACTCTTGGCCTATTCTACCTTATTGCATCATCCTTGAGTTGGGCCAACTCAATTCCATGGATATGCCTTAATGCCAACATCGCATGTTGCATCTTTGACACTTTGGCTTTGCCTTGCCTTTCCCTCAATGAAGCCTCATTGTCTCGGCCAGTAAGCTTCATTACTTAGCCAAATATCTTTACAGTGTAGCGCTACCTTTGCGCTTTACTGGCCCTTGCCTGCAGAGTTATGCCATTCTTAGCACTTGACAATCTATGTAGTATCGCGCAATCATTGTCGGACACTGACTTGGCCTGCAACACTGTAACGCACAGTCATTGTGCATCACTTTCCTAGCCGGTCATAGCTAGCCACTGCGGAAAGAACCAACACCATGATATATGTTTTAGTATTTAGTTATTTAATTTATTATGAGTTTTTATTATGAAAATAGGTATTTTATTAGAATTAGGATTTATATTAAGAGTAGTATTTTTAGGATTTGTTTTCTTATTTTCCAAGTAATGTAGCCGATAAATAGGCATTTTCCATCCTGGCGAGATTGGGGTATACCCAAACTAATTGGGGTATACCTAAATTTAAATGGACATGTTCCCTTACTAAGGGGAGGTCAAAACAGGATGAAGTTACTTTAATACCCCTGCACTAATTAACCTAAAGTTAAACCCGAAACTTAAAAACTAAAAAACGTTTAATGTTCTTCTAATCTATCTACCCTAATCCCTCTCCTCTTCTCCTTCCTTCATCTTATTCCATCAACCAAAAATCAGTCAACAATTTCAATTTTGATATTCTACCAAAAGTGGTTCGACCCAGTAGCAAGAGAGATTCAACAGGTAACATGAGAAGATCAAAATCAGAGGGAAAAGGTAAGGAAAAAGTTGGAACTAGCAAACCCGAAAATCCAATCCTTGAGAATGTTGAAAAAAACCCTCCACCGGTGAAAAGAAGACCGTAAGTGATTTCTAAACTCAAACTCATTATTCTGATGTGTTGTATGATTGTTATATTAGGTTAGAAATCGAAAATTATGATTATCAGGGTTTTTGGTCGGCAAGGTCGATAATTTAAAACCATGTCGATTATTGTTGTTTTGTAAGCGCCGGAATGGTATCAGGATGAATAATTTTTCATAGCAGCCATGGAGATTGTTAGACAATAACCAGGGTCGGCAGGGTATATTAACAAACCCTGCCGACTTACATCTAGTCGGCAGTGTCTTAGACTTGTACCATGCCGACTTTATGTCACAAAAACTTGATTTTCATTAGTTAATTGTCGGCATCTTTCTTGAATAAGACCTTGCCGACTTTGTATTAGTTGGCATGGTATATGATTACAACCCCTCCGACCATTGGTTGGTCGGCAATGTTTAAATTCTAGATCATGTCGGCTGTGTTACCAGAACCATGTTTCAATGTGTAGAATTTTCATATCTCTTATTTGTGTATTTTCTAGGTTCCCACCAGCAAAAATAGAAGATATCCCTTGTATTGTGAGCAATACAACAGAGCTATTGGAATTTATTGACAAGATTTATCCTGGTTTAAAAGATCCTAAAGATGAAACTGAAAAGAATTGCCCTGTAAGAAAGTTACTTCTGATGGGTAACGAAGATCCTGAAGAATTTCTAAGGTTTATGGAGAGTCTTAGAAATCCCCTCAACTATGAAGAATCCACATCATCAGAGGAGGAAGAATAGGAGGTATATCCAAGGATTTTTTTCAGGGCATGTGACTTTTCTGAAGTGAACCCCTATTACAATGAGGTCGGTGACTACATAGGTCTAGATAAGGGAAAAGCAAAAGCTGATGCTGCTGAAAAAGCTAGTGATGTGGAGGAAGATAACAACAACAAGAAGGATCCATGAAATTCTTAAAGTTTATCATGCTTCACTTGGTTTAGAAACTTAGATTGTGGTTTGAAATATTACATTATGTTTGTTTTGAACTCTTGGATTGTGGTTTTAGACTTGTTAAACTTATGTTAATTTTCAGTTTCAGTTGCTTTAGAACTTATTCTTTTTTGGGCAGTTTTAGACAATATTAGAGTTTTACTGAGTCGTCATGGTGTTTAAACTCAACCTTGCCGACCATACGAGACTTTATATTCCACAATGCTGTCAGGGAGTGGTGTTCGGCATGGTTTGAAATCTCGACCTTGACGACGTCAATGTTAGTTGCACTTTTTAGGTACAAAGTACAACCCATTGAATGCTCAACGGCTAGAAATTTCAAAATCAAGATATTAGGTGTGTTGTTATTATAAAAGCATTCTCAACTTCATCTTCAACCTTGCATAAAGAATGGAAGTTTCAAGTGCAACACAACCAAATATTTGTAGTCTTTATACACTAAGTGGTCATTTTGCAAATGATTATCCCTTTGAAGGAAGCAAATGCACTATTGAAGGTTGTAAGGGATTCTTATTTCTCATGAAAGCTGCAGTAGGAGATGTATATCATCCGTATGCTTCAAAATGCACTTGGTGTGGGTTTTTCTATTGGATAGATGAGCGCCTAGCTCCGTATGAAGATGAAGTTGCTAAAATCAACCTTCTACCATGCACAGATCCATGTTGAGACGGTAAGATGAAGCTAATTACCTCTCCTAAGAAATTGTTTACCGGAAAAAGATACTATCTATGTCCCAAATGTGTTAGGGTTAAGTTTTTAATGTTTGTATGCTTTGATTAAGGTTTGTATGCTCTAATTAAATTTTTAAGGTTTGCATTCGATGTAAAGTCGGCATTGTACTAAATTAAAAGTGTGACGGCTGCTTAACAGTCGACACTTAACAGTTTACAAACCTTGCCGGTGAATATATAGTCGGCAGGTTTCTCCTAATACACCCTGCCGACTATGATGTATGAGAACATCCAGAAACAAGTTTTTTTTCTTCTGTTATGATCGGCATGGTTATCCACACAAACCCTGCCGACCACAGAAATGTCGGCAACCTGACGAAACCAAGACCCTGCCGACCCTGTGTTGGTCGGCACTGTAGGAGGAAAAAAATCTTGTCGACCGTCCAAGGCCTTTTTTCCTGTGCTTTCATGCAGTGCAGCCGGCAGCTTGACGAATTTATAACATGCCGACCCTGTGACGGTCAGCGGGGTCGTGTGACAAATACAATGCCGACCAGAGTATACACAAAAAAAACCACATCCATTTCATTCATTTTTAGTACGCCAAAGTACATTACACAAAACACGAATGCGATTACTAAAGTACTCCAAAAATATTCCCTATTCCCTAATCATAATCACTCATCACTCAAATCTATGGGAGGGAGTTCATTCAAATCTATTGAACCTCCTTTAGTCAAATCTATGGGACATTCCCTAGACTCATCTAAAACATTCCAAAGGTCCATGTTGTCCTCATAAAGTTTCACCCATTCCTTGCCCTTGTTGTTTATGAACTTCTCCCAAAAACTAAACCAAAAAAGAGGAGGTAACGGACATTCCTTGTTGAGTTTTAGACCAATAAAATGATTTTTATCCGCCAAAGCCATAACAATTCTTCTATGTTTGAGTTTCTCCACACAAACCACATGTTTCGGTGCAAATGCTATAGATAGTCCTTTACTAAAAACATGTACCACGCATGACCACGTATCCGCCAATATATGGCCACACTCCGGCATTCTCATCCAATGCTCCCATTTGATCGGTGCATTTCCCTCCGGGCCTTTAACACTAGTAAGCAATTCTTGAAAAGTCGCTTCTTTGTCCTCCATTGAACCTTCTAGCATCATTGAGATATGAAACTCCTTGTCTTTTTCTAGTTGGGCGGCCATCTTCTTTCTTATGTATTGGCATTGGGTGAGATTCTCCTCGACCGCTCCATTTAGGTATCCCAATTGTTGCGAGACAATGTGAAACCCACAATTTCCATCCTTTGGGGCGTCGTCGGTACCAATAACGAACTCTTGAATAATTTGATGGAGTTGTACGCGATACTCTTGCAATACCGGTTGTACTACCTTCCTTGGACGACCTCTTTTCTTCGCAACATCCCCTTGGCTTGCTTGACTCTGAAGAGGTAGAGTGCCATTTGGATCCAAGTTTGAGACCGTTGATGTAGTCGAATCCTTCCTTGGCCGACCTCTTTTCTTTCCAATAAATTCCACACTTGCTTGACTCTCAATAAGTGGAGTGCTATTTGGATTCAAGTTTGAAACCGTTGGTGTAGTTGTTTCTTTCCTCGGACGACCTCTTTTCTTTTTAGTCGGCTCCTCATTATATTGCGCCTCGGTATAAACATGTCCGGATGGATCTCATTTTGTTCTCAAATACTCTTTAATTTGTTCCCTTTCTTCCGCCCTCGTCTTTGTGGTGGTGGTCTACCACAAGGATCTTGTTTCGCCGGTTCTTGAAGTTCTTCTATAAAAGGGTAAACAATCGGCATCAACTTGTGCTTCATAGTTTATTTGTCCAACCTATTCAACTTGGGGTACTTGTCGAGGATTATTCTCCCAAGTTCCATGTCGCCAAACTCTTCACCGGGATCTTCTCTTGGAGCCGGTTTGAAAGATAGTTGCTTCCAATAAGGATCGATATCTTCAAGAGGAATGAGAGTTTTATACCTACCAAGCATATGACGACATGGAAGTCCGGTAGCCTTCATTATCCTACACTTACAAGGAGTGCTCGAGTCATCATACTTTTGATACAACTTGAGATGTTTCATCATGAAATGTATTGCCCAATGCAAGACGTTTCTATGTATACCAACAAGCAACCAATCATCCTCCTTAAACTCCTTCAACTTACGAAAGCTACTTTCTTGGAATTGCTTTTTTATCTTGTCGATATCATTATTAGTGTACTCATGGATAGTATGTTGCACCGTCACAATACCATTTTGACTTGTGAAAAGTAGACCTTTTAGTCTCCCATGAGATTGCTCTACCATACTTGTGGATTCAAGTTTGAAATGTTTATAGTCGTAAGTAAAAGCATACACAAACCTCTCTTTGTGTGACCTCAACCATTGTTTCTTGCAATATTCCACTACTTTGGGGTAATTAGTCCCCCACTCATCCTCGAACTCCTTCAAGTTTATCTCATATCTTGCAACACTCATCGACCAAACCACCTTATCCCACGCTTTCATGAATAACCCAAACTTGATCTCACCTTCTTTCCATTCTTCATCTTATTTCTTTTTCTCTTTCTCCCTCTCCTCTTTAGTTAGTTTACTAAGACGTTCATCTTCCTCCTTTTCATGTTTAGTGCCTTTCTTTGCCTTTGGCTTTTGGATATGATTCCTACAATTCTTTCTAAGATTGCATTGTATATGTTTCATACCCCGGCTATGGGTTGTCCCACTTGTTAAGGGCAGACCGAATGCTTTTTAGTAAAAATAGTAATACTAGACGTGTGAGTGGCATGTGCCGGTACTTGAGGTTGTTTTCCCTTATAATCTTTAATCTTCTGTAATTGCATTTTCATGAAAGAATAATAACCAAAATTGCTTTTCTCTCCCAAACTTCTGTTTTCCCCGGTCTAATTTCTATCCTTAGAGATTCTGAGTTGTTTTTGTGCTAATTTGTAGTGTAGATCACTACAATTGGTATCAGAGCACTCGATTCTGAGTGACCCGACTATCATGGTAAACAACAAACTCGAGTTAGAGAATTTGGATAAGTAATTAGATGCTGTTCTTCAGGATGAAGAAATAGTAGCAAAGGCTTTGAAGAATAACCCCTCTCCTGTGATTTTATCCAGATGCAAGGAAATTTTAGCAGCAGAGATCAAGACCCTACTATTATTGGAGTATAGGATGTATGTGGGTGAATCTGCTGATGAGAATTGAAAATCTGATTCTGCTGAAAGTTTCGAATTAATTGGATCTGTGTTGAAGGAAGTGACGCTAATGGAGAAAGAAATCGATCAAAAACTGGAAGAAACTCTTATTGATTCGATTTCAGTAAAAGATTTCATTCATAATTCTTCAACTACTACAGCAACAGAAGATGGTAATTATCGATCTATACCTAAAATTGATTACTCTGATGATGTTGATGGAGCCAGTGCTATGAATTCAATTCTGAATTACAAGGCGAGGTCAAAATTTCTGGATTATCAAGAAGGTAAACCTTTCATTCCTAGTACTAGTTTTGTGGTGGATTTTCTAAGTAAAAGCGCTGCATCTCATGAGGTGAATTATTTCAATACCTCAAATCTGAATTATAATGATGAACCTCAGCAGTTTGAAGAATTGAAGTTTATTGATGAAGATAACATAATTTTGATTTACTCCTGTATATGATACTTCATCTAGTTTGTGGTATACTCGACTAATATTTGATCGAGGAAGAAGTTTTGATGAATATGTTTTAATGAATAAATACACTAATGATCTTGTTTATAAGCTGATTCTAAAACTTGGCTATGGTGTAGAACTGTTGTTTGTTGATTTGAATGCATTTTTATTTGTTAAAGATGGTGACAGTTATAATGGTAGGAAGTTGTTTGTGAAAATGTTACAACGAGGTGGTATCACCATTTATAGATATGGTCGAAGGTTGTTTGATCCTGGTAAAGATCTTGACTTATTTAGAAGTGAAAATTCTGTCTGTAAGCTAACTCTGGAACGTGTGTACTGTTTTGATCTCTTATTCGATCACTCGAATGTGTTATTGTTTGTTAAAAGTGATGATTATTGATATGCTAGCAAGCTGTTTAATGAAAGGAAACAACAAGACAACATTTTCTGGATTGTTTCGAATTGTTTGATACTTCATATAACAATAAGAATTGAGCATATTATCGCACAGGATATGCTTGATCAAAGGCTGGGTGGAGATATCAGTTTTCTAACTCAAATGAGACAACTTCAGAAAGGTTTTGTTGCAGCAAATTCAAATTCAGGTCAGAAACGACTGAACTGCACAAGCATGACTATTGGTGGATTATTTCATATGTGGGAAACAGGTGGAAAATGTTTCTGTGATTGCCTAGTTCTTTCTAGAACGCTATTTGATCAAGGGAAGTTGTTTGAATCTACCAAGAGGTATTCTTATTACAATAGAAGCAGCTCTAATTTCAGTTTCTGCATACTTAATTCTGGCGTGATTGCTCTTAATGGGTTGAATTTAATGCTTCAATGGAATGCAACTTTTGTATATGAACTGATTATGGAGCTGGAATACTGTGTAGATCATATGTTTACAGATTCCAATATGTTTGAGTTTGTTAAAAATGGGGACAAGCTTGTTACCAGCAGGCTTCTTGAGGAAATGCCACAGCAGGATATTGATCTCTGCACTGTCCCGAGACTTCATGTGACTCATCTCTCCTTAAAGCTTTAGAATCGATTGTATGAGAAGATAAAATCCATGAGAGGGAAATACTTGTGTTACTATTACGGTGAGGTAGCCCATGTTGTTCAAAACTAAGGAGAATGAGAAGATAATGCATGACAGTATGATATGGAGGTTTAATAGAGCTACAAACTGTTGTGGATTCTTTACAGGACAACCTAACTGTTTCCTTCATTGTGTAATGTTGTTCCAAGCATTCTATGTACCATCTGGAGAACCTAGCTGTATGGGTGGTGATGATGGATGGATTGTTGGTTGGAAGGAATTCTGTGAATGGAGAGTGGGAATCCAGTACAGCTTCAGGGCTAATGGATTTGTTTGTAGTGATATACTTGGTACAAAAGAGGGTTGAATTAACGGGGTATGTACACAATATTGTGAGTGCTTCGTTGGCTATGAAAGGGACATGATCAATCTTCTTATCCACAAGTAACTTGTTCAGTGGGGAAATGGAAAGTGCATATTGGGTCAGTCAGAAAAACTTCAGGTTGAAGGTAATCATGTCCATTTCAGGTCCATGTATTGTTGATGCTGAGAGCTGGAATAGGTTGAGTTCTGTTTTAGGTTTAACCACAGGTCACTCCCTCCTTTACAACAACATAATTATGAGGGCTTCATACTATAAACTTGAGTTTGGGAAGATTATTGTTGTTAACCTTGGGAAATTATTCTGGTTGGTGGGAGGTAGTGTTGACAAGAATATGGAAGTGGTTATTTGGATATTCAATATACTACAACTGCAATTGCAGGATCTTTTAGCTCGCAAGCAACCCTATCAGGTACTGAAGCTCTCCACATATAATGGCACAACACCTCGAGGAAAAGAACAGGCTGTCAACTCCATGGATTCTGCTGGAAGGGTATTTGATCGAGGAAGATTGTTTGGAATGCTTGGGGATAAAATGGTGAATTTGAGCAGTGAAGAAGATGTTATTCTCTTGAAACACAAACAGGGATTCTCTCATGCTACAGAAGTCATGTACATTGAGTTGCTGAGGGTTGATGTGAATAAGCATGAACATCAAGATGTACTGCACATTCTGGGGAATGACAGGGGGTATGTGTTGGTTGTCAGTGAGTTACGCAATGACAGTAGTTATGAATTGATTCCCATGGATATTATTCAAGTGTTTAACTGTGGTAAGAGAATAACGTAAGAGTTGTTGGAAATGTTTAAAGTTGTTTGTTTTTGCACTCAACTAGTAGTTGCAGCTTCAAAGTTAGCTCAATTATGCAGTCTCACTAAAGCTAGGGGAGATATTGGTGAAGAAGATTGTATTACGAATTTACAACTAAAGGATGGTATGCTTAGTGAAAAAGAGGTCAGATGTAGGGATTCAGGGCAGTGGGATGTCAACAATGTGGTGAATGAGCCTGGCCATACATTAAGGATCCAGTTATATGTAATCTTGCTCTCTTCAGACCTAGGGTTTGCTAGTCAGCACTGGCAGGTGGTTTTCTTTAACTTAATGAAATGCGCGACGCTTATGGCAAGTTCAACTCGTAATTCAGTTATAATACTTACCATCAGAGTTATTGTGTACAAGATCAACAGTGGATGTGCTACTCACTATTTGCGACTGCAACTCTATATGCAAGTTAACGTTCATTCCCCAGCGGGTAATAGAGGTACAATTGTTGTGCGGAAAGGTACTTATACAGTTATTTGGAATGAAAATTTTGAAGTTGTTCAGCGCTGCCATGGGACCATAGCCAAAAGTGTTATTGCTGCAAGTGGTGCTCTTGTTAGTACCCACCATGCCGTAAATTATGATTACACTGAGTCTGTTTCCCTTGGAGTATTAAGCACAGTAAACTTAATTGCAGTGATAACTTCTGAAGATGGAGCATTAACTACTTTTGAGGAACGACTACAACCAAGTTTGATTCATACAGTTCAGATGAATGGTTTCATATTTTCATGGTTCTGGGTGTTGAAGCTTGTGAAGTTAACATTTCCTACGATATTCGAGATGAAGCTGCAAGTCTGCGATATGCGCGCTCTTCATTGGTGTATCTCATTTCATATCCTTGAGGACAAGGATAATTTGAAGCAGTGGGATTTGTCATACCCCGGCTATGGGCTGTCCCACTTGTTAAGGGAAGACCGAATGCTTTTTAGTAAAAATAGTAATACTAGGCGTGTGAGTGGCATGTGCCGGTACTTGAGGTTGTTTTCCCTTATAAGCTTCAATCTTCTGTAATTGCATTTTCATGAAAGAATAATAACCAAAATTGCTTTTCTCTCCCAAACTTCTGTGCTCCTCAGTCTAATCTCTATCCTTAGAGATTCTGAGTTGTTTTTGTGTTAATTTGTAGTGTAGATCACTACAATATGCCAAGTACAAAGAAAATTTTGTGCATTTGGAAAAACTATCCTCACGGCGTTAATTATTGCTTGCTCATTGTCGGTCACTATAACCCAGGGAGTCTCGTCTTCGTGGTAGAGAAGCTTCAAAGTTTCCAATGCCCAAATATATCTATCATCCTTCTCATGATCCATAAAACACCATGCCACCATGAACGATTGCTTATCTGAGGTTTGTCCAACAATGTTCAACAAAGGCATGTTGTACCTATTCATCTTATAAGTACAATCCATGAACAAAACTTGGTAAAAGCAACGCGCCAATTGAATCATATTAGGATGCGCAAGAAAAATACGATCCACCTTCCCATCCGATGACTCATGGTGTCTCACCGTGTGTAATTGTATTTGTGTACTAATCATTGTGATTCTTCCATCACCTTTATTTCATCCCATTCAATTCTTTTGATAGTTGCCTTGGCCGCATAAATTGTAGACAATGAAGAGAGGTTATTCTTGTCATACCTCTTGAACTTACTAAGGAGCTTGCTTGATTTAATTCCCCAGCTTGTTCTTACTTGTTCGAACTCGTGCGGTTTCAACTTTGCAACTTGACAGTGCCCAACAAGAGTTTCCGGATCTTTATGGTTATGCCAACCAACATCAACTCTATTCATTCTCCACACGTTATCGGTTTCTTTGTTCCTCCAAAATATAATCTTGAATGGGCATCCACACTTCTTTGACTTCGTCTTGTACACCCTAGTCGTCTTCTTATCATGCACATAACCCTTTCTCTTGTGACTTGCATCTGGCGAACCATAACACTCGCATACCATTTCAAACCGCGTATCTTTTTGTTGGGTATTTTTCACTAGAACACACATCTTCTCTTTTGCTTTCTCAACAATCCAATTGACCGCATCGTTTTTTTCCTCCCATTCCAAATCATTAGTGTAATGTGCGGAAGTATCGGGACCCCTAATATTGTGAGCTTGAGGCTGATCCGTCATCGGTACCAATGCAACAATATACAAAACATCAAAAGTTAGTTGATATGTATTACCAAAGTCGGCATGGTCGACATATAAAATTGTACCGACTACAAAGTACCCGGCATGGTAGAAAAATCCAACAGTGCCGACCGAGATATGGTTGGCATGGTTTACATATCCACTACAATGCCGGCGTAAGCATTTTCAAATCACGACTCCTGTGCAAAAAAATTAAAAGTCTGCATGGTTCAAATTTTTTACCTTGCCGACTCGGGTACTGCTCATGAAAAGTCGGCATATTGTTCAAATATAAACTACGCCTGCGCTTAAGGTCGACATGATCGACAAGCGTCGACCTTGCCGACCCAGGGAAGCAAAAGTGCAAAAAAAAACCCAAAATCGATCATTTACATGGAAAAATCACAATCTTCACCACGTAGGTTGTCAACCTGATTACTTGCAGCTCCATTCTCTTCTTCTGGGTCATTGGATTCTACGTTTGGCTCAAGATATTCATCACTTCCATAGCCATCTTGAGTTTGAGGAAAATAAAAGTGAGGATCATGCATGTAATCCATTTGATCATGATTTGGTAGGTCATCATACAAGTACTCATCTGTAGGAGGAAAGTTAGAAGACTCCCCCACTTAAAAATCAGGATTAGAATCACTCATATCACAAATTTCTCAAAAACCCTAAAACCTCCAAAACCTCCTCTCATACTCTTTCCTATTCTCAATTACTTCCAAACCCACTCATATAAATCAACTAACTAATCTAACTAATTTAATTAATCTAATCATTTCAATTAAATTAGTGTTAATCATTGCAGGGGCAATTTTGCCATTTAGAAAGTACAAGGATAAGGGGTGGCTTCTTTTACTTCATAATGACCTAGCTTTTGTCTCATTAGGTATACCCCAATTAATTTGGGTATACCCCAATCAAGTTAGGTTTTCCATTCAGTGATAATAACAATAAAAATATTAAGCAAATTGCTATATTCTGGTTCGATTCTTTGAATCATAACCTTTTGAGCTTGAATCTGCTGACCGTTGAATAAGAAACATATCTTTTCTTATCACATATTTTATTTCTACTTCAACATTTTATAAAAATAATCCGTTGGGTCATCTGCATCCAATCTGTCGGGATATTGGATCGAATACGAATGTCAAAATTGAAATCCGCCATATATTGAATTGGATGTGGGAAAAGCCACATCAACCTAAAGCATGCTCACCCCTGCATTTCATGGGAAAATGAAAAATGATATGCAACATTTTGCCTTTCGTTGCTTTCTTAGATTTAGCATATATCAGCCAGCTAATGCATGATTTATAAGGGCTGATACCAGTCCTACTAAGGGAGATATCATTCCATATAAGACAAAATGATCTGAACGTTTCCGGCCGTTGGATCGATCGAATGGTATCCCTTAGTAGGACTGGTATCAACCCTTATAAATCATGCACTGGTGAGCCATATCTCTCTCAGTACAGCGTTTGAAGTTGAACACTTCAAGCTAGGTAGAAGGACAAAATACGGGAATTTCAACAACATGCTATTCTTTTCATCAAACATAAATAAGTTATAGTAATTGTTTTTAGTAAGACCAAAAGAGTTGTTGCCCGCGGAAATATACGGAAGAAGGAATAACTCACAAATTTTTCACCTGCAATCTATTCACCACAAAAAAAAGAAAGCCTTAAGTGCCTCCTGCCTTCACCCACCATTAGCCTATTCCACACTCAGAACTGCAGGTGAAAATGGGGAATAGGAGGCACTCGATGCGAAATGTTCCTCAAAATGTAAGCCATAAAAGAAAATGGAAACAAAAAAAGAAAAAAAGGAAAAAAAAAACTTTACTCAGATGCATCCAGTGGCAATTGAAGTGAAGTGGTTGAAGTGTTTACAGAAGAGACAGCTTGTTGTTTTGGTTCTTCGGATGTTTCGGCATCCATGCACTGATGTTTGATACTTGTGGTGTCAGTTTCTTCATTCTGGTCAGAAAGTGATATTGAAGATTTGGAGGGAGATTTCTCTTCTGAGCCAGCCAATGTTGAGATTCTCTTGCAAGAAAAGGTAGGATCTGGTATGGAAAGAGCGGGTATGCCCAAGTTGTAGTTATGTAAACCTGTTAATGGGTGATCGTATTTGCATGATAAACCGAACTTACAGATTCCATAGAGACTGTAAAAGGTACATATAGCTTGACCCTGCAGCAATAAAGAACAACCATCAAAAGTGAACATCAAGAATGTAACAAATGGGTTAAGATAATAAGGAGTTTGAGATTTTACAGGTCTCAGTGGCAATCCGTATGGACTCAATGTACTAGTTGCCAAAGGAGCTGTCCTCTCTCTTGGATGATGATATTTGCAAGTGGGACCGAATTTGCAGGTTCCAGTCTTCATGTAGTATTGGCATTCTGGTTGGTCAGGTCTCTCAGGGAATTGGGGCTCAGGAGTCTGCAACATGTGCACTTGCCCATTGATACCCAATTCGCCTTGGTGTTTACTGCTGTAGATAAAATTGGATCCGAGAACATTGGTTGATGACACAGGGTTTGCAGTTCCCTGTTGGTTGATGAAGACAATAATTAGACAAAAAAACTGATGGTTGTACTTATTCGCAATCCATGCTCCAGTAGCTGATTCAACGTGTGTCACAGCCATGTGCCTGCTAAGTTGCTTGCAAGGTTTGACATTGTTCAAGTCTAAATATAACCTAAGGAAACTGATTACCATGGTACCTTAAAGTAGTTTCTTGGTACTGTCGAAATAAGTAGGAATATGGGAATAATCAAACAATATGTTCTATCTAACGATCAATAAGAAACAACTATTCTTAGGCAAACCCTATGAAGAGCTCTACGACTGAATGCCATTAACTCTTAGTAGAGCCTAGGGTCGATACCAACGTTTTCTGTTGTTAAAAGGATAAGTGGAGCTAAAGAATGTATGAGAATAATCATCAACAAGAAGGTCAAAGTACTATTCCATCTTTCTTGAATTAAACTATCAACGAAGTGAGTAATAACTCTTATAATGAGGCAACCTATTAGAATTTTTTTTCTATCCTAATTTTCCAAGGTTCCTCAGCTGAAACAAAAATTGAAATGCATAATTGAAACAATCCTATATTACCGTCATACTGCATTCAAAACCATGATAACCTTTCTCCATTTATAATCCTTTTTCTATTTTAGGAAGAAATTCTCATGCTCCTAAATGGGTAAAACTGAAATCTTCTATTGCATGGATAGCCTACATAGTGAGTTTTTCCATCTTGATTGAAATCTTGTGGGCAGATGGCCATTCGTATTTAAAATGTCAAACCTCGCTTCTTATTCTAATTTTATTATCTTGGAAAGGGACTCATGACTACCGTGCAATATCACATCCATTTCTCAACCTCCTTTCTCCTTTCTAACAGCTTCCACTTTGCTAACCTCAATAACTGTTATATCAAGTCCATTTTGTAGAAACCTCACCTGAATTCTCTTATGCTCATGCATAAAGGAGCCAGCAAATTATAGGGACAGGAATAGATGAACAATGACCTTTCATTTAAGTGCATGAAGTTATCAGCATCTTCATGATGGCAGTTCTTCATACTTCAACTACTGGTTGACCAAGAAAGAACCATGGAGTTTGGACTGTAAGAAAAATAGGGAAGTCGCGAGCTAGGAGAACTAGGAGAAGTAATGGAATCCAAGGTGAACGCTGTGTAATAAAGATGTGCAATTAGTATGAAAGCTTTTGTTCTAATCTATGATGCCCGAAACGTCTTCAAGCAAATAGCATTCTGAAACTTGATATAATATAATAAAAGTCAAGTGTATAGGGCATGCAAACATGAAAACCGCAAAGGCTTAAAAAGATATTTTGCTCCAGAACAAAACAATCTGACACTACTTCTGATGGGAACCGACACCAGATCTCTAAAGTTTCATGTGTGATATGTTATAGTGACTTACTCATAATAATTCAGACAACCTATATATCCTATCAACCTCCAGAAATAGTTTTACTTTGTGACTGAAATGCCTAAGAAAGAATAAAAAACAACAAGCCTATCTATGGAAGAAGTTCGCATAAAGACAGACAATCTTACAGCAACAATCTCAACTTATAAGAAAGTCAGATCTAAATAAAGAAAATATAAGAAAGCATAAAGATGATACTAGACGTTGAAGTCAATATTTTATTTTAATTTAAGAGATTAGCTACTAACACTGTAAGTATTCCAGCCTTGTGGTGCAGTTATAATGCCTTGAGAAGAAGAAAGAACAACAGGCATGTAGGCTTGAGGACCTTGCATACGATGACCAGATAAATATGGAGTTGTTGGTAAAGTCCATGCTGGAATTCCACCAACATATGGTAAACCCGATAATGGAGGTGCTACTGATGAGCCTGTGGATCCAAAAGAGGCATTTCCAGTTATAGGTGGCAGAGATCCAACAGCAGCAGGCTGTGGATGATTGAACTTGCAGGCGAACCCATATTTACAAACCCCAGTTCGCATGTAATGTGGACATGGTTTTTCTTCCTATTTAACAACAGTATTACACAAGCATGTCATACTGATTAATTTGAAACGGGAAAGTAAATTCAAAGTTGTTCAGCATCAAGACCCAATCGAATTGGACTACAAAGCAGGTCCGGAAAATAGAAGTAGGCACCTGACGAATAGGCAATCCCAACATGTTTAGTTGGATTTGTCTTGCATCATCTTTGTCTTGTGGGTGATTGTATTTACATGTCACTCCAAATCTACAAGTTCCAGTCTTGAGAAAATACTATAAAGATGAGCAAACATATAAAAGCCAGTCAGAAAGATTATCTTTACCAAGCTTTTACCAAATTTACAAGTAAATGGTGTTTAACCTCCAAAGATACACCCTGTATAATAACCACCACCTAATTAGCCTGGATGGCTCTAAATGGATGCCGTATCTATATCAGGATAAACCAATCTGGTAAATATGCAGATAGTCATGAAACCGAGTGTGGACTATTAGTAGATACTTCAAGTATACTGGTAGCAAATTTCATTCTTCAAGATGATCTCTACAGGAAATAAGTACCTGGCAATCTGGTAGTCCATCTCTTTCCGGAAGTTCCCCTCTGTACTGAGCAACCTGTAACAAAAGAACAGCTAGTTCAAGTTACTGTTAGAAAGATCCACAGAGTTCCAATAACAAACTAACTTAATGCTAGCATTAGACAACCATATGCTAGCATTTCCAATTCACATCTAAATTTGGATTGTACTTGAATAGAATGGGAAATGAAAATGTTTTTGTTACCTGTCCTGGATAAGAAGAAGGATGATTAAAGCGACAATTGTTCCCATAACCACATAATCCTGTTCTTATATAATAAATACAATCAGGTTCACCTGGCCGATCGGGATAAAGACTTGAATTTGCAACAACACCACCATTTTGTGCCTGAATTTTCAATCGCCACATTGCTTCTGAATACAATAAAAACAAAGTAAGCGCATAAGAACACTAACAAAATTGAATGCAATCAAAAACTAGAAAAAGAGAGAGTGAATTACCTTGAAGATTATCAGGAGAGGCATTAATCTTAACCTTCCAACTATCAGGCATCGTGATGATTCTAAGTTATTTCAATCAAAAATTTACATCCACTATATTACAACAACACGTTACTCCTCCTCAACAAACCAAAAAATTCATCGCCAAATTTTTTCTCAAACTCCAAACAAAATTCAATCTAATATTGAACTTTAGTCACCGATCTTTAGACCGATCATCAAATGCTATAAAATACAGGCCTAGTAAAAAAAAATCAATGAAATTACAAAAGAAAATAACAAATGGAATCAAAGAATGAAAAAAAGATCAATCCTAATATTCGATCTTTTTTTGATGTATCAAATCTACAAAATAACAAATCGGATGATTCTTGTTGATCTTTTTTTTTATTCCTTATGTTCTTGATTCGTGTGAAATAGGTTAAAAAAGCTTCGGGACTTTGTTCTTCTGTACATTGATTTGGGAGAGAGAAAGTGGGGGAATGGAAATGAAATTGTTTTTTTAATTAATATTAATAGGAAAAATTGGATTTCAAAAAGAAAAGAGAAATCGTGAAATCGTCGTTAATTATTGCGCGCGAAAGTGGTCACACTTGACACACGTAAAACTTATTTCGTACGTGAACGAGTTATTTTTGTATCGCTTAACAGTTGTTTTACGTCAACTGGTCATTAACAAATACAGTGGACTTCTGTGTAAAGTCTCCTTTACGGTTCTAACCAATGGAGTCGATGGTTCTCCTCCAAATGACCCAAAATGAGCTTCTGGTCCTGATGGGTTGCACGTGAAGGTTATCGTCAAATGTTAGGAGTTTTATGAAGACCGACATCATGAAAGTGGTTAAATTTTTTCAAGATACTGGTCTCTTGTAGCGCGTTTGTATGCCAGAAGCATAAGTCAAAAGAAAAAACATTTTAATTTTTTTATTTCTAGAAGTCATTTTGAAATTGTGTACCCAAACTAACTTTTACTTTTTTGCTTTTAGAAGTGCAAAAATCAACTTCTAGGTACGTATCCAAACACCCGAAATATGTTTTCTTTACTATCAACTTCAAAAGTTTGATAGTAACCTACACTCAAAATGAGCGTAGCCAATTTTTAGCTTTTCATTCAATACCCTAATCAATACAACTAAGCTTCTTTAAATAGGTATGAGAAACCATAACAATTAGTATCATCCAGTGGTTTTTTCTTCTCTTGAGAATTGACTGGCGATCTTACGATTAAAGATGTTAGATATCTTGAAAGAATCCCTCTGCAAGGCACAAGAGAGAATGAAATTGTTTGCGGATAAGACAAGAACTGATAGGACATTTGAGGTGGGTGATCATGTTTACTTAAAGCTGAAACCATATTGTCAGTCATCCACAGCAGTAAGACGAAATTTCAAATTCTCAGCTCGTTATTATGGACCCTTCACTATTTTGGGTAAGATAGGCCATGTGGCCTACAAGCTGGATCTACCTATCCATTCCAAGATCCAACCTGTCTTACATGTGTCTCAATTGAAGAAAACGAAAGGTGCTTCTGCTACGACGATACCTACTCTTCCACTAGTTGATGATGAAGGAGAGATAGTCTTCCTGCTTGTCGCTGCTTTGGATTTTAGATAACTAACTCGTAGGGGTACCTTAGTTTCTCAAGTTCTTATCCAATTGTCTCATACTATACCTACTGACGTTACTTGGGAGGATGTGGCAAACATATAATCCCATTTTCCAAATTTTCTGCTTTGGGGACAAACCTGATCTCAACAAGGGGGTATTGTCATGTCCGGATGGTGGACCTTATCAATAAGCACGGGTGGGATGGCTGGACAGTTAATTCAGTTGCTTAGGATTCAAGTTTTACGTTAATGAGTCGTTAAACTCGGTTTTAGTGTAAGCAGTTACTAGTATTTGACGGATCTATCCTCCCACGTATATGGCTACGAGTAGCCAAGGAGTTATTTTTAGGGTTTTTCGTACCTATTTTAAGAAGTTGAGTTGTATTGTTTAGGGTATTGAATGAAAACCTAAGAATTGGCTGCGCTCATTTTGAGTGTAGAGTTACTATCAAACTTCTTCTCTCTCTGTACTAACTCAGTTCATAACAACCTCTTAGACTGGAGGTTAAAATTTATGTTTATCTCTTTCTTGCCTAAGAAAATGGTGGTGGAAGAAATTAATGACTTGCGTCCTATTGTTTTATATGATACAGTCTTTAAAGCTATTTCGAAGGTGCTAGCCGAAACAATTGAAAATGTTGGTGCCAAAGCTCATTTATTCCCCTTAGTATGCCTTTATTAACGGTCGTCAGATTTTGGATAGTATTTTAATCGCAAATGAATGTATTGACTCGAGATTGAAATCTAGAAAGCCTGGCTTGGTATGTAAAATTGATTTTAGAAAAGCTTTCAACAGTGATAAATGGTCTTTCCCTAATGAAATTTTGTGTCAAATGGGTTTGATCAAATCTGGCGACGATGGATCAGTGGTTTTATACAAAAAATTCCTTTCTCAGTTTTGGTTACTGAGAGTTCTTGTGGAAAATTCATTAGTGTGAAAGGTTTACGCCAAGGAGATCCACTTTCCCTTTCATTTTCATGTTTATATAGAAGGTTCATATAATGTCATGCTTTCTAATTGTATGGTGGATGGCAAGTTAGGAGGCTTCAATGTTAAAGAGTGTAGTACCACCATTATTCACCTACAGTTTGCGGATGATACTTTGGTGTTCATAGACGTTGAGTTGCGACAAGTCAGATTTCTAAAGTATGTGTTCTATTTTTTGAGTTTTTTTCTGGCTTAAGCATCAATTTTGCCTTTTTGTTTTTTGAGAGGTAAACAACTTAGATATTATGGTTGTTGCTTTGGGTGTAGTTGTGAAGTTTTTCCTTCCATTTATCTTGGTGCCCCTCTCGGCGAACATGCTCTTTCCAGTTCAAAATGGGATAGTATGGTCGAGATATGCAAATCTAGGCTAACTACATGGAAAAGAAGCTCCCTTTCTAAGGATATCAAGCTTACTTTAATTAAAATCGTACTTCTAAGCCATATGTTATTTATCTCTCTTAATGGCTCCTTTTTCAATGATTGAAAAGATAAAAAAAAATACAAGATTTTCTTTGGCATATTCGGCGGAGAATACATTTTTTCATTGGGTCAGGTGAACTAGGTTGTGCAAACCTTTGGATAAAGGGGGTGAAAAAGCGGGGGTCTCACAACACCACCCAATATTTCGATTAACAATCTTTATGGACCAACTCTGAAACACTTACTAGAGAATCAACTAGACAGTCAGACTCAATCTAGATAAAAGTATCTCAAGGATTTAATCTCTCTCTCTTTTTTTGATTCACTCAAGCTAATAGAAATCAACGAGTCTATAACCAAACACAAGGAATAACTTGGACGGTACTAAAGACCAATGTCCAAGGATCAATCAATATCAATCAACAATCAAAGGTCGGATTTCCAATTGATTGATTCAAATGCACAACCTGTATTATTTCTATTATATAATCAAATATAAAGTGGAAAGGAAATAACACAGACACCAGAAGTTTTGTTAACGAGGAAACCGCAAATGCAGAAAAATTCCGGGACCTAGTCCAGATTGAATATACACTGTATTAAGCCGCTACAGATACTAGCCTACTCCAAGCTAACTTCGGATTGGACTATAGTTGAACCCCAATTAGTCTCTCACTGATCCAAGGTACAGTTGTACTCCCTACGCCTCTGATCCCAGCAGGATACTGCGCACTTGATTCCCTTAGCTGATCTCACCCACAACTAAGAGTTGCTACGACCCAAAATCGCAGGCTTTAACAATAAACAAATCTGTCTCACACAGACAAGTCTATCAAAGGATCAATCTGTCTACCACAGAAAAACCCTAAAAAAATTTGTTCCGTCTTTTGATAATAATCAAGGTGAACAGGAATCAATTGATAATCCGGTCTTATATTCCCGAAGAAGAACCTAGATTAATCAATCACCTCACAACAATCTTAATCGTATGGTAGCGAGACAAGATGTCATGGAATCACAAACGATGAGACGAAGGTGTTTGTGATTACTTTTTATATCTTTCCTATCGGTGAACTCTCACGATCTCAAGCCAATCGATATGATTGTACTGTTACGATAGAAGATGCAAGATCAGATCAGACAACTACAATCAAAGTAGTATCGGTGTGGCTTCACAATCCCAATGAAGTCTTTAAGCCGTTAACCTGGTTTTAGAAGAAGAAAACCCAAGGTTAAAGGAGAATCGACTCTAGCAGAGAAACTATTATCACACAGACGTGTGGGGATTAGTTTTCTCAATGCTAAATGTCTCCTTTATATAGCCTTTCAAATCAGGGTTTTGCCTTAGTTACAAAGTAATCAATATTCACCGTTAGATGAAAACCTTATTTAGATTCAAGCTAATATTTCTCAACCGTTAGATCGAAAACTTAGCTTGTCATACACAAATGATTGTACGCTTCTAGGTTTGTTAACCGCACCCAAACGTGTACATTGTTGGTTCAACAATATTCTACCCAAATAGGTTAACCATATGAGCGCTTCATACCAACCATGTTCTTCTTCAGCATAACTAGTTCAATTGACTCAAATGAACTAGTTAAGAGAGTTGTTCAATTGCAAGGAAATCTTATGTAACTACACAAGACACAATTGAAGCAAAGATGATTTGATTCACTCGAATCGGTTCATGAACTTTAATAGCCACGGTTTGCAAATGCATTCCTTAGTCTTTAAAGATTAAGTTCAGAAATCATCTTTAGATATATAACCTTCTCAAGTTCGCAGACTAGGTTCGTGAACTTAAGACACCGGATAGAGTTTACAAACTCCAGCAGAAATTCTCGGGTTCGAGAACTACGCCGGTTTGCGGACTGGGTTCACGGACTTGGCTCACGCAAGTAGTTTGTCAACTCCAGCAGAAATTCTCGGGTTTGAGAACTTCGGAAGTTCGCGGACTGAGTTTGCGAACTTGGCACTTGCCATACTTCCGGTCCTCTTGATCAACAAAGTTCGAAAACTTCGGTTCAAGGAATCCATTGGTTATGTAATCTAAACTCTCATTACAGTCATTGAAACATTCTTAGAGGACGTTATATAATTGCTACACTATTTCTCATCAAAGCAATTTTCAAAGTGATTGAAACATTCATGACTTTCGTCATTAGGTAAAGATAAACTTGGTCGAAGCGAAAATCTTACAACACATATTTCGAGATATAGATAGGCGAGGTATACTCGGCTCGAAATACCAAATGTGTATGATCTAGTCTATATATATAGCATACGACTTTTGTCTCAAAGAGTAGGAGATAGAATAGATAGACTTTTGAGTGACACATAAGTTCAAGTCTCCACATACCTTTTTGTCGAGAAGTTCCACCGGTTCCTTGAGTATATCTTCTACTTGTATGATGAATCGCCATGAAGTCCTTGAGCTCAACTACACTTACTTCCTAGTCCGAGACTTAGCTATAAGAGACTAGAAATCAAGACTTATAGTTTTGATCACTAACATTGAAAAACATGCTTGAGATAGCAACGCATGAGAGTTTAACCTAGCAGTTCTCTAACAGAGGGGCTCGGCATCCGCAACATCAAAACCATGAATAGAGTTTTTCTCAAGAAATGGTGGTAGAGGTTAGGAAGAGAAAAAAAAATCTCTTTGGGCTAAAATTACCTTGGAAAAGTATGGCTGCACTGATTTAAGTTGGAAAAATAATACTCATTCTACTGCATATGGTGTTGGCGTGTGGAGATCATCTCGAAAATGGCTGACGACTTCTTCAAAAATACTCAATTCAAGGTTGGTAAAGTGAATAAATTGTGTCTTTGGGAATAAAAATGGTGCCCTCATTGGAAGTACGATATTATGAGAAGGCATTTGTATGACAACGAAATTACGGAGCTAACTTCTCTTCTCAGCATCCTCGATAATTTGGTATTATATCCTGAAGTCGAAGATGAGCTTGTTTGGATGGGTGAGAAAAGTGGGTCTTGAAAAAGCGTGGGTATAAAAAACACACCCAATATTTTGTTTATGCAATCTGTATGGACTAACTGCAATATAATTCCAAGAGAATCAACTAGACAGTCAGACTCAATCAAGGAAAATATATCCAAGAGTTATATCTCTGTTTCT
The DNA here is from genome assembly GCF_003573695.1 of Papaver somniferum. Taxonomy (NCBI): domain Eukaryota; kingdom Viridiplantae; phylum Streptophyta; class Magnoliopsida; order Ranunculales; family Papaveraceae; genus Papaver; species Papaver somniferum. The sequence continues at coordinate 52,228,272 of NC_039367.1, forward strand.
CAATATAATCAACAAATCAAACTGATAAAAATCCGCGAGCCTGATTATTATGAGAAACAACTTGAACGGTACCAAAGATCAATGTTCAAGTGTTAATCAATTTCATTCAACAACCAAAGGTTGGATTTACCAATTGATTGAACTACGCACAACCTGTGATATTTCAATTATATAAACAAATATAATGCGGAAAAGAAATAACAGAGGCACCAGAAGTTTTGTTAACGAGGAAACTCCAAATGCAGAAAAACCCTGGGACCTAGTCCATATTTGAACACCACACTGTATTAAGCCGCTACAGACTCTAGCCTACTACAAGTTAATTTCGGACTGGAATGTAGTTGAGTCCTAACCAATCTCACACTGATTAAGGTACAGTTGTAGATGGGGAAAAACGATTTGCTGGTTTTTCAGGGAATTGAAGAGACGAGCGTGTTGTCGAGACTCCTCAACCGAGCAAACTGTTTAACCTCACACAGATACACTGCAAAGGGAGTGCTTAGATTCGAAATATCAATCTGTAGGACTCCGGCCTAAACCAAGTCAATGTCCGTTCCAGAATCAATTCAGTCGCAAAGAGGGAGATGGGTTGATCTGTAGGAGGGAAGTTGTCATGTCCCATGTCTTATAGGGAACCCATGTATAAGGGCACCCTGGGTGTAGTTAATATTATTAGTATGTGGCTGGCACATGTGCCATTCTATTGCTCTAATATGTATCGAGTTTGTATTCCTGTTTCAGTTAGTGAATATAATTATTGTCTTGAGTTTATCTCTTCCACCTCTCTGAGGTTAGTTTTATCCCAATCTCTACAGCATAGATCCTGTAGGATTGAACCCTGATCATCCTATTGTAGTGTAGGTCACTACAGAAGCTGAGAATTGTGTGGGATCAATGATGATCAAAGATTGTGGATGTGTTGAATGTTTCTGCAAGTTTCCTGTGAACTGATGAGTTCGAATAAGTTTTGGGAGATTGACGAATTCGTGAGAGTAATTGCTCGATAAATTCTGTGTAGACGAATGTTGTCCTCTCAATCATGGATTCAGAGACTTAATTATTTATATTGTCAGAATAGTAAAACCTTGATCCCTGTAAGTGTTACGGTTTCTTGAGTGAAAGAGTGGGAAGTGGGAAATCGTGGTGAAACCAGTTCCAGGTCGTGCGGATACTTGATTAACCGTCCACCCACTACTTTGCTAAATCCTTCAACCGTTTTTACGACTTACTCACATTTCTCATCATGGATGAATCCACGTGCCGTAGGCCGCCAGATCAAAACCCTAATTGATATCCCCCCATGTGACGTGATTGATGTCTCACGAATCGTGGAGTCTGCACGAAAAACATGTATTTTATTAGTCAGTTGTTGACTGATTAGACAATGAGTCTAAGTTTTGTTGAATCGAGCATGAGTGATCGAATGCTCGATGATTCATGGATTGAACATGTTAGACGTTCTTAGATATTGCTCGTCCGAGCAAATATTGTAAATTCGACCAACTGAGCATCTGAATATCGATAGTTGGATCAATACTTGAGCAACTGAGCAAGTATTGCTCAGTTCGACGAATTACTGAATATTGATAGTTAGATTAATATTCGAGTAACTGAGCAAGTATTGCTCAATTCGACGAATTACTGATATTGGTAGTTGGATCAATATTCGAGTAACTGAGCAAGTATTGATCAATTTGAAGAATTACTGATAAATTACTGAATATTGATAGTTGAATCAATATTCGAGTAACTGAGCAAGTATTGCTCAATTCGACGAATTTTTATTTAGTGACGTGACCCAATAAAATATTAATTAAAATATTGGTAGACTACCGAATATTATATAATTAATCCATATGTTGATTGTTGGATCAACATAAATTTATTAGTGTTTGAACTTGCTTAGAATGATGATTTTGTGGAGCGTTTGTTCAAAACCCTAATTTTTGATCAATTGTTCGTCAATTGATGAATTGTTGAAAATAGGTCATGAGTGAGGGAGGGACCGACCACATGGAATGAGGGAGTCCATGTGGCGCCCAAGCGCTCGAGTGAGCGTGCACCAGGTCCTTTGTTGGCCAGTTGGTGAAAGAATGATGATTAAATGTCGGTTTCATCATTTATTGAAATAGTGATCGATTGTGCATTAGGTGATAAAACCTAATTATGGAAAAGTGAGGGACCGACCAAGTGGGCATAAAACCGGCCCTTGGTGGTCGTGGGACCAGCGGATGGTCGTTTGAGCAAATTCCAAGTTGGTTGGAAAGAGTTTGGACCCAATATGAGCAATTGAGCAAATTAGGTCAAAATTATAAGAATGTGTGGGACCGGCTCCTTACAATCCTTAGGGCCTTCCTTGGTCGGTCAAGGAAGCATGCCCGTGTCACCATAATGTCCGTGTCTCAGTCCTGAGAGTTTCGGCATTTTCTGATGTGCGTTTGAGCAATATTTTGAATTTTCAGAAGAGTTCGATCTTTGACTGAAATTCTTGATTTTGCTCGAATGAGCAAGTAGAACTTTGCTCGTTTGATCAAAATCTGGAAAATATTAAAATAATGATATTTTAATATTTGGCGTGAGTAGCCTAGTCGGTCATGTGACCATTTGAATTTTTGGCTTTTTTATGGTTTGAGCAATATTTAAGAAAACATGAAGAAACCATGATTTTTGCTCAAACTGGGGAGTTTCATGAGATGAGGGAAATAATAATTATGAAAGACTAGGGATTGTAAGGTGTGGGACTGGCCACGGCTAGGGCATGGCCGGCCGTCCAGGTAACCCGGTCCCATGACACCTTTCCCTATTTTTATTATTTTTCATAAAACCGTGAAAATATGGAGAAACCATGAGTTTTGCTCAAACAAGGAAAGTTACTAGAATGAAGGAGTTTTCATGAGTTCATGAAAATAATAAAATAAGGAAAAAAAATGGAAGAAACATGGGGACCGGCCGCAGCTAGGGCATGGCCGGCCGGTGGGCCCGCTCCCTGAGCGCCTCTTCATTATTTTAATATTATTATTTTCTCTCTCCTGTTTTGTGTAGGATTCCTCATTTGTCCATATTTTCGAATGCTCGTTCGTGCATTTGGGTGCTCGTTCGTGCATCATTGTTGAGCACACTTGCACCACTTTATTGGGGCTTTCTCGGCGATGGTCCAAATTCCCGGTTATTGAGTGTTTATTACTAATATTTATGAAATTTAGTGGATAATGGTTCATGAAACTGAGTAATAAAAGTGAGTAGTTATTTATTATCAATCCATAAGATCAGCTGTGGATTCGATTATGGATTCGGAATAATAAAATGAGCATTACCATCGCATAGGATCGTGGATTCGACTACAGAATCAGAGTAATAAAATTGTTTATTATCGTTCCATGAGATCAGCCGTGGATTCGATCATGAAGTCGAACTAATGAGATTATCTATTACCATTCCATGAGATCAGCCGTGGATTCGATCATGAAATCGGAGTAATGAGATAAAATAGATTATCTTCTAGGAATTCAGTGGTGAATGTCACGGTAGAATTAATCTATTGCAGAAGGAATATTAGTCATTTAAAGCGTCATACCCGTTCTGAAAGGTGCATAGTCAGGAAACAGCGAATGTTACCGATATCCTGAAGGCATTTTTCCCTCTCAACAACCATGTATGGAGAACCGCCTAGATCTATACACGGCCCCTCTACATAGTCAGGGAACAGTGAGTGTCACCGACGTCCTGAAGGCGTTAATGTTCTCAATCTTACGGAGAACCGCCCAATCGTTCTTCTATGTAGAGGGGGGTCTCTCTATGTAGTCAGGGAACAATGAGTGTCACCGAAGTCCTGAAGGCGTTAAGTCCTCAATCATACGAAGAACCGCCCAATTAGTTTATTCTACATAGAGGGCATGATGAAATGCGAGGCATCGAACACTCATCTAGTGGAGGCCTTTCGAGAAACATATTCATCATGGCTCGTAAAATATGAATCGTCACATGCGTTCCTGAAGCCGTGCCAGAAACATGTAATATCATGATTTTACGATTTTGACATTTGTTGAAAATCCACCATCAACATCAAGTCCCCTGTTTAGTGAGGGACAATCATGTTCAGCAGTAAGCATTAGATGGTGATTTTCAGTCAACGAGATCAGTGGTTGAACTTGGTCATACAAAGGTATTCTCAGAATCCTCGATTTTCTCTAATGGTGTCATGTACGAGCAAATATACAGATAAGGACCCTGATAATATGATAGAGTGTGATTTCGTGAGTGTGGAGAGATGAAGCACCGCTGATTTGGTCGGTCGAAAGTCCAGTTTTGATCAGCTTAGCGTTTGCAGGCCCAGGCCCAAAAGAAGATATCTTTGTTTTAGGAATAGGCGTTCGTTAGTTAGTTTAAGAAACAAACAATGATCCCTAACATAAGAGAGATTTTTTTTAAAAAAAAATATGTGAAGTTTCACAAAATGTAATAAACTCTCGTTTCAAAGGTGGATGCTCGTACAAGAGAAAAATGTTTTTTTTAATAGACGCGCGTCTGTTAGTAGTCCATGAGCTTTCATGAAAAAATTTATTTTCGATATGTGATCTTTCATAAATTTTTGAAAATATACTCACTTCAAAGACAGATGCTCACGTGAGGGAGCCAAATATATATATATATATATATATATGTTTTTCTACGTGAGTTTTACGTTAAAATATATTTTTTGTAAAATCAATGTTTTGATTTTGAACAATTGTTGAAAGTGGACAATTATACATGGTGAAATAATGTTTGCATATGAGTTTTCACAATTGTAGAATGGACATCTATCCAATTTTTGAAAACCAGTGAATGTTCACACAGTAAAGTTTACATGGGTTGTTCGCGGTTTTATGAAAATAAAGTCATGATTTTGAATAATGAATTTTGCTTGTCTTTGCAGGTTTGAAGGAACGAGCAAGTTTTTCGAAATTCTGATATTATAATCACTACAGCTAGTGAAATTGTAAATAGGTAAGAGTTGGATTGTTACCATTTTTGTAGATGTTGATGTGAACATCTTTATTCCATGATTCATTGTTTTGTTGAATCTCGCGCTTTGTATGAATGATGTGCTAAAGTAGAAATGTTATGCATCTGTCACAGCCACTTTGCAAGAATGAATGACTCCCATGATGGCACTTCCAGAGATGATGTTTCCAGAGATGACATCTCTACGGATGCAACTTCAAGAAATGGTATTTTTGAGACTTCTGAGTGGGTGAGAGATCCTTCATACTGAGTTGTACTCCTGGTTACTTAGTATGAGTAATACATGGAGATTTCTTCGTGGAAGAACCTCCTACTGTTGAGATGGTCTCTGCTCGGCCGAGATTAAATATCCATAGGACGGTCATGCTGTGATACCTCATGTCGATGTGGATTACTCAGAAATAACAGTAAGTCTTCGGGGTGGAGAATCCAGAAGTAAGGATTATACTATGATACCGAACATTGTCAAGTCCCCAGTTGTTTCTTTAGTGAGTTGTTACCGTTCCCTACACCATGACTTTTTCTTGTCCGTACAATTAGGATCATGAAACCAATGTTTGTTACTTCGTCTCAGAACGTTTCCCCATCGAGCCTTGACGGTCTTCAATTCACTACTGCTGAACAAACAGTCTCAGAATCGAGCGTTGAAGAAGAAGTTGATGTAAGTACCTCTTCGTATAATCGTTCATAGCACTCCTTGAAGGAAACATTCATAATTGTTGTTGATGCATCCAAGAGGAGATTTCATGGATGAATAAAGTATTTACAATGCTCATTCTTCCTTAGAAAATGTGAGGCGGAGAATTCTCAAAACCCAGGACTGAATGAAGGAAATAATGCTACTAATGGTGATTCCGGCAATATTGATCCTACGAATGGCTTAGAGACCCCTCAAGTAAGTATTCCTCCCGTAATTTCTTCATAGAAGTATAAAATTGCTGACATGTAAATTAATGAATGATAATCCATACGAATATATGAGAAATTTTTCGAAATACGTCAGCAGAAAAATCCAGACTTCATCCTTTCAGTAAAAACGCTGTAGAATCTTCGTCCGATTTCGGATTTTCGCGATCTACCCATTTTTTTCGTGCCCGGGAAATTTACAAGCTTTAACAAAGAAGATTTTTGAGTTTCGAGCATGTTTAGTGGCCGAAATAGGCGAAACAGTAAACTTCCAGGAGACTTCCAGAAATTTTTCAGCTGGCATGTAGCCAAATGTTTTGGCCACATATCTTTGCTCGTTTCTCCAATTGTTGTGAATTTTGGATATGTTGTATAGGACATCCATACTAAGATAATGGTATATGATCCATCCCTAGATTCTTCACCAATTTCTCCCAGCTCATTTCTTTGTGCAGGACAGTGTAAAATCATCTCAGACGAGCTTGTTGTAAAACACTCTTGTTGTGTCTTTGGACCATTCGCTTGTGTCTTGAACGTTTGGTGAAGGATTTCAATGTCATTAATTCATTTGAGATCAGGACCCCTAGATCGATACATGAGCATGGTGTTTGCAGCCATCTTGTTTCTGTCAGTCGTAGAAACATCACTTCTGAAACCCTGGTCACGGGACCATAATTGAGGTTGTTCTCAAGAGGGGGTGGTGTAATGACCATGGTTTCATGTCCCGGTGATAGAATTACTTTTATGATGAATGATTAGCACATGAGAGTGTAGTTCACGGGTCTTGGACTGTGAAACTGATCGTTATGATCAATGGACCATCAGTCCCCAGTATTTTGTTAAATTTCTTCTTTTCGTTTTCTCTTCTTCTGGACTTGGATAGAGGAACCAGGTAAAAAAATTGATGTAAAGACCTAGGTGGTCGAAGTTTGAGGTACCTTGATGAAGTACTTAGTGGAAATACCTGGTGGACACCGGTCGACTGTGGAAGTTATGAATCCCGTCTATGAATTGTTGCTTGCATGTTGTACGCTCTGGAAGCTATATGAACCTCATACGACGTCATAATTCGATGCTTGACCCCAAATTTTGAAGCTAAGAGACTGAGTTATCACATTAGAAAATAATCACTCAATTTGGAGTTGTAGAGGTCAGCCAACGAAGCGTGCACATTTGTAATTTGTATCCCGTACAAATTTTTCAGATTTCGTAGACCTGACGGTAAAGGCCATATCTTTCAGCTCGTATGTCCAATTGATGCTCCCTTTTGGTATGTTGTAGAAGAGACATAGACGAACATCTTTCGATGAGAAAGCATTGTCCCATTCCTTACCCATTAGGACGTTTTTGTAAACCCATGGACTGAAATGTGTTGTATCTCCTTTAAAGAGGCGATGAGAACATCTTTTAGAAGACTTTGGCTCGTGCCCGTCCGTCGTGCAAGATTTGGGAAGACGTTCATGTTAGCATGTTTTCATGTCTACACATCTTGATATGAATCATTAGGGCTTGAAGAAGTACGATCCATAGAGTAACGCTTCATAGAATGGATAGTTGATGAAGCCGGATGTTGCGCCTGAGACTGATGCCGAGATCACAATTGAATTTTCTCCAGATATTCTTGTTGATGCTGAGACCATGAATGGAGTTTGTTAGAGCATTGCTCGGTCGAACTCGCATGCGTTGCTATTTCAAGCATGTTTGTCAATGTTAGTGATCAAAACTATAAGTCTTGATTTCTAGTCTATTATAGCTAAGTCTCGGACTAGGATAGAAAGTGTAGTTGAGCTCAAGGACTTCATGGTGATTCATCATACAAGTAGAAGACCTACTCAAGGAACCGGTGGAACTTCTCGACAAAAAGGTATGTGAAGACTTGAACTTATCTGTCACTCAAAAGTCTATCTACTCTATCTCATACTTCTTGAGACAAAAAGTCGTATGCTATATATATAGACTTAGATTATACATATTTGGTATTTCGATCCGAGTATACCTCGCCTATCTATATCTCGAAATATGTGTTGGTAAGCTTTTCGCTTCAACCAAGTTTATCTTTACCTAGTGACGAAAGTCATGATATGTTTCAATCATCTTGAAAATTGCTTTGACGAGAAATGGTGTAACAACTATATAACGTCCTCTAAGAATGTTTCAATGATTGAAATGAGAGTTTAGATTACATAACCAATGATGGACATAAACATTGTTGTGGAAACACATTTATGTATAAGTCATATTCCTTGAACCAAAGTTTTCGAACTTTGTTGATCAAGAGAACCGGAAGAATGGCAAGTGCCAAGTCCGCGAACTTCCGAAGTTCACAAACCCGAGAATTTCTGCTGGAGTTGACAAACTAGTGGCGTGAGCTAAGTCCGCGAACCCAGTCCGCGAACCAGCGAAGTTCTCATCCCGACAATTTCTGCTGGAGTTTGTAAACTCTGTCTGGTTTCTTAAGTCCGCGAACCTAGTGTGCGAACTTAAGATGGTTATATATCTGAAGATGATTTCTGAACTTAAACTTCAAAAAGACTAAGGAATGCAGTTTGCAAACCGTGGATATAAAAGTTCATGAACTGATTCAAGTGAATCAAATCAACTTTGCTTCAATTGTGTCTTGTGTAGTTACATAAGATTTCCTTGCAATTGAACAACTCTCTAACTAGTTCATTTGAGTCATTTGAACTAGTTATGGTGAAGAAGAACATGTTTGATATGAAATGCTCATATGGCTAACCTTTTGGTTAACTATTGTTGAACCAACAATGTACACGTTTGGGTACGGTTAACAAACCTAGAAGCGTGCAGTTCATTTGTGTATAACAAGCTAAGTTTTAGATCTAACGATTGAGAAATATTAGCTTGAATCTAAATCAAGTTTTCATCTAACGTTGAATATTGATTGCTTTGTTACCAAGGCAAAACCCTGATTTGAAAGACTATATAAAGGAGACATCTAGTATTGTGCAAAACTAATCCCCACACCTTACGTATGATACTAGTTTTCGTACTAGAGTTGATTCTCCTTTAACCTTTGGTTTTTTTCTTCTAAAACCAGGTTAACGACTTAAAGACTTCATTGAGATTGTGAAGCCAGACCGATACTACTTTTATCGTAGTTGTGTGATATGATCTTTCATCTTCTATCATACGAGTACAATCAGACTGATTGGCTTGAGATTTGATATCTCCGATAGGCAAGATATAAAAAGTAATCACAAACATATTCGTCTCATTGTTTGTGATTCCACAACATCTTGTTTCGCTACCATACGATTAAGATTGTTGTGAGGTGATTGATTAATCTAGGCTGTTCTTCGGGAATATAAGACCGGATTATCAATTGGTTCATGTTCACCTTGATTATTATCAAAAGACGGAACAAAAACTTTAGGGTTTTTCTATGAGAGACAAATTGATCCTTTGATAGACTTGTCTGTGTGAGACAGATCTGTTTATTGTCAAAGCCTGCGATTTTGGGTCGTAACAACTCTTAGTTGTGGGTGAGATCAGCTAAGGGAATCAAGTGCGCAGTATCCTGCTAGGATCAGAGGCGTAGGGAGTACAACTGTACCTTGAATCAGTGGGAGACTGATTGGGGTTCAACTACAGTCCAGTCCGAAGTTAGCTTGGAGTAGGCTAGTGTCTGTAGCGGCTTAATACAGTGTGTGTTCAATCTGGACTAGGTCCCGGGGTTTTCTGCATTTGCGGTTTCCTCGTTAACAAAATTTCTGGTGTCTGTGTTATTTCAATTTCCGCATTATATTGTTTTATCTTTATAATTGAAATAATACAGGTTGTGTGTTAGATCAATCAATTGGAGAATCCGACCTAACGGTTTTTGATTGATATTGATTGACACTTGGATATTAGTCTTTGGTATCATCCAAGTTATTCCTTGTATTTGATTAGTACTCGCAGTTTCTGTTTGAGGAAATCAAATCAAGAGAGAGATATAAACTCTTTGATATATATTTTAAATTGATTGAGTCTTGTTGATTCTCTTAAAACTATATTCGAGTTTCTCCATACAGATTGCTAAGAGAAATATTGGGTGGTGTTGTTAGACCCCCGGTTTTTCAATTGGTATCAGAGCAGGCAAACACGTTTAAGACCTTATAAGTCTATGTTTGTAGCGATCTGACTCTATGGAAAAAGGTGTTATCTCTATTAACGTACCACCAGCCTTCGATGGCTCTAATTACTTATGGTGGAAAATTGCTACGCGAGCTTTTCTTCAAGCACGTGATTTTCAATCATGGGTATATGTTGTTAATGGCTATGATGCTCTCGTTGTGGCAGTTGGAGATGTAAACGTTCCCAAACCTATTGGTGAATACACCCCTGCTGAGATAAATGTTGCAAAGCAAAATTCCGACGGTTTGAATGCTATCATACATGCCATTACCTCAAATCATCAGCACCATGTGTCAAATTGCACTTGGTCTAAAGATGTTTGGGATATCTTAGAAACCGTATTCGAAGGTAACTCCATTGAAAAGGAAGTTATGCTTCAAAACCTTAATTCCGATTGGGAGAACCTTCGTATGGCAGATGAAGATACATTTGATGAGTTTAATCACAATGTGTCTGAGATGGTTAATGCATCGTTTACATTGGGTAAGACTATTCATAAAAAGGACATTGTGATGAAAATTCTCAGATCGCTGTCATCTAGATACGAGTCTAAGAAGCATGCCATCGTTTAGGGAAATAACCTTGATAATCTTTCCAGAAATACATTGGTTGGAAAGCTAAAGATCTTGATCATGAGCATACATCCAAAGTCGGAAAGGATATTTCCTTTAAAGCACAGAGGAACACTAAATTACTTGATAAAAGTAAAAGTGTTTATGTCTCCGAGGATGATCAGTCTGAGGATGATTTTTCGGATGAAGATCTTGACAAATTGGTCTCCTTGATCACAAGACAATTTAGGGATCTTCTATTGAAGAGAAGTAAACGGTTTTCAAGAGACAAACCTAGGTCGTCAGATAAACCTCACAATCGCGTCCCTCCTAAAAACAGGGATGATGACGAGGCTGATGACGAGGATATGCCACAGTGCTTTAAGTGTAAAGGTTTTGGTCATTTTGCAAACGAGTGCCCAAATCGTAGAAAATACACTGGGAACAAAGGTGTTGCTATAACACTTGATGAGATGTCTGATGAAGACAGGAAATCAAGTGTGGGTCTTCTATGTGAAAATATTGATTTTGATAATTGTAGCAATACATATATCAACCTTGATGGTTTCGGTGAAGAGGAGAATACAATCAAGATGGAAGAATCAATTGACCCATCCTTTGGAAACGTTGGTTTTAATGTTTCAGGATCCACTATGTGTCTAGCTGCGTTCACACTTCAGATGCCTGAATACTATCCAAGTTTGACGTGCTCGTTTTGTTCTCAGAAGGGTCATGAACTATCAAGATTTTACAAGTACAAGCATCAAGTGAGGCACACCAACAAACTTCAACGAAGAGCAAATAGATTGACAATGAAGCTTAAACTTGCCCAGAAGACTGCTGAGGTATGTAGGATTTTATCTTCGACTAAGAATTTGGTTTCCAAAGACAAAATTAGACCATTAGAGAAGAAGGTATGGTCAAATCGTTTTGATAGACAGAAGTCAGAGGATTCCTCTCAAGAGGAAAATGGTGGACAAATTGTTGTTCACCACAGCACAAATTAATTGTGTAGTTTGATAAATCTTGTCTCATGTGCCTGATCAAAAGAGATGAGATCGTGTACTGCTCAGGCTTCAGAAAAAGTTTTTTTCTTAGGTTTGTGTTTCTTGTCTATCAAATAAAGTAAAGGGTTATTATCGACAATTTTACTCTTTATAGGGTTTAGAATTGGGCGTCCACGAACCTGTGTAAAAGGTTGCGAACCCTACATTCCTTTTTCCTCTCTGATATCCTTTATATCTTAAGACTGCTTGTTGAGATTGTGAATTCCACTCACAAAAAGCAGTTATTTATAACTGATCACCAAGCATCATGGTCTTTGGATGGAAAAGATGTCAACATGATTGTTAAGCCATGAATCAAGGAAAAAGAGAAATCTCTAGTAACTCCTTCCCTCAAAAGAAAAAGAAGAAATACAAGAAAGACAAGGGATGTCCCTTCTAACTCTCAGAAGTTTTCTGATGTTCTTGATGAGTTGAAGGAAGTAAGAAAGGATATTAGTTAAATAAAGGCTTGTGTTTTAAGATCTTTGGAAATTCAGAAATCCCTGGTTCGACATCATCAACCAAGACGGTTTGTTGTTATTGACTCCTTCCTCCACGAACCTTATATTCCTATGGATGTTGACGATAAGGAGTTCGGGAATGATAAAGAATTTCTCAAAGACATTGTTGCCTAGTATGTCTTCTTTTTGGTTTAGTTGGAAGAATAACTAGTGCTTGAATAGCAATGATTGTGACTACACATAGCTATTATTTTCATCTTCTTGTTCTTTTTTAATTTTGATTGGTATAAGATTCTATAAATATTTGGAGGATGATGTTTTTGCAGTATTAATCTTTATGATTTGTATATTGCAACTTGTTATGGGATATGTATGTTTGCGTCCGTGAACTTGAAGGTCCCATACTTTGTCAAAAGTAAAGTCGTTCGTGTTCGGTATTCACGTACTGGTAAAAGGATAAATGGACTTTTGACAAATACAAAAGTTAAGCCTATATTGTCAATGATTTTGATGGAAGATAGGTTAAAATCTTTTGTTTTCAAGGATTATTTCTATTATTGTTGTTATGCAAATAATGATTGAAGATAGAATGAACCCTTGTGAATTCCGCAGTATTGATCATCCCTGATCCATATTCGTATGTATTACTGTGAGGCTCCATAATGTGTCTTATGTTGAACACGATATAACCAAGTTGATTATTTTTGATTAGATTTGTTGGTTGTTCCGTAAGGTACTTTATATTGAGCATTTTAAACTAAATTAATCATATTGTTTGGTTATTTAGTTATTGCTCCGTAAGTTTTCTTATGTTGAGCACAAACAATTGAATTGATCACTTTTTGTGTTTGATTTGATTGCGTATACCGATTAAATTAGTCACGGGTTTTACTTGTGATTAATTTGATTGAGTTTTTGGATATAAAAAAAATCATTCTTATGGTTTTTGGTGTCCAATAAAATCCTTCTTTTCTTTTGAAATTAAGGTCGCTCTTGTTGTTCTTTAGGGAATGACATTGTAGTTGCAGGAAATCCCACAACACACCCCCTATAATATCATGATAATAATTTCTAGATGTAAACTTATTTGATATGAAAATAAAAATAAAGACAATGAAAATAGAAAATAAGACACAAGATTTACGTGGTTCGATCAATTTGATCTACATCCACGGGGTTAGGTTTCACTATGATCATTGAATTACATATGAATTACATTGAGACTCCATTAATGAGTATTTGGAGCTCTCTTTCTGGTTTTTGGGGAGAAGAAGAAGATAATAATAATACCAGTTCTTCCTTTTCTCTCTCCTACCTTTCTATTTATATAGGATGCTACCTAGTGGATGACAGCTAATGTACAATTAACATTTCCCCTAATTTCGGATCTGGCTTGCGGTATTTTCCCAAGCTTACAAATGTAACATTCGCAACATTCCTAATTTTCGCAAGATCATCACACTTTTCTCATGTTTAAGTTGATGTCATCTGTTATGTCGTTTATGAAATCATCCTGCGATGTATTCGCGACGTGTTGTTAATAATTTCGCAAGCATATTCTTCTGTGCGAGATTCTGATCCTACATCTTGCCTCTTTTTCTTGAATATTGCTTGAAGAGCGATCTTCAGGAAAAAAATTCGTTGTTGTAGTTGTTGGAGAGAGATACGTGTTGTTGGAGTAGTCTTTGATATTTGTTGATGAAGGAACGAGTGAAAGAATACTGGACTTGAAAAGTACGTACTTTCCTCTATTCTTTTGTGAAGTTCCGGAGCGTTGCGAAGTAAATAAGAAGTATCATCTCTTGAAGTATGTGAAGTATGAAGTATGATAATAATTATAAGAAGTACTCAATCCTTGAAATATATAAGAAGTATGAAGTATGAAGTATCCTTTTAGAAGTATAAGAAGTATTTGTCCTTGAATAATAAGTATTGCCTCTATTCGTGCGAAATTATTATTCCATTTTTGGTGAGGATTCTTGTTGTTCATTAGTGAACGTCCACTTTGGAAATGACTCTTTCCGAGGAGATAAAGAACATAGAATGTTATCTTGGTAATCCATAGTTGCCTCTGTTCTTTATCTATGAGGGTAGAATCTTTGAGAAAATGTTGAATGTGCGAATTGTTTCTTCATTCTTATCTTTCCTCTGTCTCATGTTTTGTGCTCATGCGATAGTATAATCTCTTCAAGTTGCTTATAATTGTGCGAAATAATTGAGCGAGATAATCACATCATTCGGAAGAATCATATTCTGCGAAATAATCACATTCTGCGAAATTCTGGATAATCCTGCGAAATTCTGAATAGTTCTGCGAAATTCTGAATAACCCTGCGAAATTCTGAATAGTTCTGCGATATTATTCCGTAAAGTTTTGTAAAATACTTATGCGAATCTAATGCTTATGTAATGATTATGTTATGAAATGTGTATGCGATGCTTATGCCATGAAATGCTTATGCGATGCTTTGATGATGCGAGTGTGATGCTTGTATGATGAGAATGCTTATCTATTGCAATGTATAGTCAATGTTTATGTTACTTAGCTCATTTTGCCGTCTAAAATTGATGTAGCTTTAAATTGCTTTCATTCTTCATTTCTCTGCCTTTTTCTTTAGTGTATGCATTCTTCTTCGTGTAGTTATTGTTCTTCACAAGTTCTTACTTGTGTTTCATCTTCCCTCTTTCCTGCACTATTAGTATCTCATAGCAGAATGATCATAATATCAAGTTTGTGGCATTTTCACTGCCTCAGTTTCATTTCCATATACATATTCGCAAGCTTATTTTCTTACATATAATCATTTTCGCAAGCTTATTTGCTTACATATAATCATTTTCGCAAGCTTATTTGCTTACTCATCTTCTTATGTGGTCTTATTTTGCCTTCCTAGTTAAAGGTCTTATTTTGGCACCTCTTATCATTGCGACAAAATCGCAGGACGTTTTTGCACTTTCATGCAAAAACCCATTGATCTTGCCTTAAATTTTTCTTTTGTATTATTGCCTCTTCAGGATTGTTGCGGCAATATGACAGGCCTAAATATTCTTGCAAAAATAAAGCCCCATGACATTGCCGTCTTGCGATGAAATCGCAGGACGTCTTCACACTTTCATGTAATGACCCATTGATCTCGTCTTATCTTTTTCTCTAGTATTATTGCCTCTTCAGGATTGTCGCACAAATATGACAAGTCTTAATACCATTGCGAGTAAAAAGCCTCATGACATTTGCGTCTTAAGACACTTATCAGCTCCCTAATGGAGGGTGCCGCCCTTATCTCCCCCTGGTTGCCCCTTCAAGGAGGCGTACTTCTACCATACAAGGTTAGCTCCTCCCATCCGGTCTTAACAACAACCAGTTATTTTCGTAGCCTCTTATCTCTTTTACCTATAGGGATTATGGTTACGAGACTGCACCCTAAGTGGGGTTTTCTTCAGGCCGAGTGCAGTATAAGCCAAGACTTGTCAAGAATGGCAAGGTGCGCTTCAAACGCCCCTGGCACTCTTGACTCAACCGTGTACCACGGTGCCTTGATCAGATCTGCACTCCTTGGGAGAGTCCTTATTACCTTAGTCGCCCAACCTAAGTCATATGCTTAAGTTGAGAATACAAGGTGCCTCTCCCGGATGGGCTTTATTGACCCCAAATCTCCATGACTCAGGTTCCAGGGGCGGTGTAACCTTTTCCCTGAGTCATGCTACATGTACCCCCTTCTATGACGTACTTTAGGTCTTACATTTTCCTCTTGCGAATTTTTATTCGCGAACTAGGGTGTACGCCATAAAGGTTCGCCCTATTCTAATCTTAGATTTTTATGGATCTTAGATTGTCTCTTGCGAAATTTTCGCGTTTCTTTGTTCTTTCATTCATTCTTTCATTTCTGTCATTTCTTTCATCCATTCTTTCATTCTCATAATATCATATCATTTGAAGAAAAGTAAATATTCAAGAGAAATTCTAATACATTATAATTCTGAAATCTTTGTATTTGTGAAATCTTTGTAATTCTACGATTGTTTCGCATTTTGTAAATCAAATCAAAAATCTTTTTATTCTCTGCAAAATAAATATTCTAGAGAAACATATAAATTAAATTTTCTCAGTTTTCTGTAATTTTAAAATCTCGCAATCTTTGTAATTTTGAAGTCTTTGTAATCTTGAAATCTTAATAATCTTTGAAATCTTTGTAATCGTGCGATTGAATCGCTTTTTGTAAATAAAATCAAAAATCTTTTTATTCGTTCCTGGTATAAAGTAAAATGTTCAAGGAGGTGGTACTTATCTTTCATGTGAGTCGCTATTGTTGTCAGAGAAGTGAATAAATGCCTTGAAATGTATGAATTTCGCACAGCAAAAAGAAGTGTGAGAAGCGAGACTTGAACCCTCGACCCGCTTCTTGGATTTTCTTGCATCATACCAACTGCGCTAAGCCCCTCTTGCGAAATAATCAAAGGTCTTGCAAAGTAATCAAATTCCAACTGTGTGAGAGGCAATTCTGTATAAATTTCGTATAACAAAAATAAACATGTGAGAAGCAAGAATTGATCCCGCGACCTGCTGCTTGCATTCATGCCTCCTGACCAACTGTGCAAGCTTCTTCTTTGCGAAATTATCATCAACTCTCTTCTGTGCGAAATAATCAAAGAAATATTTGTGCGAAAAAATACGCATGTGTTGGGACTTGATCACACGACCATGAACTCATTAACTTCGCAGATGACCAATTGTGTTGCCTCTTGTTTGCGAAATAATGAAACAATATTGCGAAATTATTCATTTCTTCGCTCTCTGTAAAAAAGAAGACAACTATGTTCGCAGGCGGATTCGAACTTGCGACCACAAACGCACATACTGCTCTCTGGACTAATTTTGCAAGAACCTCTCTGCGAAATTAAAACATAAATTTTTTCCTTATTCTTTTATTCTACCATGCAAATGAGAAGAAAATGAAAAATATGTGTCTCTGCGAATTCGAACCCGTGACCTATTTGTTATTCGCTCAGCCTTGAACCATCTGTGCGAATTTCTGTTTGTGATAGAAATTGCAGCATCTGCCTCTTATCTTTTCTTCGTCCTTCCTTAACTTCTTTCACATATGCCTTCATCTCCTGAAAATGAAAATCTTCCACTGAAACTTCCATTTTTTCCTTAAATTTCACCGCAACAACTAATTTTTTTCTCTCACTCTTTTCATGTCTTTGAATTGTTGATGATGTTTACTCCCTGAAAGTGTGACTTCTTCCATGAAATTTCCATTTTTGAACTTAAATTTTGTAGATCTAGAAAAATATGAACAATAGCTAATCTTCATGGAAATTTCTTGAACCAACAAGTTATAGAAAGGATAAATCCTTTACTCGCTCCCTGTTTCTAGCGCCAAAAATGTAGTTGCAGGAAATCCCACAACACACCCCCTATAATATCATGATAATAATTTCTAGATGTAAACTTATTTGATATGAAAATAAAGATAAAGATAATGAAAATAGAAAATAAGAAACAAGATTTACGTGGTTCGATCAATTTGATCTACATCCACGGGGTTAGGTTTCACTATGATCATTGAATTACATATGAATTACATTGAGACTCCATTAATGAGTATTTGGAGCTCTCTTTCTGGTTTTTGGGGAGAAGAAGAAGATAATAATAATACCAGTTCTTCCTTTTCTCTCTCCTACCTTTCTCTTTATATAGGATGCTACCTAGTGGATGACAGCTAATGTACAATTAACATTTCCCCTAATTTCGGATCTGGCTTGCGGTATTTTCCCAAGCTTACAAATGTAACATTCGCAACATTCCTAATTTTCGCAAGATCATCACACTTTTCTCATGTTTAAGTTGATGTCATTTGTTATGTCGTTTCTGAAATCATCCTGCGATGTATTCGCGATGTGTTGTTAATAATTTCGCAAGCATATTCTTCTGTGCGAGATTCTAATCCTACAGACATCAAATGGGGGAGATTTCTTTTGAACTTGCGCTTAATGGTCATATCTTGAGGGGTATGCGGCTATGGAATTTTAGAGGGTTATCTTGTATCTTTAAACTCCTTGATGAATGCTATTAGCTTCGGCTATATGATTGCATCTAAATAAGATGATATGTGTTCTTTCTTTTTAGTCATGAAATGTCTCTTACAGAAATTTCATTATGATCCCGTTCTTGTACCTTTGCCAATTTTATTGACAAAAAGGGGGAGAATTAATATGTAGTTCACACTACAAATACATATGGTCTTCGGGACATTATGTAAGAGGGAGTGGTTTCCATGTGAGATGGAGTATTGAGTAAGGGAGAGTGATATATATCACCATAGTATTATTGTTGAAGTTGTGATACAATTGAACTTTGACGCTGTGTAATAATACTATGACACTGTATAACAATGATCGAGACTGATGATTTCTCATTGTTATAGCTACGTATCTTCAACAGCGGTGATGCTAAACTTACAACCTTTGGGATCATTGAAGTACTTGGAAGTGACGACGATTTCGAGGAATGTTGAAGATTAGACATGTGGAATAGGAGCTACTTAAGTTTCTTTATGTTTTTTATATTCCATATGTATTGATAGTTTTGTCACTAAAATTGACAAAGGGGGAGATTATTAGAGCATTTCTTAGTCGAACTCGCATGCGTTGCTATCTCAAGCATGTTTGTTAATGTTAGTGATCAAAACTATAAGTCTTGATTTCTAATCTATTATAGCTAAGTCTCGGACTAGGATAGAAAGTGTAGTTGAGCTCAAGGACTTCATGGTGATTCATCATACAAGTAGAAGAACTACTCAAGGAACCGGTGGAACTTCTCGACAAAAAGGTATGTGAAGACTTGAACTTATCTGTCACTCAAAAGTCTATCTACTCTATCTCGTACTTTTTGAGACAAAAAGTCTTATGCTATATATATATATATATATATAGACTTAGATTATACACATTTGGTATTTCGAGCCGAGTATACCTCGCCTATTTATATCTCGAAATATGTGTTGGTAATCTTTCCGCTTCAACCAAGTTTATCTTTACCTAGTGACGAAAGTCATGATAGGTTTCAATCATCTTGAAAATTGCTTTGACGAGAAATGGTGTAACAACTATATAACGTCCTCTAAGAATGTTTCAATGATTGAAATGAGAGTTTAGATTACATAACCAATGATGGACATAAGAATTATTGTGGAAACACATTTATGTAAGTCATATTCCTTGAACCAAAGTTTTCGAACTTTGTTGATCAAGAGAACCGGAAGAATGGAAAGTGCCAAGTCCGCGAACTCAGTCCGCAAACTTCCAAAGTTCTCAAACCCGATAATTTCTGCTAGAGTTGACAAACTACTTGCGTGAGCTAAGTCCGCGAACCCAGTCCGCGAACCGGCGAAGTTCTCATCCCGAGAATTTCTGCTGGAGTTTGTAAACTCTGTTCGGTTGCTTAAGTCCGCGAACCTAGTGTGCGAACTTAAGAAGGTTATATATCTGAAGATGATTTCTGAACTTAAACTTTAAAAAGACTAAGGAATGCAGTTTGCAAACCATGGCTATAAAAGTTCATGAACTGATTCAAGTGAATCAAATCATCTTTGCTTCAATTGTGTCTTGTGTAGTTACATAAGATTTCCTTGCAATTGAACAACTCTATAACTAGTTCATTTGAGTCATTTGAACTAGTTATGGTGAAGAAGAACATGGTTGATATGAAATGCTCATATGGCAAACCTTTTGGTTAACTATTGTTGAACCAACAATGTACACGTTTGGGTACGGTTAACAAACCTAGAAGAGTGCAGTTCATTTGTGTATAACAAGCTAAGTTTTCGATCTAAAGGTTGAGAAATATTAGCTTGAATCTAAATCAGGTTTTCATCTAACGGTGAATATTGATTTCTTTGTTACCAAGGCAAAACCCTGATTTGAAAGACTATATAAATGAGACATCTAGTTTTGTGCAAAACTAATTCCCAAACCTTACGTGTGATACTAGTTTGCGTACTAGAGTCGATTCTCCTTTAACCTTTGGTTTTCTTCTTCTAAAACCAGGTTAACGAATTAAAGACTTCATTGGGATTGTGAAGCCAGACCGATACTACTTTTATCGTAGTTGTGTGATCTGATCTTGCATCTTCTATCGTACGAGTACAATGATTGATTGGCTTGAGATTTGATATCTCCGATAGGCAAGATATAAAAAGTAATCACAAACATCTTGGTTTCATTGTTTGTGATTCCACAACATCTTGTTTCGCTCCCATACGATTAAGATTGTTGTGAGGTGATTGATTAATCTAGGCTGTTCTTCGGGAATATAAGACCGGATTATCAATTGGTTCCTGTTCACCTTGATTATTATCAAAAGACGAAACAAAAACTTTAGGGTTTTTCTGTGGGAGACAGATTGATCCTTTGATAGACTTGTCTGTGTGAGACAATTTTGTTTATTGTCAAATCCTGCGATTTCGGGTTGTAGCAACTCTTAGTTGTGGGTGAGATCAGCTAAGGGAATAAAGTGCGCAGTATCCTCCTGGGATCAGAGGCGTATGGAGTACAAGTGTACCTTGGATCAGTGGGAGGCTGATTGGGGTTCAACTACAGTCCAGTCCGAAGTTAGCTTGAAGTAGGCTAGTGTATGTAGCTGCTTAGTACAGTGTGTGTTCAATTTGGACTAGGTCCCGGGATTTTTCTGCATTTGCGGTTTCCTCGTTAACAAAATTTCTGGTGTCTGTGTTATTTCAATTTCCGCATTATATTGTTTTATCTTTATAATTGAAATAATAAAGGTTGTGCGTTAGATCAATCAATTGGAGAATCCGACCTAACGGTTGTTGATTGATATTGATTGGCACTTGGATATTGGTTTTTGGTACCATCCAAGTTATTTCTTGTATTTGATTAGTACTCGCTGTTTCTGTTTGAGGAAATCAAATCAAGAGAGAGATATAAACTTGTTGATATAATTTTAATTGATTGATTCTTGTTGATTCTCTTAAAAGTATATTCGAGTTTGTCCATACAGATTGCTAAGAGAAATATTGGGTGGTGTTGTTAAACCCCCGCTTTTTCAGAGTTCCTCCACATATCCTTGTTGATGCCGATACTATGGTTTGAGTTGCTACAGAGACCGAAGATGATAGTCTTTGCTCCTCCATCCAGTGAGCCTTTACATGCACGAACTAATTGGTGAGTTGAGCATTCCTAAGATGAAGGTGTAGTGGGAATTCAACCCGAATTCTCCTGAACACTATGATTTTACTACGAAGTGGCTCCGTCAGTGAGTCGACATTGTTGCGGTAGATAGCAGAAGCAATCTTCATTCTGGATGCGATCGGTGAAGAGAGGAAGTTCTTCAGTCGTGCAGGGGTTTGTGATGTAGAGAGGTCCCGTCGATAAAGTTTCATGGAATCACATTAGGTTGCAATAAATAGATTTGAATCGATCTTTCCAATAAGATCAAGTCCCCAGTGTATGTTGAAAGAGTCTGTGCCATCCATGGATGAATGATGTTGGATCTGCTTCAGAAGTATTATCATGGGATAATGAAGACTTATCGATTGTAGTTCAGTTACGCTTTGATCGTACTGTTGTTGAATCAGTGTGTCATCGATGAGATATTTGTGATGAAACCAGATGCATCATTATCGAAGGTGTACTCTTTGATTGGGAGTACAATTTGAAGGCTTCTTAGATGCTTGAGCATTGAAGCGTCATATCCCTTAAGCATCAATTATCTTAGGTTTGATCGTCTCAGACATGAATATCTTCTGTTGATTCAGCATCCCTTTCATTGCGGTAGTGGGATTCAACACTTGTGCAGACATCAAAGCTTTATGATTTTATGGAACACATGGACACTCCTGCAAAGCTATGGAGAAACGCCAAGGTGTTATTTGTCATGCTTAGACATTATCTCAGTAATGAATGTCTCAGTGCTCGATTCGGAGAAATATCATATTCAACCACTTGGTAAAATAATAATACGGTAAAGCTACCATTCATAACGTCTTGCAGAGTTGCTAGCAGAATTGAGTCCCCATGCTAGGATAGCATGTGAGGAAATAAATGATATAGCCATGGAAGGAATGAGACTTTCCTGAGTGTGTAACCTCTTGATGAATGTCTATACATCTTTTGCAGATCCTTGCCTCAACCTCTCCAAAGTTCGAAATTCCTCCAAGTTCTTTGATGATGGAATGTCCGCCAAATCTTCTGGATCAAAACTTTCTTCGTTGGAGAAATGTGCAACCAAAGGCGCTTTGTAAGTACCCATTTTTCAGCGTGGATTCACGCTCGTTTGAAGAACATATGGATCTTCCTGATTATGTGAAACTTGGTTTCTGTCCAGGTTGAACTTATGTTCACTTTGAGAGTGATGTATCCATAAGTATTTCCGAGTGTTCCTTCAAGGTTTATGATGGGATCACGAGTAGCTTCTTGTCGAGTGATGCATGCGCATCTGAGGGTTTTCAGTGGAATGACGTTGATGGCGGTGTTGGCATCAATCAACATTCTTCCGAATTCATTTCCTCTGAGATGGAATGTGGTAAAAAGTACCCAGTCGTGCATCTCCTTATCTGTGAATGAAGGTTTAAGGAGTATTTCCGGGATGGACAGAAGTTTGTCACAATGTAATTCGGTGTTGTGAACATGTCTTTTCTTTGTGCCTTAGACAGATAGAGCAATTTCACAGATATGCTCAATCAACGATTGAACCACTTCTTTGACTGGTTGTTCAGAGAGTGTAAATGTCTGACTGGGAGATGATTCTTGTGTACTCCTTCAGTCCCCAGTTGAATCTCTTATGGATCAACATTCTCTTTGAAGATGTTCTTCAAAATATTGCAGTTACTTGTTGGATGATTGATGAACCTATGAAGGAGGCAGTACCTGGGATCCTCCATTTCTTCTTCAGTTGGTTCTCTCATGATGAACAACAATTTGATTGCACCATCTTGAACCCAGACTTCTAGTAACTCGATCACTCCTTCATGAGAAGAGAGAAGTTTGAGTCTGTCTAATCATTTCCCCGTTCGTTGACGCTGGGTCGAGGTTTGTGCATTTCAGGATTGGTTATCTTTTCTTCGCGCCTTCAGAGGAGGCTGGGATGTTGGAGAAGCGTTATGTGTCTCCGCTTTCCTTTCATTCCTTTCGGCAACAACGTTTGTTAAAGGCTGGAGATTGTACTGATTGTTGACCAGGCGTCGGCTCCTTCGAGGTTCCTCGACCTTGTAGACTTTGCTCTTTCCAGTAAAGCAGGTGCAGTAGTCGTTGATCGTTTGGATGCTTCATGAAGCTCTAAAAAAGTCTGGAACCGAAGATTTTCCAGCAAGGCTCTGTAGAATGGGATCATTCCGTTGATGCACAAGTCCCCTAGTTGTTGTTCAGTGACATTCGGGTCATGAAAATCCAAAGCTTGGACTACGAACCTCTTCACATAGTCGTTCGGATGTTCATTACTCTTCTGAGACATTCTTCCTAAGTCGGAGAGAGTAATCTGCTTTGAGACGAAGAAGTATTTCCGGTAGATTGCATTAACCATTTCTCCCCAGCCAGTGATGCTCTCAGATGCAATGTTGTTGTACCATGTGTATGCTTGACCTGTCAGAGATTTCGAGAATTCCTTCAGACGGACGACATGGTTGTGTTCATGTTCGCCTAGTGCTTCCAGGAATCGAGAGAATGTTCTCGAGCGTTCCCCGTTCCGTTGTACATAGTGAACGTTGGAGAGGTGTAACCCTTCAGGAGAGGAATTCTTCGTGCAGCAGGATATGATGAACAAATGGTGTTTTGTCTTTTCCTCGATCCTCCATGAAGCGTTCCAGGTCCTCACGGGTGATGAATCTTGCATGTTCCTTCATTGGCTGGTTGTCTGTGAAAAAGCGGGGGTCTAACAACACCACCCAATATTTCGCTTAGCAATCTGTATGGACTAACTCCGAAATACTTTGCTAGAGAATCAACTAGACAGTCAGACTCAATCTAGATAAAAGTATCTCAAGGAGTTAATCTCTCTCTCTTGATTTGATTTTTACTCAAGCTAAAATCAATAGCGAGTCTTTATCAAATACAAGGAATAACTTGGACGGTACCAAAGACCAATGTCCAAGGATCAATCAATATCAATCAACAACCAAAGGTTGGATTTCCAATTGATGATCACGAACGCACAACCTGTATTATTTCAATTATATAAAATATAACGCGGAAAAGAAATAACACATACACCAGAAGTTTTGTTAACGAGGAAACCGCAAATGCAGAAAAACCCCGGAACCTAGTCCAGATTGAATACACACTGTATTAAGCCGCTACAGACACTAGCCTACTCCAAGCTAACTTCGGACTGGACTATAGTTGAACCCCAATCAGTCTCCCACCGATCCAAGGTACAGTTGTAATCCTACGCCTCTGATCCCAGCAGGATACTGCACACTTGATTACCTTGGCTGATCTCACCCACAACCAAGAGTTGCTGCAACCCAAAATCGCAGACTTGATAATAAACAAATCTGTCTCACACAGAAGAGTCTATCAAAGGATAAATCTGTCTCCCATAGATAAACCCTAGGTTTTTTTCCGTCTTAAGATATGAAATCAAAGTGAACAGGAATCAATTGATAATCTGATCTTATATTCCCGAAAAACAGCCTAGATTAATCAATCACCTCTCTATAATCCTTCCTGACTACACAGGCGGTTTGTCAAGAAATCACAAACAGTGAGACGAAGATGTTTGTGACTTCTTTATCTTGCCTATCGGAGAACTCTCACGATCTCAATCCAATCAAAGATTGTACTCGTACGATAGAAGATGCAAGATCAGATCACACAACTACGATAAAGTAGTATCGGTTTGGCTTCACAATCCCAATGAAGTCTTTAAGTCGTTAACCTGGTTTTAGAGAAGAAAACCAAGGGTTAAAGGAGAATCGACTCTAGCAAGCGCACTAGTATCACACAGACGTGTGAGGATAGTTTTGCACAATGCTAGATGTCTCCCTTATATAGCCTTCAAATCAGGGTTTTTCCTTAGTTACAAAGCAATCCATATTCGCCGTTAGATGAAAACCTGATTTAAGTTCAAGCTAATATTTCTCAACCATTAGATCCAAAACTTAGATTGTCACACACACTTGGGTAGACGTTTACTGGGTTTGTGAAAACCATTCCCAAACGTGTACGTGTATGTTGGTTCAACATAGTAACCCAAAAGGTTAACCATATGAGCATTTCATATTAACCTTGTTCTTCTTCACCATAACTAGTTCAATTGACTCAAATGAACTAGTTAAAGAGTTGTTCAATTGCTATGAGATCTTATGTAACTACACAAGACGCAATTGAAACAACGATGATTCGATTTGATTGAATCGGCTCATGAAATTTAAAGCCACGGTTTGCATAAAGCATTCCTTAGTAATTTAAGTTTCATGTTCAGAGCACATCTTTAGATCATAACCTCTTAAGCTCACAAACAAGTTCGCGGACTTAAGACAACCGGTGGAGTTTTCCAAACTCAGCAGAAAATCTCGGCAAAAAGACTTTCGCCAGTTCGTGGACTAGGTTCGCGGACTTACACGCAAAAGAGTTTTTGAAAAATCCCAGCAGAAATTCTCGATACAAGAACTTCCGTCAGTTCGCGGACTGAGTTCGCGGACTTGGCAAAGCCAATTCCTCCGGTTTCTCTTAATCAACAAAGTTCGAAAACTTCGGATTAAGGAATACATGGTTATGTAATCTAAACTCTCATTACAATCATTGAGACATTCTCAGAGGACGTTATATAGTCGTTATTCACAGACCGTTTCGCGTCAGAGCAATTCTCAAAGTAATTCAAACTTTTCATGACTTTCGTCACTAGGTGAAGATAAACTTGATCAAAGCGAAACGCTATACCAACACATGATTTCGAGATATAGATAGGCGAGATATACTCGGCTCAAAATACCAAATGTGTATGATCCAGTCTATATAGCATACGACTTTTGTCTCATAAGAAGTAGGAGATAGAAGAGATAGACTTTTGAGTGATAGATAAGTTCAAGTCTCCACATACCTTTTTGTTGATGAAGTTCCATGGTTCCTTGAGTAGATCTTCGTCATTGTATGATGAATCGCCATGAAGTCCTTGAGCTCAACTATACTTTTTTATCCTAGTCCGAGACTTAGCTATGTAGGCTAGAAATCAAGACTCGTAGTTTTGATCACTAACATTGATAAACATGCTTGAGATAGCAACGCATGCGAGGTCGACTGAGCTATGCTCTAACAATCTCCCCCTTTGTCAATTTTAGTGACAAAACTATTAATACATATGGAATACAAAAAAGATAAACTTTAGTGGTTCCTATTCCATAGTCTAATCTTCAACGTTCCCTGAAATCTTCGTCCTTCCAAGTACTCCAATGATCCCAAATGTTGTAAGTTTAGCATCACCGTTGTTGAAGATCCATAGTTATAACAATGAGAGAAATCAAGATTCTCGATCATTATTATACAGTGTCATAGTATTATTATGTAACATCAAAGTCCAATTGTATCACGACTTTAACAATAATACTATGGTGATATGTATCACTCCCCCTTAGTCAATACTCCATCTCGATCATGGAAACCACTCCCCATTACACAATGATCCAAAAACCATATGTATTTGTAGTGTGAACTACAATATTTCTCCCCCTTTTTGTCAATAAAATTGGCAAAGGTACAAGAACGGGATCATAATGAAATTTCCACAAGAGACATTTCATAGACTAAAAGAAAAATACATACCAACTTAATTTAGATGCAATCATAAAGCCGAAACTAAATGCATCCATCAAGGAGTTTTAAGATACAAGATAACCCCTATAAAATTCCACAACCGCACACCCCGCAAGTTATTACCATTAAGCACAAGTTAAAAAGAACTCTCCCCCATTTGATGTCATTCTCGAAAGAACAACAAGAGCGATCTTAATTTCGAAAGAAAAGAAGGATTTTTAAATTGGACACCAAAAACCATAGAAATGATTTTCTATATCCAAAACTCAACCAAATTCATCACAAGAAAACCCATGATTAATTTAATTGGAATACGCAACTAAATCAAACCACAAAAGTGATCAATTTAACTGAAAGTTCTCAATATAAGTAAACTTACGGAGCTACGACTAAGGTAATCATACGGAGACGACTAACTTAATCGTTCACATACTCAACATAAGGGAAAACCTTACGGAATATACGACTACATCAACCAATACAACATGATTTGTATAGTCGTTCATATAATCAACACAAGAACTTGTGGAATATATGAAAACTCAACCAAAATAATTACAAGAGAATCTTATAATTAATCTAATTGGAATACAAACAATCAAACTAATCACAAAAGTAATCAATTTAATTGTCAAAGGATTTGCTCGACAAAAGAAGACTTTCGGAGCAAATAACTAAATAACCAACCAAGATGATTAATTTAGTTCATAATGCTCAACATATAGCATCTTATGGAACAACCAACAAAGACAATAAGAATAATCGACTTCGTTGTATCGTGATCAACATAAGACACACAATGGAGCCTTCATGGTAAAACATAACAAAATGGATCAATGAAGATCAATACTGTGGATAACATACAAGGATTTATTCTATTTTCCATCATAACAACATAATAGACTTTATCCTTGTCAAACAAAAGATTTTATCCTATTTTCCATCAAATACATGACTGCATAGGCATAACTTTTTTAATTTTCAAAAGTCCATTCGTCCTTTCATTAATACGAATACCAATTCATGAACGACTTTACTTTTGACAGCATATGGGACCTTCAAGTTCACGGACGCAAACAACATATCCCATAATCAAATTGCAATATCATAACGATCAATACTGGAATAACATCATCCTCCAAACATTTTTAGAATTTAAAAACCAATAAACCCAAAAAATAACATAAGAAGATGAAAACAAAAATAGTTATGTGTAGTCACAATCATCGCTATTGAAAACACTAGTTATTATTCCAACTAATTCAAAAAGAAGACATACTAGATATCTACACTTCTTAAAAATCATTTCACTTACCTTGAATTTTCTTCTCGTATTCCCTATATTCTTCAAGCTCATCTTCGATTAGGTCAATCCTTGATTCAAGACTATCCATTTTCTCCTCAAGTCTTTTGGAAGAAACTTCAAGTTCATTTTTCAGAGAACGAACTTATTCCAAGACGAAATTCATGGTTGAAGAGAGCTTATCGAACTGAGAGACAGAAGGGTTCTCATTAGAAGAAGATACATTTTTGTCATAACACATCTCATTGTCAGAAGAATCGAAACGAACCTTCGTCGAAGGAAATAGAACCATCCATACATCACTTTCTTTACTTGAAGGACTAGAGGAGGACATGATAGAGAAGATGAAATGAGAGTGCTTAAGAGGTAGAGCTTTAAAAAGAAATACAGGTGTAGAATTCCCAGAAATACCCTTTTTACCAAACCCTAACAGAAGTTGGTTATCCAAAAAGCTGAAGCCGTTCACGAAAAAGACCTGGTAAAAGCACGAACAGAAAATAACAAGATTATATTACAGTCCTCTTGTATATCATGATTCTTGTATAAGAGGAAGAGAACACAAGAATCATTTTTCAACAAGATTACTGAGCATAAGGCCTCCAATCCAAGGTTGGATTGGGATAATATTTGCAAAGAGAGAAACCATCCATTCCACTAGGTTTCTGCTTATTCAAAGAAGAGTTATGAAGAACTTTCCTATCCATTGTAATCACAATTTTAAAAAACTTGACTGCAGATCTTTGCAAATCCTGTGCCGTTTTTGAAAACACCTTTTGATGAAAGGTAGACTTCCTTTTCTTTTCCAGCATACAATGGTTAGCCAGGCAGGACTGTTTTTGATTTATCGTGCTAATATGATCCTTAGATAAACTCAAATGAACAAAGAGATTTGTTAGATCCTTTTCCAAGAAACTCCTAGAGTTCAACGCAAAGTCAAGACAGGTTTGTTGACCCAACTCATGAGACACAGACGGACATGCATGAATGAATCATGAGAATGATTTTCAGCAAAAAGACTGTGAGATCAACCATAGATTTCCTCAGGGCAATAATCAAGAGTATTCATCCATGCTTTAGTTATCTCTCTTACCTCAGTTTCTGGATCTTTCGAAGTGACTTGAACACTTTTATAGCACGTAAGACCAGTTTCCTTAGTACGACTTTTCTGGATATTCTTATCCTTTTCATTGACTAACGGAGTTTCTTTTTGAGACTTTCCTTTGCTACGTCTGAGTATTTTCTTAAGTTTCTGTATAAACAGAGACAACGTAGAAATAAAGCAATTCTCACTTTTCTCGTTTGTCAATTTAGGACGACAGGTCTTACAATCAGGAGAAGTGACATGATTGCTAGACAATTGATGGTCATTTCTTGACATGTATTCGCGATCGAAAATCCTAAGTTTTTCGACAAGTGTGTTTCGCGAAAGAGTATTAAGGTTATTTCCCTCAATGATGGCATGTCTTTTGGATTCGTATCTGGATGGCAGCGATCGGAGGATTTTCATCACAATTTCCTTTTCAGGAATGGTCTTACCCAACGCACATGATGCATTAACAATTTCAGACAGTTTGTGATAAAAATTGTCAAATGATTCTTCTTCTGCCATATAAAGGTCTTCCCATTCGGAATTAAGGTTTTGAATTCTAGCTTCCTTATCACTGGGGCTACCTTCAAATACGCTTTCCAAAGTATCCCAAGCTTCTTTAGATGTGGTGCATGAGGCCACATGATGTCGAAGATTTGTGGTAATAGCATGCAAGATGGCGTTCAGCCCATCAGAGTTTTGCCTTGCAGCAATTAACTCGGTAGCATCATACATAAAAAAATCTTTAGGTACAAATGCATCTCTTTCCATAACAACGGGAGTTTCATAGCCATACACAACATAGATCCATGATTGGAAGTTACGCGACTGAAGAAATTTGCGCATAACAACTTTCCACCATAGGTAGTTTGAGCCATCGAAGACTGGTGGTACGTTTACAGAGATGACACCTTTGTCCATAGAGTCAGATCGCTACAAACACAGACTGATGAGGTCTTTAACGTGTTTGCCATCTCTGATACCAATTGAAAAATCAGGGGTCTAACAACACCACCCAATATTTCTCTTAGCAATCTGTATGGACTAACTCCGAAATACTTTGCTAGAGAATCAACTAGACAGTTAGACTTAATCTAGATAAAAGTATCTCAAGGAGTTAATCTCTCTCTCTTGATTTGATTTTTACTCAAGCTAAAATCAATAGCGAGTCTTTATCAAATACAAGGAATAACTTGGACGGTACCAAAGACCAATGTCCAAGGATCAATCAATATCAAACAACAACCAAAGGTTGGATTTCCAATTGATGATCACGAACGCACAACCTGTATTATTTCAATTATATAAAATATAATGTGGAAAAGAAATAACACAGACACCAGAATTTTTGTTAACGAGGAAACCGCAAATGCAGAAAACCCCCGAGACCTAGTCCAGATTGAATACACACTGTATTAAGACGCTACAGACACTAGCCTACTCCAAGTTAACTTCGGACTGGACTATAGTTGAACCCCAATCAGTTTCCCACCGATCCAAGGTACAGTTGTAATCCTACGCCTCTGATCCCAGCAGGATAGTGCGCACTTGATTCCCTTAGCTGATCTCACCCACAACCAAGAGTTGCTGCAACCCAAAATCGCAGACTTGATAATAAACAAATCTGTCTCACACAGAAAAGTCTATCAAAGGATAAATTTGTCTCCCACAAATAAACCCTAGGTTTTTGTTCCGTCTTAAGATATGAAATCAAGGTGAACAGGAACCAATTGATAATCCGGTCTTATATTCCCGAAGAACAAACTAGATTAATCATTCACCTCTCTACAATCCTTCCTGACTACACAGGCGGTTTGTTGAGGAATCACAAACAGTGAGACGAAGATTTTTGTGACTTCTTTATCTTGCCTATCGGAGAACTCTCACGATCTCAAGCTAATCAAAGATTGTACTCGTACGATAGAAGATGCAAGATAAGATCGCACAACTACGATAAAAGTAGCATCAGTCTGGCTTCACAATCCTAATGAAGTCCTTAAGTCGTTAACCTGGTTTTAGAGAAGAAAACCAAGGGTTAAAGGAGAATCGACTCTAGCGAGCGCACTAGTATCACAAAGACGTGTGGGGATTAGTTTTGCACAATGCTAGATGTCTCATTTATATAGCCTTCAAATCAGGGATTTTCCTTAGTTACAAAGCAATCCATATTCACCGTTAGATGAAAACCTGATTTAGATTCAAGCTAATATTTCTCAACCGTTAGATCGAAAACTTAGCTTGTCACACACACTTGGGTAGACGTTTACTGGGTTTTTGAAAACCATTCCCAAACGTGTACGTGTATGTTGGTTCAACATAGTAACCCAAAAGGTTAACCATATGAGCATTTCATATTAACCTTGCTCTTCTTTACCATAACTAGTTCAATTGACTCAAATGAACTAGTTAAAGAGTTGTTCAATTGCTATGAGATCTTATGTAACTACACAAGACACAATCGAAACAAAGATGATTCGATTCGATTGAATCGTATCATGAAATTTATAGCCACGGTTAGCATAAAGAATTCCTTAGTAATTTAAGTTTCATGTTTAGAGCACATCTTTAGATCATAACCTCTTAAGCTCACAAACAAGTTCACGGACTTAAGACAACCGGTGGAGTTTTCCAAACTCAGCAGAAAATCTCGGCAAAGAGACTTTCGCCAGTTCGCGGACTTACATGCAATCGAGTTTTTGGACAATCCCAACAGAAATTCTCGGTACAAAAACTTCCGCAAGTTCGTGGACTGAGTTCGCGGACTGGGTTCGCGGACTTGGCAAAGCCAATTCCTCCGGTTTCTCTCAATCAACAAAGTTCGAAAACTTCGGATTAAGGAATACATGGTTATGTAATCTAAACTCTCATTCCAATCATTGAGACATTCTCAGAGGACGTTATATAGCCGTTATTCACAGACCGTTTCGCGTCAGAGCAATTCTCAAAGTAATTGAAAATTTTCATGACTTTCGTCACTAGGTGAAGATAAACTTGATCAAAGCGAAACGCTTTATCAACACATGATTTCGAGATATAGATAGGCGAGATATACTCGGATCGAAATATCAAATGTGTATGATCCATTCTATATAACATACGACTTTTGTCTCATAAGAAGTATGAGATAGAAGAGATAGACTTTTGAGTGATGGATAAGTTCAAGTCTCCACATACCTTTTTGTTGATGAAGTTCCACGGTTCCTTGAGTAGATCTTCGTCGTTGTATGATGAATCGCCATGAAGTCCTTGAGATCAACTACACTTTTCTATCCTTGTCCGAGACTTAGCTATGTAGGCTAGAAATCAAGACTCATAGTTTTGATCACTAACATTGACAAACATGCTTGAGATAGCAATGCATGCGAGGTCGACCGAGCTATGCTCTAACAGTCTGCATCCTTGTGGACTTCATCATCATCTACTACATGGATCAGAGTGACTTCAGGATCAGCGTTCGAAGATGTTTCTTTGGATTTTCCTTTCTCTTGGGTTTTTTCTTACATCTTGTCGGTGAGAGTTTTGACATAATTGCATAACTCTTTCTGTGTTGCAGCCATGGCAATATGATTTTCGGCGATAGTATCTTGTACCTTCATAAGATCAGTTATGGTAGGAGGATTTTATCTGATTTCTTCGGGAGACCGGCCGAAAAGAGGATGGTTGCCGACGTTGGTTTGAGGAGGAGTGGTATCAACAACACCGGTTTTGGAAGCAGGAGTAGTTACTGGAGTACCACTGTTAGTGCTAGCGTTGTTTGTGTTAGGATTTGTTACTGAACCTGACCTAAGATCAACCATTTTGACGAATTGAGATTGCAACCGAGAGATTAATCTCCCATTGTGGTCGCCAATCTATAGATGAGGAAAAACGATTTGCTGGTTTTTCAGGGAATTGAAGAGACGAGCGTGTTGTCGAGACTCCTCAACCGAGCAAACTGTTCAACCTCACACAGATGCACTGCAAAGGGAGTTCTTAGATTCGAGAGATCAATCTGTAGGACTCCGGCCTAAACCAAGTCAATGGCCGTTCCAGAGTCAATTCGGTCGCAAAGAGGGAGATGGGTTGATCTGTAGGAGGAAAGATGAGAATTGTGTGGGGTCAATGATGATCAAAGATTGTGGATGTGTTGAAGGTTTCTGCAAGTTTTTTGTGAACTGATGAGTTCGAATAAGTTCCGGGAGATTGACGAATTCTTGAGAGTAATTGCTCGAGAAATTCTGTGTAGACGAATGTTGTCCTCTCAATCATGGATTGAGAGACTTATTTATATTGTCAGAATAGTAAAACCCTGATCCCTGTAAGTGTAACGGTTTCTTGAGTGAAAGAGTGGGAAGTGGGAAATCGTGGTGAAACCAGTTCCAGGTCGTGCGGAGACTTGGTTAACCGTCCATCCACTACTTTGCTAACTCCTTCAACCGTTTGCACGACTTACTCACATTTCTCATCGTGGATGAATCCACGTGTCGTAGGCCGCCAGACGAAAACCCTAATTGATATCCCCCCATGTGACGTGATTGATGTCTCACGAATCATGGAGTCTGCACGATAAACGTGTATTTTATTAGTCAGTTGCTGATTGATTAGACAATGAGTCTAAGTTTTGTTGAATCGGGCATGAGTGATCGAATGCTCGATGATTCATGGATTGAACATGTTAGACGTTCTTAGATATTGCTCGTCTGAGCAAATATTGTAAATTCGAGCAACTAAGCATCTAAATATCGATAGTTGGATCAATACTTGAGCAACTGAGCAAGTATTGCTCAGTTCGACGAATTACTGAATATTGATAGTTAGATTAATATTCGAGTAACTGGGCAAGTATTGCTCAATTCGACGAATTACTTATAAATTACTGAATATTGATAGTTGGATCAATATTCGAGTAACTGAGCAAGTATTACTTAATTCGACGAATTACTGATAAATTACTGAATATTGATAGTTGGATCAATATTCGAGTAACTGAGCAAGTATTGCTCAATTCGACGAATTTTTTATTGATGATGTGACCCAATAAAATATTAATTAAAATATCGGTAGACTACCGAATATTATATAATTAATCCAGATGTTGATTGCTGGATCAACATAAATTTATTAGTGTTTGAACTTGCTCAGAATGATGATTTTGTGGAGCGTTTGTTCAAAACCCTAATTTTTTGATCAATTGTTCGTCAATTGATGAATTGTTGAAAATAGGTCACGAGTGAGGGAGGGACCGACCACATGGAATGAGGGAGTCCATGTGGCGCCCAAGCGCTCGAGCGAGCGTGCACCAGGTCCTTAGTTGGCCAGTTGGTGAAAGAATGATGATTAAATGTCGGTTTCATCATTTATTGAAATAGTGCTCGATTGAGCATTAGGTGATAAAACCTAATTATGTAAAAGTGAGTGACCGACCAAGTGCGCATAAAACTGGCCCTTGGTGGTCGTGGGACCAGCGGATGGTAGTTTGAGCAAATTCCAAGTTGGTTGGAAAGAGTTTGGACCCAATATGAGCAATTGAGCAAATTAGGTCAAAATTATAAGAATGTGTGGGACCGGCTCCTTGCAAACCTTAGGACCAGCCTTGGTCAGTCAAGGAAGCAAGCCCGTGTCACCATAATGTCTGTGTCTCAGTCCTGAGAGTTTCGTGTCATGTACTTACTATATGTGAGAGAGTGCTCATATCCTGTTGAGTGTCGGTATTTAGTGTAAGTTACGGTTGGTAGTATTTAGCTAATTAGTGTTTGCTATTATCAGTTGTATGGGGTGCCTTGGATGCAACCACCTAGGCTATTTTTATTCGTTGGATGTTCGGATAGAATACCTAAATATATAAGCTCAGAGTCTGTAAGAGAAAGGTAATCCAAAATTATTAATCAAAACAGAACTTTGTTCTTAGGCTGTGTTCATTTGAATCAGAGAAGCTCGATTCTTCGTAATTGGGTGAGGTTTATCCTCAATCCATCTATCCCCTCCTGTTATGTACATCTAGGTACATAACAATTGGTATCAGATTCGTTCGATCCATGGAGGTATTCGTTGAAACTCATCAACAGATCTCTGAAATTCAGAGTTTACCAAGTGAAAAATGGGTACAAATGAATGGAAAATTGGTATCAATATTGAAACTGGAAAGGTTAGCAAGTGATGAGTTCGACACTTGCGTTTCGTGGTATTTGTTTTATTTGATGGACAAAAACTGTGTAAATAGAGAGGACGGCCTCCAAAGGTGGGGCAAATTGTTAGACAGAGCGGGGAAGAAATTGGATAAGATCTTGTTTCTTAAGGATACTACTTTATCTCATCAACCTCCTCACCGAGTGAAAGTTGCTTCTACACATAGTGATGAATCTTCAGATTTGGAGTTGATACCTCAAAATTTCTTTGCTGAAAACGAAGATCTTGAGTCACTTGATGATGTGAGATTCCAGTCTGAAGCAGTTGCTAAAACTGAGATGATATACTTCTCCGAGTTGAATCGAACCAAAATTGGTGAGGTGAACGATTCTTCTCTAGAATTTCACTTCAACAAGTTTGGGGAGAAATTCGAAAATCATGAATGCTTCAAGGAGTTATTGTCTATTCTCTACAGCAAATCAAATTATGTGGCTCGTTCTTCTTTCCCTCTTAATGACACTCGTTCATTATTCGATAGAGGTAAGTATGGCCTTATTTCATTGAAGTATTCTAATGTTTATTGTATGGATTTCTAGCTTTGGGTACCACTCAAATTATCGATCTAGGCATTTGATTGTTAGTTTGTGTGTTGATGATGATACAATTTTTGATGAGACTCATGAGAGTAAGCTGTTTGTTGGAATAGAGAAGATTGTCTAGAATAGTTGAAATTGACCAGGCACGAGCACCGTGGGATGTCTTAGATGAGGGTGTAGTTTGGAGGAGTAATGGCGCTGATGGTATTTTCTGGAAGCTCCAACTTAGTTTACATCATGAGTTAAGAGCCTTCATGCCTACAGTGCGTTACAATTTAATTGTTGATGTACGTCTCTTCCTTAATATCGATCCTAACAGCACTGTGTTTGATCGTGGTAAAGAGATCGACCTCATTGTATGGGTTTCTTGTTTTGCTACAATTGATACTCGCTCCTTACTTGATCGAGGTAAGTGTACTGTGTTACCATCACTTACTTATGGGACATGTCTTCTTCAATTGCTTCTTAGACTACGGCATGACTCATAATTGCAGTTTATACATTCGTTTCCTCATTTATGTGTTTATGATTTTGCAATACATGCTGCGAAAAAATGTTTGCTCAAATAACTGAAAGAGGTAGATTTTTATTATTCTTACTGGCTAGAGTAATTACTTTTGAGCGGTATAATCAGTTGATGTTTCATATGGTTGATATGTGGAGGGAAGTAAATTTTATTTTTCTAATGCTCCACAAGATTCCGTTCACTTCAACTATCTTCTCTCCTAGTTTCATCCAAGAGCATTGTCGTAATCGTGGAAAAGGATTCGAACTAATTCAGAGACTTTCTAATTCTGTGGTTGCCTATGAATTCAGTTTTGGTCTATCTAATTCTTGCTCAATTGTACCTGCTTGTATGATTTATACTGGTGGAAATGATTTTATCTTACTACTTACAACAGCGCAAATAAGTTACAAGTTCATAGTGAATGAATGTCTCTTCCTTATCATCAAATTTGCTCGCTGGATATATGATAGAGGAAAGTTGTTAGGTAATCAAGGGTATTTTACTTTTACAACTTCTTATAAATGTTGTGTGGTTACAATTACTTATGGGGTGACTGTGTTTCTTGTATCGAAATGGACGGCTGCCTACGGTTCTGAATCTGTTTATCGAGCTGATCATGTTCTAACAACACTTGCAGTAGGCTATTTAACTTTTGTCATGTTTGCTAGTTTGTCTCCGTGCTCTGCTCTTGATGAAATTTTTTGGTGTTTTCCACCTTGGAGTCTGGTGTATCAACCCAGAGGAAGCCACTTCCACTTGGAGCTTTATGGAAAGATGATGGCATTACAGCTGCTACTTACAGTGATTGACATTCCATTAGTGTTTGTGACGTCCTTGCCGTGGGGATTAATTTTGTTTCTTATGGCCTTCTGGGATGCAGGGAATGTCAGAGGATTGTGTCGGCATTCTCCTTTTGTGAGGCCTCATATGGTGTTTATTGGAGTTTACTTCTCTCTTTCCAGGCTTGTGAACTCATATTGTACCTCAGCTGGCAATGCTTATTTACAACTGCTTAAAGTTGAAGGTGGCCAGGTATTTCTGCACTCTGTCATAAGGACTAGCCCTTGCTACTTACACTATAATCAACCTGAATCATATGGCTATATTCACCTGTGGAGTCTGAATAGTGGTAATTTTTCCTCTCTATACTTTGTTTACACTTGCTACTTATTTGATCGTGGGAAGGGGTTCGCTGGGTATATTGTCATGGATTCTTCAAGTGGGCCACCTGTTTATGATTTTGATTTAGACCATTGGTACCAAATGGATTTGTTATGGGCAACCTTAATTATGTTTTTATTTGTGTGGTTGTCTGTGGAAGCTGAGAATAGTATTGGTAGTCATAAGCTGTATGAGAGACATATTCTTGTGCTTCAGATTCTTTCGAAACAACGTGAAATCCTCTTGGCGGTCCTTCCAGCTTCTATCTCCAATGTGAGCAATCATTTTTATCTCCACACTATGGGGGCCAACTTTCAATTCGCCTCACTGAGGGTATTTCCTTTGATATGGAAGCTTGCAGCCGATAATGATGCTCAGCCCAATGATATACTGGAGCGAAGTCCTGGTCAGGTTGCACTATGGCTTACAGTCAAGGATTGTATTGGTAGTCAATTTCTGAGAGCTAGAATAGTGAAGGGGCAGCTAGCCTTTCTCCTCACATCCGAGGCCAGGTTTGATTTTGCTACTGGCAGTATTTATAGTATGGAAATAGTTATATATTTGGGAATGATACTGGTCGCGCGGGAGCTTCGACAACTTCCACAAAAGGGTAGCAAGCACTGTACAGGTCAAGGGAGTAGTACGGCGTGGAAAGTACTTGGAGAATTATATTTTTCCTTTAGCTGGCAAGGAAGCAGCACTTCTTATTCAAGACTTTTACACAAAGAATTGTCAGTTACCAAGGGTGTCTCATTGTACTATCACAGCGGTTTTGACTCTTGCATATGGTTCAACAACGGCTGAAGGAGATAGTGGGCACTGCCACTGCGGCTTCACGTTTTCACAACTGCACCGCCAGGCTCCAAAACAACCTTGTGTAACTGAAGTTGCCGACTCGCCGCTCATCCTTGAGGACAAGGATGTTTCGTAGGGGAAGGGAATGTCATGTACCTACTATATGTGAGAGAGTGCCCATATCCTGTTGAGTGTCGGTATTTAGTGTAAGTTACAGTTGGTAGTATTTAGCTAATTAG
Source organism: Papaver somniferum (assembly GCF_003573695.1). Taxonomy (NCBI): domain Eukaryota; kingdom Viridiplantae; phylum Streptophyta; class Magnoliopsida; order Ranunculales; family Papaveraceae; genus Papaver; species Papaver somniferum. The sequence continues at coordinate 52,266,940 of NC_039367.1, forward strand.
TGTTTGCTATTATCAGTTGTAGGGGGTGCCTTGGATGCAACCACCTGGGCTATTTTTATTCGTTGGATGTTAGGATAGAATACCTAAATATATAAGCTCAGAGTCTGTAAGAGAAAGGTAATCCAAAATTATTAATCAAAATAGAACTTTGTTCCTAGGCTGTGTTCATTTGAACCAGAGAAGCTCGATTCTTCGGAATTGGGTGAGGTTTATCCTCAATCTATCTATCCCCTCATGTTATGTACATCTAGGTGCATAACATTTCGGCATTTTCTGATGTGCGTTTGAGCAATATTTTGAATTTTCAGAAGAGTTCGATCTTTGACTGAAATTCTTGATTTTGCTCGAATGACCAAGTAGAACTTTGCTCGTTTGATCAAAATTTGAAAAATGTTAAAATAATGATATTTTAATATTTGGCATGAGTAGCCTAGTCGGTCATGTGACCATTTGACTTTTTGGTTGTTTTATGGTTTGAGCAATATTTGAGAAAATATGAAGAAACCATGATTTTTGCTCAAACTGAGGAGTTTGATGAGATGAGGAAAATAATAATTATGAAAGACTAGGGATTGTAAGGTGTGGGACCGGCGCTAGGCGTGGCCGACCGGCCAGGTAGCCCGGTCCCACGACACCTTTCCCTATTTTTATTATTTTTCATAAAACCGTGAAAATATGGAGAAACCATGAGTTTTGCTCAAACAAGGAAAGTTACTAGAATGAAGGAGTTTTCATGAGTTCATGAGTTCATGAAAATAATAAAATAAGGAAAAATAATGGAGGAAGCATGGGGACCGGCCACAACTAGGGAATGGTCGGCCGGCCGGTGGGCCCGGTCCCTGGGCGCCTCTTCATTATTTTAATATTATTATTTTTTCTCTTCTGTTTTGTGTAGGATTCCTCATTTGTCTATATTTTCGAATGCTTGTTCGTGCATCATTGTGGAGCACACTTGCACCACTTTATTGGGACTTTCTCGGTGATGGTCCAGATTCCCGGTTATTGAGTGTTTATTACTAATTTATGAAATTCAGTGGAGAATGGTTCATGAAACTGAGTAATAAAAGTGAGTAATTATTTATTATCAATCCATAAGATCAGCCGTGGATTCGATTATCAATCCATAAGATTAGCCGTGGTTTCGATTATGGATTCGGAATAATAAAATGAGCATTACCATCCCATTGGATCGTGGATTAGACTACAGAATCAGAGTAATTAAATTGTTTATTACCATTCCATGAGATCATTCGTGGATTCGATCATGAAATCGGAGTAATGAGATTATCTATTACCATTCCATGAGATCATCCGTAGATTCGATCATGAAATCGGAGTAATGAGATAAAATAGATCATCTTCTAGGAATTCAGTGGTGAATGTCACGGTAGAATTAATCTATTGCAGAAGGAATATTAGCTATTTAAAGCGTCATACCCGTTCTGAAAGGTGCATAGTCAGGAAACAACGAGTCTTGCCGATGTCCCGAAGGCTTTTTTCCCTCTCAACAACCATGTATGGAGAACCTCCCGGATCTGTACACGGTCTCTCTACATAGTCAGGGAACAGTGAGTGTCACCGACGTCCTGAAGGCGTTAATGCTCTCAATCTTACGGAGAATCGCCCAATCTTTCTTCTATGTGGAGGGGGGTCTCTCTATGTAGTCAGGGAACAGTGAGTGTCACCGACGTCCTGAAGGCGTTAAGTCCTCAATCATACGGAGAACCGCCCAATTATGTTATTCTACATAGAGGGCATGATGAAATGCGAGGCATCGAACGCTCAGCTAGTGGAGGCCTTTCGAGAAACATATTCATCATGGCTCGTAAAATATGAATCGTCACATGCGTTCCTGAAGCCGTGCCAGAAACATGCAGTATCATGATTTTACGATTTTGACCTTTGTTCAAAATCCACCATCAACATCAGTCGCGTTCCTTACGCCTCTGAATCCTAGCAGGACTATGCACACTTGATTCCCTTAGCTGATCTCACCCACAACTAAGAGTTGCTACGACCCAAAGTCGAAGACTTGATAAAAAAAATTGTCTCACACAGAAAAGTCTATTTTAATAGATAAATATATCTCCCACAGAAATACCTACGAATTTTTTGTTCCGTCTTTTGATAAATCAAGGTGAACAGGAACCGATTGATAATCCGATCTTATACTCCCGAAGAACATCTTAGAAATATCAATCACTTCACAATAACTTGACTATATGGTAGTAGAACAAGTTATTGTGGAATCACAAAGAATGAGACGAAGAGCTTTGTTGTTACTTTTTATATCTTACCTATCGGAGATAAATCTCGAGCAAATCTTAGAGAGGATAGTACTGAAAATAGTTGGGTCTGGCTTCAGAATCCCAATGAAGTCTTTAAGTCGTTAACCTATAATGGTTTTAGGAAAAACCTAGGTTAAAGGAGAATTGAATCTATTCGCAACTAGTATCACACAGAAGGTGTGGGGATTAGGTTTCCCAGTTGCCAGAGTTTTCCCTTATATAGTCTTCAAATAAGGGTTTGATAACTTTAGAACAAAACAATCAATATTCACCGTTAAATAAAACCTGATTCAAGATTCAAGCTAATATCTTTCCACCGTTAGATGGTCTTAGCTTGTTACACACAAATGAAATGTACCTTCATTTAGATATGGGTAACCGTACCTAAACGTGTATATTGAGTTGGCTCAATAGCAGTTAACCGAAGTTAGCCATATGAACACTTTTGTATTAACAATGTTCATCTTAATCTAATTATGTTACTCATAGAGTTGTTCAATTGTTTATATTCTCATAGAAGTATACAAGACACAATTGAAGCAAAATCGGATTGATTCAAAAGAATCAGTTCATGAACATTTCAGCCACGGTTTGCAAAGATTGCATTCCTTAATATATAAATGTATTTGTTCATGAGTATGAAATCATACTTAACCGATTTTAGAACTTGATGATAGACGCATTTATGTGTCTATTTTGTTCTCGATTTTCTATATTTTTAGTACCCAATTTTGTACTTATTTGATTATTTTATGTTTTTGTAGGTATTTTTGGAGAAATAAGCTATCGTGGAGAAATTGGCTCGAAAAGTGGTCTTAGGAGAAAATTACTAAAGGCATCCAGAAGACGTACTACAGGCACCCCGGAAGTATGTTGGAGACGCCCCAGAAAGTTATATTTACACCTCAGAAGAATTGCTAAAGGGAACCCAACAGTGGATAAGGGGTACCCAAATTACTAAAGGGCACCCAAATTGCTATTCGCACCCTTACCCTGGTTAGGGGGCGACCTTCCTTCTTCTCAAATTCAAATTTCTTTTTGGCGGGAAAACAAGTTCACTCACATGCAGAATTTAGGTTTGAGTTTTATACGAATTTGAAGGAGATTCAATCGCCAGATTTTGTTGGGATGAACTTAAATGGATTAAACAGGCTCGGTATGGGTGATTGAATGGACTGTTTTGGGCTGGATATCGATCTTGACGATGAACAGAGGAGGATACATTTCTCGGGTTTTCTAGGAAGGATTTGAGAGAGATTTAACCGGAGATAATCATGGGAGTTAGTTGGTTCGGGTCTGTTTTGTCGAAACATGATTGGTAAGATGATTTGAATCGATAAAAAAAGAAAGTTTCATCAAATCTCGAGAAAACAGAGCAGTTACCATATCTCGGGTTCGTGGATTTGTTTAGGAAGGTGCGTGGTAAAACTGGAAGTTTATCTTCTCTGATATGTTAATATCTATCTTAGGGAAGAGTTTGGTGTCAATCAGAACACGCGTGAAGGTGAGGATAAACAAGGAAAAGCCGTGACTTGCACGGAAAGGAAGAGAAGAATTTTAATCGGGATTTTTAGGTTTCCGAGGGATATAAAAGGTGAAGTCGAGTTCCAGGGTAAGGCATTGAATTTTAGAGAAATTTAGGGGAAGTTTAGAACACCACAGAGCTGAGAAATCGAGGTTGCAGGAAACCGGGTTCTGCTGCTGCTGCTGAAGAACACGAAGAACTTTAGACAGACCAGGGCAGTCTTTTATTTTACAACATATCAGTTCTATCGTTTCCTGTAACAGTTCCTATTGCAACAATTCTCTATAACAGTCTGTTTGTAACGCCTATAAAACGTTGCGAACTGTCTGCTTTATTAGTTTTCTCTTGTTTTTCACCCTTTTGAACTATGAACACCTATTTTGAGCACGTGAATAATATGAGGAGCTAAACCCCTTAGCTGAGGCGACGGAGGAAGCCATTGTTCCATGAAAAGTGGTATATTTCTATTTTAATTAATTCTTGCAATTTCTTTAATGATTATTTGCATGAAACTAATATTGGAAAATTGATTTTTATTGATTGATTGTGATTTGTTTTGATGGAGAATGCTTAGTTTAAGACTTTACATGTTTCATGCTTGATGTTTACAATTGTTACTTCAAAAATCTACTAGAGGCAATAAATTAGAATCACTTTAAACGCAAAGAATTGCATGAATATTGATTAGATTGAATCACTTAATTGGTCAATGGTGGAATCCTGAGACTATGTGCTTTTTATAATCTTGATAACAACTTCATCGTTATTTTTTATTTTGAATTGAGTCCAAAACGAATCTTCACAAGTTCGAGTTGAACGAATCTTTCTTACCACTTTACAACAACATCAAAATATTACATCAATTTTTGGCGCCGCCGACGCGGACTTGTATTTAGGTTTAGGTTTAGGTTTTAGATTTTTATTTTTATTTTCTTTGATTTTACTTTGGGTATTTTTTCTTTTGTTGTGAAGGTTTTGCTTGAAACAAAAGGTGAAAAGTTGGACTTGCCATAAAAGGGGAAAGCCGAAGATTTTCTTTTAAGGACTTTTATTTTTGGTAGTTTTTATTTATTTTTGGGTTGTAATTTTCTTTATTGTTTGTGTTTATTTTTATTATTTTAGTTATAAAGTCTAAAATTTTACACTTTTAGTTGGTAACCGAGCTACAAGCTGGGCACCAACCCCTTTCTGAATAGCAACACCCAACCTATGAAAAATAAATCTACCTGGACCACTACCAGCATCATTACTAACTAAAAAATTCTTCAAACGCTTGAAAAAACAAATCATATCTTCACCAAGCTCCCCTAGAGTAGTGAAAGCTAAAACACCCAACCCAAAGCCATGTGAGGTACATTCGTCCAAGTACTTAGTACGTTTACGCGAGACTTCCTTTGAAATGGCTTGGCCTGGAATAAAGGCACGAACACCCTCACCGGTGAAAGGAGAGACACCTGTAACATCCATACACACATCTTGGCCATTTTCCCAGTTAAGAACAAGAATGTCCGCCGGTCGTAAATTCTTGTTATCATCAGACAGAAAACCCAGAGCAACTTCTTTATGCGCATGACACCAACCTTGTAGCATATATCAACAATTACATCACGAACCAAATTATGTCGAAACTTAATTCCAACATCTTTAGCACAGTGAAGCGCATGATCCCCAAAAATATCCATAGGTTTATTACAACACGAGCATAAACCATCCTCAGCAAACAATGGGATACCAAGGCGATAACAAACCACATCTCTGAACTGCCTGGGACCCAGGCATTGATCCAACCCGCTGATTGGAACAGCTAGTAGATAATCTTGTGCATGTTTGACACGGTTAAATTTCCACAGAATAGAGTCTCTTACAGATAGAGAAAATTGGGTAGGTATTTGCTTCTTAACTGCATCAAAATAAGTGACTGCCAGGGCATGCATAGAAGGGGGGGGGGGGAGTGTTATCGACATAGTAAGTTGAAGGAAAACCACATACCTGAATAAAGTTCTGAAGAGCCGTCTGGTAAGCAGAACCATGGTCAAAAGGAAACAAGTTACCAAGAATAACCTTCCGCATTGGACCAGTCTGACTCTGGGAAGCAAGATAACAATAGCTGCGAGTGTCCGACATAGTGTATATACCAAGACCACCATCCTTGGTAGGCAAGGTAGCCAATCTCTGTTGCAAAGGCCTAAAACCTGCACCAATTGCATCTTCATCAGACTACCGGAAAAAAAAACACTGCACACACCAATTGCATCTTCGCCAGACTACCGAGTTTAGGAAAACTCGTGAATTAAGTAAGCTGAACCCGTGCCTTGGGACTTATGGGAGTTACCAGCTGAAAGTCCACAAACCTCAGCCTCGTACCTTTGGGTATATTTTTCTGTGGTAACCCAAGCTTACCTAAATTAGTGAGCCCAGTATTTGCATGTGCACAGATTTTTGTTGAATTTTTGTGTATGCCTGAACATAAAAGAGACGCATTTGGTCGGTTTGTTAAAGAAAAACCTAGTGGTTCTATATTAGGAAACAAGGATCTTGATTACCTTAATTTAGAAACCCTTATTCTTGGACAACCTATTTTTGAACGTCCTTTCGGTGAGAAACCTAGGACTCTTATAGTGCCAAAAATGGCAACTTTGAAAGCTTTGTTGAATCCGACTAGGACTACTCGTCCCTCGTGTATCAGGTTAGCTGAAACTGAAGCAAATTATGAACTTAAACCTGGGACCTTACAGATGCTCCCAATATTTTTAGGGAAGGAAAATGAAAACCCCTATTTCCATGTTAGGGATTTTGAGAAAATTTGTAGTACCCTAAAAATTAGAGACCTTAATGATGATGCTTTGAAACTTAGGTTATTCCCTTTTTCCCTAAAAGATAAATCCAAATCGTGGATATATAGTTTGACTTCCGGATCAATCGAAACATATGAACAACTTACATCTGCCTTTTTGAACAAGTTTTTCCCTAGGCACAAAACATCGTCTATTAGGACGCAAATCTGCATGTTTTCTCAACAGTAGGGAGAATCTTTGTATAGGTATTTGGAAAGGTTCAATGATCTATTATCCCAATGTCCTCATCATGGTTTAGAAAAGGTTAGGCTAGTTCAGATCCTTTATGAGGGTTTTGATTATTCGACAACAACCATGTTTGAGTCTCTATGCACTGGTGGGTCTGGAAACCAAACTGTCGATGCGGCGATGGAATTTTTGAATGAAATCGCCGAAAAGACCCACCAATGGGAAAATAGTAGGGAACCCAAGAAAACAATTCTTTTATGCAGAGGGAACGTTAATAGGGTAGAAGGAAGCTTTGAATCAGATGCCAAAATTGCAGCAATAGCGAAAAGGTTAGAAGCTATAGAATTGGGTCACACTAGTGGTAGAGTATAACCTTTTTTGGAAGTCCAGACTATTGAAGAGCAAGCCAATGCTCTTTATAATAATAACACTAGATTTGATAACCGTCAGAAATTTGACCCATATTCAGAAACCTATAATCCTGGTTGGAGAAACCATCCGAACTTCTCATGGTCTAAGGACCAGAATCAAGGTCAATTTAGTAATTCGAATGCTCCCCCAGGTTTTAGTTATACTAAGAATCCTTCAGGACCAACTCAGTTTCAGAATCAGTACGATAAGGAAATTTATGTCCGTAGGAATCTCTTGCCGTTTTAACCCAACAAACTATATCATTTCATCAATCGATGATACAGGGTTTAGAAGAAAATAAAAATCTGGTCGACGCTAACTCTCAGGCTATTTCCGAGTTAAAAACCCAGGTTGGTTTAATAAATGAATTTTTGAGAGAAAAATGTAGGTTTCCTAGTCAAACACAACCCAACCCTAGAGGAGTTCATGAAGTAGGTGCAAAACCATCACATCAGTTGAATTCAATTAGAACCCTTAGGAGTGGTAGAGTTGTAGACACTAAGGTAACCATGCCTGATAGTGAGCATACTATAGTTCACCCCTCATGGCCATCCATATCTGAGGAGACTGATAAAGTTTCTGAGGATCCCAATTCGGTTCCTGAGAGGACCTATTTTATGCCTAGAGCCCCATTTCCACAACTATTAGTACCAACAAAGAGTGAATCCAACTTTAATGACATAATGGAGGTTTTTAAGAAAGTTACCATAAACCTTCCATTGTTAGAAGCAATTAGGCAACTGCCGGATTATGCCAATTTCCTCAAGGATATGTGTACGCGAAAGCGAAATCCTAGTGTCCCTAAAAAAGCCTTTTTAGCTAGTCATGCAAGTTCCATCATTCAGAACCCCACAACTCCTAAGTATAAATACCCAGGTGCACCTACCATTACTTGCACGATTAGAAAACATCGGGTAGAAAAAGATTTGTTGGACTTAGGAGCTAGTGTAAACTTACTTCCGTACCATGTGTACTTACAGCTAGGACTTGGTGAATTGAAACCTACCAATATAACATTGCAGTTAGCTGATAGGTCTGTTAAAATTCCTCGTGGTGTGATAGATGATGTTCTAATTGAGGTCGACACGTTTATTTATCCTGTGGATTTCGCGGTCTTAGATACCCAACCTGTCCCTGACCAAGATAACCAGATACCTGTGATTTTAGGTTGGCCATTTTTAGCTACGTCTAATGCGATCATAAACTGTCAAAATGGTATTATGAATCTATCTTTTGGTAATATGACTATTGAGTTGAATATTTTTTAATGTCAATAAGCTACATTCTGAGCTAGATGACACGTGCATTGAAGAGGTGAACATGATAGGAACCATAATTCAGGAGTCATTACCAAAAATCATATCGGAAGATCCATTAGAGAGCTGTATAGCCCACTTTAGCATGGATTTCGATGAAGATAGCAACATTGAACAAGTAAATGCTTTGTTGGATTCTATTTCTGTGTTAGATATTGATAAATGGAAATCTAGGTTCGAACCATTACTAACTTTTGAATCTACCTTAAAGAGACTCCTAAGTTGGACCCTAAATATGCATTTTTAGGCCCATCTGAGGCTTTCCATGTGATTATAGCTTCCGATCAGGAGAGTAGGCCAGAAATCATGCTTCAAGATAACAAGGAAATGAAACATATAAATCCTACAACTTGTATGCCTCACATGCATTTAGAGGATGAACCACCTGATTTCAACTTAAAGAAAACAATTGACCTTTTTCAGGAACCTGATGGTTTAGAAATTAGGAATATTGTGACTAGTCTATCTAGAGATACCCAAAATTCTAAGTTTGGGGGGTAGTGATGGTCAAGTATCCCCATTAGAAGTCCCTAACTTGGGACTCGATCCTAGTGTTCCTGAAGTATTACCTGAGTCAACCTGATCCTCCTAATACTGTCCAGGAGGAAATCCGTCCATTAGAGACCATTTGTTCGAATGAATATAATTCTCAAGACACTCATATGAAGCCCAAGTGGGCGCCACAGAAAAACCCAGTTGTCTTGCAAGAAATTTTAGATCAGGTTGTATGTCTGTTCATTTTCCTAATATGGTGCAGTTGTCTCATAATTATGGCAGTCTTATTTGGTTTTGTTGATCCACAGTTGTTTCGACTATTGATATATGATTTGAAAGGTAATTAGCCATTTTGTGGTATATATGACGTCTGGCTGAATAATTTAAAGTTAGCACTTCTTGGGAGGTAACCCATGCTCATGCAACATGGTAATATCTTTCCTTAACTCTTTTACTTCAAATGGTAACAGTTTCTCCTTGTTCATGTTTTTAATTTTACCTTTAGAACATTGAGGACAATATTAGATTTAAGTTTGGGGGTATGGGAGAAACTTTTTAGTTGCACTAATAAACTCCAGAGCCTAGAAATTTATGCTTATTAAGGATGACACTAACCAATCTAAGTGGATGGAAGCATCTTGGTTGTAGGAGTTGAGGAACCAATCTGATTAGATGGAAACATCTAAAGAGTCTATTCATAAAAGCACAGAGCTCAGGTGTTAGAAATAACATAGTAGTTTCGCCATATCTCGTTGAGTCCTTTTCACTTCTATTTTTATTTTGTTTTCTTTTTGAAATATGTTTCTCTAGGTGATTAGGTGGGGCTCAAGAATCAAGTGGTTACCACTACTAGGGTAAAATAGAGTGATTGAGTTACTAAAAAAAAACGGACCAGACCAAACGGAATAATTCTCAAAAATAAATAAAAAATTAACACTTGGATAGCAATATATGTGCGTTCTCCCTGTCTCCGTCGCCTAAACAAACGTGGAACGCAGGATCCATGAGAATTACCATGTAATCTGTTGACAAGAAGCATGCGCTTGGATCCGCAAGATCTAATCATGTTGTTAAAAAAAATAAAAAAAATTGTTAATGTTCAGTGAATAAATCGACCACTGGTTCCCTTGTATATGCCAGCTGAGTTGATCTAGAATTAGGATTATCGACCACTGGTTCCCTTGTATATGCCAGTTGTGTTGATATTAGCCAGACCAGTATCTCAGTCCATTAGGATAGGTTCGTTTTGGCAGTGGCCTTCAGACAGATATGAGAAACACCGTTCACCTAGTCAACATCAAAACCATCTATGTTTTTCTCTATATCCATCTCTTAATCTATCCATGTCATTTGTTGACTCCGGATATTGATGTCCATAATGCGACTATCTGAGTAGAACTCTGTCACTTATATATGAATTTTAGTATGCTTGAGTGCAAACTCGTGTACAACAATTGGAATTTTGCATCAGGGTACTTCCTCCTGTAGTCAATAAGTATGCCAACAAGGAGATTTCTTTAGTGCCTTCGAAGGTTCTGTGTAGATAGCTAGGGTATGTAGTACAGGTTTTGTGGGTGTACCTCTTGTAAACCCTCCCGAGAGTATAACTAGGCCACTAGGGCCACCTAGGGGTTTAAAGGCTTGTTGCATACGCTAAATGCAATCGAGATGCCTGCGACCGTGAGTTAGGATTTTATTTTTGTAGATTTGATTTGCTCGGGACTAGCAAATAATAAGTTTGGGGGTATTTGATAGACGCATTTATGGGTCTATTTTGTTCTCGATTTTCTATATTATTAGTACCCATTTTTGTACTTATTTGATTATTTTATGTTTTTGTAGGTATTTTTGGAGAAATAAGCTATCGTGGAGAAATTGGCTCGAAAAGTGGTCATGGGAGAAAATTACTAAATGCATCCAGAAGACGTACTACAGGCACCCCGGAAGTATGTTGGAGACGCCTCATAAAGTTATATTTACACCTCATAAGAATTGCTAAAGGGAACCCAACAATGGATAAGGGGTACCAAAATTACTAAAGGGCACCCAAATTACTATTCGCACCCCTACTCTGGTTAGGGGGGGGGACCTTCCTTCTTCTCAAATTCAAATTGCTTTTTGGCGGGAAAACAAGTTCACTCACATGCATAATTTAGGTTTGAATTTTATGCGAATTTGAAGGAGATTCAATCGCCAGATTTTGTTGGGATGGACTTGAATGGATTAAACAGGCTCGGTATGGGTGATTGAATGGACTGTTTTGGGCTGGATATCGAGCTTGACGATGAACAGAGGAGGATACTTTTCTCGGGTTTTCTGGGAAGGATTCGAGAGAGATTTAACCTGAGATAATCATGAGAGTTAGTTGGTTCGAGCCTGTTTTTTCGAAACATGATTTGTAAGATGATTTGAATCGATAAAAAAAGAAAGTTTCATCAAATCTCGAGAAAACAGAGCAGTTATCATATCTCGGGTTCATGGATTTGTTTAGGAAGGTGTGTCGTAAAACTGGAAGTTTATCTTCTCTGATATGTTAATATCTATCTTAGGGAAGAGTTTGGTGTCAATCAGAACACGCGTGAAGGTGAAGATAAACAAGGAAAAGCCGTGACTTGCACGGAAAGGAAGAAAAGAATTTTAATCGAGATTTTTAGGTTTCAGAGGGATATAAAAGGTGAAGTCGAGTTCCGGGGTAAGGGATTGAAGTTTATATAAATATAGGGGAAGTTTATAACACCACAGAGCTGAGAAATCGAGGTTGCAGGAAATCGGGTTTTGCTGCTGCTGCTGAAGAACACGAAGAACTTTAGACAGACCAGAGCAGTCTTTTATTTTAAAACATATCAGTTCTACCGTTTCATGTAACAATCTGCTTTATTAGTTTTCTCTTGTTTTTTCACCCTTTTGAGCTATGAACACCTATTTCGAGCACGTGATAATATGAGGATCTAAACCCCTTAGCTGAGGTGAGGAGGAAGCCATTGTTCTATGAAAAGTGGTATATTTCTATTTTAATTAATTCTTGCAATTTATTTAATGATTATTTGCATGGAACTAATATTGGAAAATTGATTTTTATTGAATGATTGTGATTCGTTTTGATGGAGCATGATTAGTTTAAGATTTTTGATGTTTCATGCTTGATGTTTACAATTGTTACTTCAAAAATCTACTAGAGTCAATAAATTAGAATCACTTTAAACGCAAAGAAAAACATGAATATTGATTAGATTGAATCACTTAATTGGTCAATGGTGTAATTCTGAGTCTCGGTACTTTTTATAATCTTGATAACAACTTCATCGTGATTTTCTATTTTAAATTGAGTCTAAACCGAATCTTCACAAGTTCGAGTTGAACGAATCTTTCTTACCAATTTACAACAACATCAAAATATTACATCACTTGAACCACTTAAGTTTGCAAACGGGTACGCAAATTTAAGTTATGGACATTGGTCACAAGACGACAGTTTCCAAACGGGTACGCAAACGTTAGCTCCAGACCGAACTCAGTTGAAACCTTTTGCGAACGGGTACGCAAACTTGGTTCCCGGACTTCAACAGTTAAATCAGTTTGTGAATGGGTATGCAAGCTTAAGTACCCTGACTTAACAGTTGAATAAGTTTGCGAACGGGTATCAGACTTAACTTTCGGTCCTGAATTCCAACAAAACAGTTCACGCACTTAGTACACAAACCATGATGTATCCAAACATGGGTTTTAGCTCTTAACTCCCGTTTCAATCATTGAAACATTCTTAGAAGACGACAATAGTTGTCTCACACAAACTATTAGCTTATAAGAAATTTTCAAGTGATCGAATGATCAATACGAAATATTCCGAGTCTACATCAAATGACTGTCTCACACAAATCATGTAAGATGTTACCAGGTGATTTTCACATGATCATCTTTTGACTTTCGTCAAGAATAATGATGAACGTGGTTAAAGAAAAAATCTTTCCAGCACATATTCGAGAAAGATATAAGCGAGTTAAACTCAGCTCGAAATATCAAATGTGTATAATGTAAAGTCTATATAGCTATACGACTTTGTCTCAATAAGAGATAGAATAGAATAGACTTTTGAGTGATAGATAAGTTCAAGTCTCCACATACCTTTTGTTGATGAAGTTCCACAAGATCCCCTTAGTAGTTCTTCGTTTTCAATCAATGAACGCCGTGAAGTTTAAAGCTCAACTACACATTCTATCATAATCTGAGACATAGCTAGCTATAAGTAGACTAGAAATCAAGACTTATAGTTTTGACAGCTAAACTTGACAAACAAGTTTGAGATATCAATGCTTGCGAGTTCGACCGAGAAGTGCTCTAACAGGTTTTTCTCAGTTAAATCTCCATACTTAAATGATAACAATCTAGATTCTGTAATGGTATTTCCTAAAAATAAAATGTGGTCCAGATGCTAGTCTCACAAAATGGGATTGTTCTTGTGGCAACTGGTACATTGCAAGCTCCAAATTGTTGAAATTTATTAAGAAGAAATTGTAGTCTAACTTTGTTGGTAGGTAATACTTCTTCTCCCTTGTACTCATTATGTAATCAAACATGGGTGTATTTCTATGCTCAAGTCGAAATTTAGTTGCCTACAATGGTTCATTGTGCGTCATAAAGTAGTGTGGAAAAGTATTCCTTCAAGCATTTGCCGGAATGTCTGGCGAGAGAGAAACTCGTGTTGCTTGAATGGTAAGAAACGTCCAGTCGACGCCATTATCATTGTCTGCGAAATTAGCTCTTTTCATTGAGAGGGGTACTTGAAAAAATACCCCGATGATAAAAACAGGGAGGGTTCTAAGCATGTGAGTTGTGGAAAGAATAAAAATTATGGACCTTTTGAATGGTATTTCAACCCAGATATATAGACAAAAACCAAATCTGATTGTAGTTATCCAAAATAACCATCTAGATTTCTAGTTATCCTAACTAACCACCTGGATTTGTTTTGTATATATCCTAGAGTATTCATGTCTATCTTCCCCATATTTATGCTTATCTTGAAAGATCCTTGCCAATCTTATCAATATTTGAGTCTAACTTGGAAGTTTCATATTTATCTTTTCAAGATCGGTATTTATTTTTAAAAGATCCATGTCTATCTTCTCAATATTTGTGTTCATTTTGGAAGATATATGTCTGTATTTTCAAGATCCATATCTATACCCATAATATTTTGTGTTCTTGAAAGATCCATGTTTATCTTGTGAACATTTATATCTATCTTGAAAGATCCATGCATATCTATCTTCCAAGATTTGTGTCTATCTTAAAGTGACTTCCAAAATAAGCCTGATTAAGCCTCTAAAACAAGCCTGATTGGGCTTCCAAAATAAGAAAAATAAGTTTATGTAATAAACCAGACCGGGCTTCCAACAAAGCCAAATGAGTTTCTTTAATAAACCAGATCTGCGGGTTTTTGCCATAAACCATATTTTGCAATTATGGAATAACTTGTATAGCCTGCACGTGCACCATTTTAATGGGGTACAAACAACTTTAAACGAAAAGGATTGTAGAAATTAACCATAAGAATTTTAACTAGATGCATTTTAAATTTCATAAACTAAAAAAAACAATTGAAAAAATAATAATAAACACTAAATTTCAATTGATCCCGTTGGTTCCGCTTCCATATCTGACCCAAAACTGTACAGCTAGCTTATGATATGAATTTTGTCATTGGTATGTGTTTATTATCATGCATATCCTCTCATAGGTACAACGTTAGGCTTCAAATCTTCATCTTCATAACTCGTCTAGGAAGGATCACGTTGAGTTTCTTCGATGACCATACTATGAAAAATTATACACGAGAGCATAACCCCATTTAAATAATGGTGAGCTTCGATTTTAAAATTCCAAATAATTGTTTATCATCCATTTTCAAAATAATTTTATGTGTTCTAAAGTACTATATGTTACACAAATTACCAGTCTTCTTGTAAGCTTAAATTAAAGTTGATCATTGTGGATATATTTCGTTTACCAGATAATACCCTATCGTGTAGTTATTGTGTTGTTGATGTAGTGTGCAACATGAGCAATTCATACCTTAGCAGATCTTCAAACAAAGGTAATTTATGCAAAACATTTATGTCGTTTTTTACGATCCGTAAATTCCAAAGTAAGCATGACATATCCAATAATCATAAGTAGTATAGGCTTTCAAACTAACATTTGGTTTTGCGTAGTTGCTCCTTTACTGATCGTGCCAAGCAACATGGCATCCCTTCCACACCCAATACAAGTAATCGGGTTATGTATAGGATTCCTGGAATTTTTTTTCGATGTTTTCCTCGAGTATTCAATTAACATATTCTGAGTTGGTTTTTTTAAAAGCCTTGATCAAAATGATTGAATACTATTAGACAAAACATTTTGAATTAGTTACATATTGTTATTTTTCCATATAAAAATATTCATTAGTGGCATCCGATAACAACCCATAATATACAATCCTACCTGTTGCAGTAACTCTTTTAAAATAACTACATCCTCGAATATATCATGCACCATGTTGAATATTAAGTTTAGGTTGTACGTCATAAAACTCTCCAATAATCCCAATGAACAAGTTATGGTGCATATAGAATAGACGATAAAAATTTATTGGCTATGAAGATGTCTGTATTTTCTTAAATATAATTTCAACATAGTGATAATCTCTATTCTTTCTTTTATCGACTCTCCATTCAATATTTCCAGTATCTTAGATAGCGGTTGTTACCCTCCAATAGATTGAGTCAGTCCATATCCATATCATCATCAACATCTAAATAAGGATCTATTTAACTGAGATTAAGCTGAATTTGATAGACAAGCTAAATAATGGAAATATGAAGAAAACTGTGAAAATAGATTATATGCATAAAAAGAGTAAGTTAATCTTGGGTTGAGTGGGGTTTGTATAAAAGGTTGGGATGGATATAGCCGTTGGTTAACATTATAGATGTAACTGTTGGAGTCCATAGGTTGGCTGAGCGGTATTCCAATGGTTTTCTTGGGTATTTTTCCATGGTAATTGGTTGTCACATAGTTGACCAAGAATAAGGGGTATGAAGTAATAAGAATGTGAAAAGAGTGTATTTTCCACCATGAAAATAGGTTTATTGAGGATTTTTTTTAATTAGTTTTCAGTAAGCATCATTTAAAATGCTATTTTGGAGAGAAAATTTAGAGATTTTATCGCTAAGGCGCCCACCTAAAAAAAAAGTAATCTTGATGTTTTTTTGGTTGAAATGGAAGAAGAAATGCTGCCTACATCCATAAGGAAATTTTTCTCTAAACTGTTACACTAACTTAGTGGTGGTAGCATAACCTTGCTCTATGGCCAGGTATGACCGGCCGGTCAAGCGGCCTAGTAATAAAACGCTAAGATGGGGAAATACTTGCAACATGGCATAGACCAAAGATACATGGTGTATCCGGAGTGGCAAGATAGGCCAAGGCATTGGATAAACAGGGTTTGGACATGGCCAAAGATGCGAGATTAGCACCAAGAGGTGCCAAAAGAGTTTGGCACATAGCCTGTGTGCATGAGGCATGCAGGGATGCAGGAAAGGCTTGCGTTTGCTCACTTGCATCATTGGGGGAGTGATGCACAACTATGATGGCCTTACTTTGGCTGGCTTAAGCTATCATGGCGCAGAAAGGCTAGATGACATGTGTCATGCACATGGCCTTGACGGTTACAAGTTGGTAACACGAGTTAGTGTTTGCTTTATGCTTTATAAAAGGCTAGGGACTACCTCTAAGACTTTAGGAAAAAAGTTAGGCCAGTTGGCACAGTTGGCCAACTTCCTTGTGTAAAGTAAATCTGTAACTGCTAGTCAGTTACTTGTCTATATCTTTTGTAAGGCTATATAAGCCTAATTTTGTGATGAGTTGGGTGTTCGGAACAAGAAGAGTTTGTGTAACCCTAAGTGTGCAGTAATAATAAGGTTTGGCCAAGATTAAAGCTAAGTTGTAACACCCCGAGTTCCGAACCAGGGTCAAATCCATATGAAGTCAAAGCATTACGGGTCAGAATGAGACTTATGCATATATTTATTCTTGCTAATTTACTTTTATACCGAACATAATTGAAAAACTTTTGTACATGGATTGACGCATATGAATATATTAAACATCGTTCAAAACATTTTCAACTAAACACTTTTTTTCTTCAATTTACACTTCAACAATACAAGGAAACAATGCAATCACTAATCTACTCATGTATAGCTTTCACTTCCATAAATCTGCAAGGAATGTCAATTGGGGTGAGATGACAACTCAATAAAATGCATTCCTTTATCAAAATATAAGAAAACATGTCAATCAATGAAAGAGAATACGCACAACAGGAGTATATGGTGTAACTTCAAGGATTTAAATATATGTATGCTCATCAACTAAACTCATAACCTATCAAATCCTCTTAAATGTAAGAGTATCCCCATTTCGTGCTCCGCTTATCCGTGTATTCTCGGCACGGGACCGCGAACCTCACTTGCACGAGTATTCTTGGGTCGTGCCCCACCTATCCGTGTATCCTCGGTACGGGCACCGCCATTCAAATAAATATATCCATTCAATTATAAATTCACACTACTGTTGCACGAGTATTCTTGGGTCGTGCCCCACCTATCCGCTTATCCTCGGTACGGGCACCGCCATCCAAACAAGCATATCCAATTATTTATAAAATTATTTTATCATCATATAATATACATCTTGATATTCCAAACCACTTCATCAACAAGTTATAAGTTCACAACCCAATTAACGGGGTAATTCTTTTAAGCATTTCAACAAACACACTAACTGCAGAATTTTATTTTATAGGTTTCATTATGATAGCTTCTTGAACCGATCGTTTTCAAATTGAAGATTAACATTCCTGACATATTTTTCTATAACATACCAAAATTTCACAGAAAACTAACGGTTCAAAAAAAAGATATGATTTTTATAAAGTCGACATAAAAACTGGGTAGATTACATGTTATTACAAAACAATTCATGAAAAATACATAATAACCTGAAATTGAGAAAATCCAAAGCAAAACGAAACATATAATACATGGATACAACTTTTCTAAAGATCACAAATCATTATAAAATCATTAAAATTTTCTAAACACACCAAAACTATAGCAAATCGAAACTTTCCAGATTTTCAGAAACAATCACCCAAATTCAAACAAACATTCAACGGTGAATTTACGGTGGATTATTCTCAATTTTAACCAATGATACCCAATTATGTTATATAAAACAAGCCTGATCATCAATCAAATATAGATGGTTATGTGAATAAATTTCTGAAAACCTAACAATACAAAATCATACGAGAAAACACACAAAGAAAACACCAAAAGAGAAAGGGTTTCACGTTCTACCTTAATTTCATTGATCCTTTGCTGATTTTCTATAGTCTTCTTATCTAAAAATATAACTCCATCTCCTTCTCTCTAGTCTTTGGTTTTCTAACATCTAAAGTTATTTATCTTTATATTAATACTTTTTTTTTTTGACAAACTAGAAATTTTATTGCTTAACTGTGGTTGTGATCTTTTGCAAGAAGACCACAGACTACATGATCAAAGTTTACATAGTTTTAAAAATGCATTGAAGTTTCACTTGCATTTTTAGCAATGATATCTTCCACCTGATTATCATTACGGGGGACAAAAATGAAATCACAAAATAAAAACTTGGATATTAGATATTAAATCTCCTTTATTAAGTTTCTATTCTCGCATCGAATGAGTAAACTACTTCCATTAATAGACTCTATTACTAGTTTGGCATCTGCTTCAATTTGGATGCTCGAAAAATTCTTTTCCAATGCCCAAAATAAAGCTTCTCGAACTTCCATACATTCCAATGCTTCTGGATTCAGTGATCCATCTCCATAGTTCCCTTTGACTCCAAGGCAAGTACCTGAATGATCACGAATCACAACACCAATACCATACTAATAAGTTTCATTATCAAAGGAACCATCTATATTAAATTTAAAAACTCCCTCAGGAGGTGGTTTCCAGTTAGAGTTAGAACTATCCATGCCCAGAGCAAGAGAAGTCAAATTAGGAGAAGAATAAGTATGCATGTGAGAAGCTAAATGGTAAAGGATTTTATGCACAGAGGAGCGGGGGTTGAGTGTTACTCCCTGAAATACCACATCACACCTATCTTTCCATAACATCCAGATACAAATCATTAGCAAGAAAAGCAACCTTTCTTCAAGAGCTGAATTATCAGAAGCAAACAAGCTTAATACCCATTCAGAGATAGAAGTAAAATCTTCTGAAATGACATCAATGTTGATATTTACACCCCTCCAAACTGCTCTTGTGTGTCTGCAGTGAAAAATGATATGTTCCATGTTCTCTTCATTATGTCCACAAATATCACAGTGAGTGTCTAAAGAAGAGTTATATTGAGCCCTCTTGCTCTTTGTTACATTGAGTCCCCTGATGCACTTCCAAGAAAATAGTTTTATCCTTTGAGCAGCTGCGCAACTCCACAGAGTTTTCCAGACCTTTGAGTTGATATGACACCATTGATACACATAAATATATTTATTATTTTTTTTAACTATTTTATTTATCTTTTAATTTTTTCTAAATTTATTTATTTATTAAAATAAATTGGGTGACTTTATTTCCACCCTAACTTGTAGCTCTTGAAGTCCAAACAAGCCAACTATGCTAAGGCAAAAGAAGCAACAACCTAAACAAAATGTTAGCTTACTCGGGAAAACCGGACCGAAACCGTAAATAAAAATACAGGATATTACATAAGTTCTGTTGGTGCATTTGTCACTTTGTTTGGCTTACTATTTTATGTATCAAGCGGATTGTGTGTGCTGGTTTATCGGCTTGAATTGATTGTGAGAAGAACCTCTGTTTAGTATGGGATGAATAGAGTTTTAGCCAAGAAGTGAAGAAATTGGCCAAGGGCGAGTTGGCTGAAACTGTGTTGTGGAGCACAGTGTCATTGTCAAGGCTGGATGTTTCATTTGGATAGTTGGAACCTGTGAAAATTCGGATATCAGAGCTCTGGTTAAAGGTCTCTCTGTTCACGTTGGAATATATAAAGCTGATTGAGTTTGTTGATGTTCTTGAAGTTGGTTGTGAATTGTATTTGAATTAAAGGATCCACACTAAGAGTACAAGTCCTAGAAAGGATTAGACGAAGATCAGGCCAAACGTTCGCATTAAAGGTATGTGAACCTTATATCCAAGGATCATTGTTTGTTGATCAGACACAAAGGATGTCCTCGGAACAACTTAATGAGGGTGAAACGAGTTGTTCAACATATCATAACTACACTAAGGGTACCAGAGACGCTGCAAGTGCTAATGAGATATAAAACGATGCTGGGAAGGCTCAGCATGATATTGGTGTGGTCCAACATCGCAACATCAGTCGCTTACTAGGAAGTAAGGAACACACCAAGAATAAAATTTCTTTTGGACTGATGTACATTGATGTGAAGATCAATGGAGAATGAGTATTAGCGATGGCTGATACCGGTGCTATTAAGTCCTTTATTCATCCAGACATTGTTTTAGCATTGAACTTAACATTCACTGGAGCGGCTAGCACTATCAAGGCTTTTAACTCAGAACCACAAATTAGTCGAGGGAAAGTTCGCAATGCAGATGTTCAAGTTGGAGAATGAAAAGGAAAACTAGATTTTCTAGTGATGGTCATGGATGATTATGACCTTATTTTGGGAATGGATTTATTTTATGCGGCGAAGGCGTCGCCATTTCCCCATAGAGATGGGATATTGATTCAACACCCTGAATACCCATGCTTTTTCCCAAGGGTGAGACAAAGTGATGAACTAGACAAGACACTCAAGCCATGTTTGTCTGCAATTTAGGCGAAAGAAGGTCTACGTAAAGGCTTGACTACTTTCCTAGGCGTGTTGGTTAAGATCAAACCAGGAAAGGTAGAAGAATTTGAGGATGGGATAGCTAAGGTCATAGAAGATTTTGCAGACACAATGCTTGCAGAACTACCTAAGTCGCTACTGCCAAGACGTAGGATCGATCATATGATTGAATTGGTACTAGGGGAAATGCTGCCTACACAAGCACCATATTGTATGTCACCATTAGAGCTCGAGAAAATGCGCAAGCAGATTTCTGAACTGCTGAAGACAGGTTATATACAACCGTCTAAAGCTCCATTTGGTACTCCAGTTTTGTTTCAAAAAAAGCAAGATGGCTCGCTTCGTATGTGTGTTGACTATAAGGATTTGAATAAGCTAACTGTGAAGAATAAGTACCCAAGTACGCTAGTGGACGTCTTGATCGATAGATTATCTAAGGCTAAGTTCTTCACTAAGTTGGATTTGCGCTCAGGTTATTACCAAGTGCGCATAGCAGAAGGAGATGAACCAAAGACTGCAATGGTAACCAGGTATGTCTCATATGAGTACCGTGTAATACCATTCAGCTTGATGAATGCTCCTGCAACCTTTTGCAACCTGATGAATAATGTGTTTGCTGAGTATATTGACCGCTTTGTATTAATATACTTGGACGACATAGATATTTACAGTGAGACTTTGGAAGAGCATGCGATGCATCTTCACAAAGTGTTTGCAAAGCTTAAGGAGGCAAGTTTGTATGTGAATAAGGAAAAGTGTGAGTTTGTCCAGACCACAATAACTTTCCTTGGCCATGTGATATCGCAAGTGTGCGTGCATATGGACCATAAAAAGGTAGATGCCATTATGGATTGGCCTGAGCCAAAAAAGTTAGGAGAACTTCGTCCTTTCTTGGGTTTGACTAACTATTACCGGCGCTTTATAGTTGGCTATTCGAAGAAAGTAGCTCCTTTGACAGATTTGTAAAGGAAGGACAAATCATGGGCATGGACTGACGAGTGTCAATGGTCATTCGATGCATTAAAGGATGCGGTCTCGATAGAATCAATTCTCCGCTTGCCTAGCTTCGATATATTATTTGAAGTGCACATTGATACTTCAGACATGGCTCTAGGTGGAGTCTTGGTGCAAGATGGCCATCCGGAAGCTTATGAGAGTCATAAGCTTAATGATGCTGAAGGGAGGTACACCGTGTATGAGAAAAATATGTTGGCAATAATACATTTCCTAAGAACATGGCGTCATTATCTCTTGGGAACTATTTTCATCATAAATACATAAAATATTGCCATTACGTTCTTTACCATCCATAAAAAACTTTCGCCAAAAAAAGCAAGGTGGATTGACTTTTTTAGCGATTTCGACTATAATTTCGAACATAAGCCAGGAAGGATTAATTCGGTACTAGATGCATTGAGCATGAAGTTTGTATCATAATATGTTGCAGCACTGACCACGATTGAGGCCGAGTTGTTTTCTCGAATCAAAGAAAAAACGAAGAATGATCAGGCACGTGTGCGCCTGACTAAGCAGATCTGTGATGGAATTGTTCGTCGATATTGGATAGGTGATGGAGTCATCTATGCCAAAGGAAGAAGAATTTATGTACCTAATTCAGGTGTATTGAGAATAGAACTCTTGCTAGAGAAGCATGATTCCATTTGGGATGGTCATCCAGGCATGGAACAGACACATGCTTTGATAAATCGCTCTTATTACTGACCTAAGATTGGAGAAGATGTTGAGTTGTATGCGAAGACATGCTTAGTGTGTCAACTGGATAAGACGTAATGGCGGAATATAGCAGGATTGCTACAGCCTTTGTCGATTCCATACAATCCATGGCATTGCTTGTCGATGGACTTCATAAATGGGTTGCCGAAGGTGCAAGGCTTTAGATCGATAGTGGTCGTCGTTGATCGTTTTTTCAAAGTATGCTACATTCATTCCCTGTCCCCATTGTTGTAATGTAGACATTGTAGCGGATCTGTTCTTCAAGAATATAGTGAAGTATTTGAGACTTCCTCAAGATATTGTGAATGAAGCTCGATAATGGTCGTCGTTGATCGCTTTTTCAAAGTATGCTACATTCATTCCCTGTCCCTATTCTTGTAATGTAGACATTGAAGCGGATCTGTTTTTCAAGAATATAGTGAAGTATTTGGGACTTCCTCAGGAAATTGTGAGCGATAGAGACTCACGGTTTACAGGAAGATTTTGGACTGCCTTGTTCGGATTGCTTAGATCTGAACTAATCTACTAGAAATCATACCCAAACCGATTGTCATACGGAGAGGATAAATGCGTTGTTAAAAGAGTATTTGTGTCACTATGTGACTGCAAGCCAGGAAATTGGGTGTCGTTAATAGATACTGCCCAATTTTGTTACCATTTGCACAAGATTTCATCAACGGGGTTGAGTCCTTTTGAGTTAGCAACATGATATAAACCATTAACCCCTCATGAGGTGCCAAAGGCTAAGAAGCAAGGCTCTCGTCCAGCAACATATCCCTATGCAAGGTCTAAAACGGAAATGACTAAGCAAGCGCGTGATAATAAAATGCGGGGGTACCAAAATACACCACCAACTTTTCTCTTAGGCAACCTGTATGGACTAAACTCAATTACAATTCCGAGAGTTGCTCTCAATAATGAATTATAAAAAGAGTTTGTATATTTCTCTCTCACAATCAATATGTAAACAGAGACAAGTCCGTGAACCTGATTATACCGTGAGAGTACTTAGACAATTCCAAAGATCGATAACCTAGATCAATCAAGTTGTATCCAAGAATTATGATGGACATATCTACTTTGATTTACAACCTGTGATATTTCAATTATACAGATAAACAATATAATGCGGAAAAATAAATAACACAGACACCAGAAATTTTGTTCACGAGGAAACCACAAATGCAGAATAACCCCGGGAACCTTGTCCAGATTTGAACACCAAATTTTATTAAGCCGCTACAGACTCTATCCTAATATCAAAACTTCGGACTGAAATATAGTTGAGACCGTATCTACCGTCACAACTATTCAGTTACAGTCGCGCTCCTTACGCAGTTACGCCTCTTGAATCTCGCAAGACTCTATGCAATTGATTCCCTTAGCTAACGTCCTTTACATCCTAAGAGTTGCTGCAACTAAATTGAAGACTTTAAACCAATATGCCTCCCATATATAAGCCTATATGTGATTTCCGTTTTGATCAAAGTCTAGCAAACCTCAAAATCTGGTATTTACGACTCTCGAAGAGCAGCCTATATTATTATTCACCTTACAAGTAATTCCTATTCCGATTTCAATTAAGAATCTTTATAGAGGAATATACTAGTGGAATCACAAAGCCCGAGACAAAGAAACTTTGCGATTTCTATCTATATTTCCTGATCGGAGTGAGACTCAACAATCAGTAGCAAGATCAGGATACACAAACTATCAAGATAAATATAATTGGACCTCGCTTCATGAATCCCTAGGTGAAGTCTTTTTAGTCGCTAAACCTAAAAAGGTTTAAAGGAGAGGACGACTCTAGTTTATAACTAAGACACACAAGAATAATGTCGGGGATTAAAAGATCTCAGTTGCTTGAGGTTCTTCTTATATAGACTTTCAAAATAAATGTTGCTTTAGATTTAAGCTAAGGTAGCTTTGGAATCAAGCAATCAATATCCACCGTTAGACGAATCTTTGTTTTGAGATTAACACAACAAAATATACACTCTGGTTAGAATGGACCATAACCGAACCATGTACAATGACTTGTTTATGAAAGGTTAGCCGAAACTAGCCAGACAGACTATAAGCTTAATCATTTTCATATAACACTTTAAGACTTTAATCTTGAGTCACAAACATAGGTTAATATGATCAAGTATGTCTAGATGTGTTTTTATAGAGAGTTGTTCAAATGTCGATTATCTCATAGAAATAATTCTGATGCATCTGAAAATATTCGATAGTGTAAGTACATGTACTTGGTGCGTGTACCTACATCCAGTTCGTGAGTTATTTTTTCATGGTACGTGTACCGGGTTTGGATACCCTTAAGATAAAAAAGAGTTCAGGAGTTCACATAACTTTTTAGGTATGCATACTAGGTATGTATACCAACCTGAGTTCACGAGTGACATAACTTTTTGGGTTTGTATACCGGGTATGTGTTTCATCCTGAGTTCATGAGTGACAGAAATTTTTGGGTTTGCATACCGGTCTTGTGTACCGGAATATCGTTGTCAAACTATATCTATGCTGGTACGTGTACTAGGTACAAGTACTGGGGCTCCGGACTATAACAGTTTTGCCAGTATGTAAGCTGGTACATGTACTTTACTGTATCTAGATTTATAATAGTTTTATATCTCTCTAATAATCAAATTGAAACATTCTCAAATAACGTCAATGACACATATCACTATTCCAGGCTATTTTCAAATGATAATCTTGAATCATAATTTAGGTCATAAATAAATTATTTTTAACCAAATTCATCAAGTATGAACAAATGTTCTTAAGCTTAGTCAACATATTTCGAAAATAACTAATCAAGATAATCTTGATTCGAAATTTTTGTTGTGCATGTATAGTCTTTTTTAGTCATGCGACATAGTCTCACAGATAGAAAGGTGAAAACTTGAGTAATATGTGGTTCAGTCTTCAATTACCTTTTGTTGATGAAGTTCTCCAAAAGCTTCGGTCGATCTTCACCTTCAAACGGTAGAACGCAGTGATGTCTGGTACTCAACTACACACTTCTATCCTAATCCGAGACTTAACTAAATGTAGGATAGAAACCAAGATATAGTTTTGATCAACTAAATTTGATTACAAGCTTGAGATACCAACACGTGTGAGTTCGACCGAGCAATGCTCTAACAAGAAGGATGAAGAAGTATGCGGATTTACGTCACAGAGATGTGGAATTTGAGGTGGGAGATATGGTTTCGGTTAAGCTAACGCCCCAATTTTGGAAGAAGATTTATAGCAAGACAGTGCATTGAGGCATAAATCCAAGATATGGTGGTTCTTTTGAAGTGTTGGAAATATTTGGTAAGGTGGTTTACTCTTTTTGCCGGAACGATTTAAAGTGTATCCCACTTTTCATGTCAGCTTCTTGAAAAAGTACCATCCTGATTTGCTAGACACTTAGAGACAACAAGCGAAGCGTGCACCACCAGTAGTCAGATCAAAATTCGACAAGCAAGTAGAGAGCATACTCGATGATTGGGTTGAGAAGCAAAGCAAGAAGAATACGAGAACTTATTATTTGGTAAAGTGGCATGGTTTACCAGACTCCGAAGCTTATTGGGATAAGGATACTACATTGTGGAAATTTGAAGAACAAATTCAGACTTATCTACAACAAAAAGAATCAAATAGCGTGTCGAGTTCAGCTGGTGGGGGAGGTCTATGACCGGTCGGTCAAGCAGCCTAGTAATAAAGCGCTAAGATGGCGCGATACTTGCAACATGGCATATGCCAAAGATACATGGTGCATCAGGAGTTGCAAGATAGGTCAAGGCATGGGCCAAACATGGTTTTGACATAGCCAAAGATGCGAGATTAGCATCAAGAGGTGCCAAAAGAGTTTGGCACATAACATGTGTGCATGAGGCATGCAGTTCTGCAAGCAAGACTTGCATTAGCACACTTGCATCATTGGGGGAATAATGCACATTTATGATGGTCGTACTTTGGCTGGCTTAAGCTATCGTGGCGCAATAAGGCTAGATGACATGTGTCAGGCACATGTCCTTGGCAGTTACAAGTTGGTTACACGAGTTAGTATTTGCTTTATGCTTTCTAAAAGGCTAGGAACTTCCTCTAAGGATTTAGGAAAGAAGTTAGGCCAGTTGGCACGGTTGGCCAACTGCCTTGCGTAAAGTAAATCTGTAAATCTTTAATATGGGTTGAATAGAGTTTTAGCCAAGAAGTGAATAAATTGGCTAAGGCCGAGTTAGCTGAAACTATGCCGTGGAGTATAGTGTCATCGTCAAGGTTAGCTGTTGCATTTGGATAGTTTGAACCTTGTGACACCAAGTACTATAGGGAGCATTTTGGCTTGGTTATCCCCATATCCAGACCCAACTACAATAGGTTATCCCTTGGCTAGAATGTACGGATTTAAAAAGCCTTGATCAGTGACGGACACACATATTAGTAACACACATAGGGAGCATTAGCCAAAGAATATGTGACGGGAACTCAATTTCCATGATAACATTTGCACAATAGCAGTAGAATTTTCGGATACATTTTTGCTCGGATTTTGATGGGTACCGAGCATTCGTCATCATTTTCAATTTAATTTATACTTTTTTTCCCCAATTTATTTCCTATTTTTTACATTTTCTCTTTTTCCTATTAAATTTTCTAATTTTTCTCAATATTCTTCTTTAAAAATAATTAAAATATTTTGGATAAAAATCAAAAACACGACGAATTGCTTCAAAAAAATAATAATAAAGAAAACACGACGAATACCGAGTTTTCTTATCTCAATATTTGAATTTCCGTCATAGGGGATGCGTTTTTAGGGCTCTTGGCTTGGCTAGTTTATAGCCATGGCATAAAGAATTGGAGAACCATAGTGCTTGGCTAGATTATAGTGAGCCTATCAACACTTTTCTTTAGCTTCCTCTAAAAAATGATTGATATTTTCTTTTGATGGGACACTAGAGACTAGAGACAATAATTAGTAGCACTAAGCGACAGGCAGTCGAACGTGGCGCACCGTCACCGCAACAAACTATGATTCGACAACACAATGGCATATCCCATGGAATAATGTTAATAGGAGGGAAACAATCAATGGTCGAGGGGAGTGAAAGATAATGGGGAGGGAATTAGACTATTATGGCTATGGGAGAGATATTGACGGTATATATGCAAGTACTTGCAGCACCCACATATCTCATATACAAATTGTATAACGCTCTAGTCACCGTCAAAGACTGGTCATACGCAGTAGATTCTCAATAATTTGTCACAAATCTATGTCAAAAAGCAGTATTTGCTACTAAAAGAAGACGGTAGGTAATAAGCCTTGCAGTGTCATGTTTTACAGTTACTTACAACTCTTTGAAGTCTAAATGAACTTCTCTTCCCTTCATCAAACGCTCCCTCCTTTTCTTGATTTCTGATAATAGAATTTGATCAAAATTCTTAAGGCTGATTTATTTTTATTTTTGGCGCCAAAGTGATGAAAATTGAGAAGCTATTAATGGGGAGATTCATTGAAGAAGTGATTTTAGAAGATGAAGAAGAGTTTGCAGTTGATAAGAAAATTATTGTCAGTAGACAAGAGGTAGAGAGACAAAATGAAGTAAGAAAAGAAGAAGAAGAAGATATGTTTGTTCCGCCTTTGAATTTCTCTATGGTGGATAATGGGGTATTTAGGTCTGGTTTCCCTGGTGTATCCAATTTCACTTTCTTGGAAACCCTTGGATTACGTTCTATAATGTAAGTATTAATTATTTAAATTTCTAGAGTGAATTATCATTTTGTACATTTTTGGAGAATTTGGTGAAATATGCAACTAAGGGTTCTTTTTGTTTCATGATTGGTGCAGATATTTATGTCCGGAACCCTATCCGGCGGCGAACAGTGAATTTCTCAAGTCGAATGGCATTCGGCTTTTCCAATTTCCGATCGAAGGAAACAAGGTATGGTTTTTACACCAAACTGGATCAGAATTTAATTAGAATTACTATACCTCAAATGTTTATTTACTTGAAACTAGAAGTTAAAAAAAAAATCCATTAAAATGAAAAAAAGAAGAACAAACATATCAATGGGGATGTTAGATAATGTAATTTGTCCTCAAACATATTTATGTGATTAGGTGATGCCTGAAACCGATATTGTTTACTTTCCCGTTTCACCAGAACACTGAGATTGTGTTCTGCCTATTTTTGAGCTTCCGATGAGACTTTTGTTGCTAAACTATAACCTATTACTAGCCTCTGCATTCATATTTCCACTGTCAACTTGTTGAGGTTTACTTCCATTCTGTAAATGTTTGCATTACGTGAACAAATACAACTCCTTGGAAACTTTTGACTTTGAGTAGCTTTATGTACTTTAACGTACTTCCAGTCTTTAGGTGGTTTCGGGGTCTAGAATTGGACCTTTCTTGTGAAATTTGTTTTTCCTTCATTAGCTTCTTCATACTTCTCACCTTAATCATATCATCTGGGATTCTTTTGTGAGCTATGACTGGTACTAGCAACCACAATTAGAAACTCTAATAGGTGAATGTCTGGTCATACAGACTTCTTAAACATTCATAGTGGAATCCCCTACAGTTTTCAACTTGTATTACTTTAATATTGTGCATCATTTACCTTATGTGTATCCACTACATTGTCTATCCAATTGGTGCACATAAGAAAAATGATCAATGTTTTTATGCTCTATGAACCAGTCATTATCCAGTAGTTTGGTGTCAACAGTATATATTGTTTTTGTCTTTCGAGTAAAATATCTCCGTATCTGCCACCTCCTATATATCTTCTATCATGATTTTATTAGGTAGGATATGTGTGTTATGGTAGAATACTCTCTGATTCTTTACAGTGCCCTGTAGTCCCCTATGTCTTGAGTTTTTTGGCGGCACTTAAATTTTGTTTCCTAAACTGATGTTTTAGCAGTTATTAGAGCTTGAAGGGTATATCAGTTTGTTGACTTTTAAAGATCATTTAAGCGTTTAAAGTTCAGATCTATATTCCTCACAGTGCAAATTTTGTGCTTCATTTTTTTTCTCTTTAGACAACTATTTGGAGTTCGATTGATGGTGCATCCATCATCTTTCAATCCTGACCTTGAATCGGTCTCGAAGTCTCCCAGTCTTGGGTGAGCTATTAGATCTTGTCAGCTAATTAGATGCTGAAGATTTGCCTAGATGTTGTTTACATAAAAGGCAATATCTCTGGTATCAGAGAGCCCGCGTCAACTTGTCTTGGTAACTCATGTCTTTAAGAGGTAGTTTTGGTATGCTGTAATCCTCTTAATTCCATAAGCTCTCTAGTTAGATTAAGTATCAAACTGGTGAATCAGCAGTTCTGCTTTTTATGTCTGTGCTCGTCTCCAACAGCAACTTCAAAGTCATTCAAACTACAAGATTAGTTTAGGGGTTTACCTTGGAACTCATCTATTCTTTTATTAGCTGACATCATAGAGTTGTAGATAAGTTCTCTTCTATTTGTTCTTCAGTTGTGATGCTACATTAAGTGCGAAGTAATGTGATTCTAAAGAATTAAAGAAATGCCTCCTCTGTGTACCATCAATCCTTCAACCGCCATGTTGACACCCTTCCTAACTTGTGCTTTGTGAACTTATTAATCACTATCATTCTGTGGCCTGATCTTAACAACTTCCCTACTGACGTTATCTGATTTTGATATGTCATTGTTCATCTTCTTTTTTATTCTTGTCTATCTTTCATTTTGGTTGAATTGTTAGTACTAGTTAACACACTGAATCTTAGATAATCCTATTGGGAATGTAACTGTAATAAAGCATCTTCATGGTCACCCAGCTCTTTTTAAGTGAGTTTAAGTGAGTTAAGGATCCAGAGCTAAATATATCTTTTGAAGTCTAATATGCAGTATGCACACAATGACAAGAGAGTTTGAGTGTTGGTATACTTGAGAGATGTATCAATCAAACATGATATGTATGATCTTCTAGTTGCGGAGTGATGTTTCACAAAGACTAATTATACATTTGCAACACATCTCTAATTTTTTAGTTACTTTGTGGATTGGATTAACAATGGAGATTATTATTGCGTGCAGGAGTGTTGTGCGAACATTCCAGAGGATACAATTCGTGAGGCACTTAAAATTGTACTGGGTAATATATACAATCACATTCAGAAATGGAATGCGTCAAAATCTTTGTATTACCTTGTGCAGTGATTGTGATTCAGAGACCTTCTAAGCATGCCTATGGAGTTGAGTTTCTAATATCCCTATTGTTTGTAATGCAGATGTTAGGAATCACCCACTGCTAATTCATTGCAAACGAGGGAAAGTACGTGTCAGATTCATAATTTCTTTGCTTTAGATAACATGCCACTTTTAAATCCTTGGCGAATCTATAAATCCTTTCCTTATTGCAGCACCGGACTGGTTGTCTTGTTGGTTGCTTAAGAAAATCACAAAGATGGTGTTTGTCATCTGTGTTTGACGAATACAGAAGGTTTGCTGCTGCTAAGGCTAGGATTACAGATCAGAGGTTTATGGAGAAGTTTGATGCTACTAATTTGAATCACTTGTCATTTTCATTATCATGTTCAAAGAAGTAGTCACTTGTCATTACCATCCAGAGGGCTTAACAATCCTTTCAACTGCAATGAAAATCAGCGGGCATCAACATATTACTGATGCATCCACTCCGGCTTTCCTCTTTTACTGCTTTATCAGTGGCAGTGGCTAATAATTAAGCGTATGTAGCTGCAACTTGTACCGTTTATAATGGTATAAATGAGATGATTCATAAAGAATCTGTTGATTAATTTTGAGAATTTTGAGTATTTTAGAGGGATAAGTGACTTATTTACACTATCAAATTATTCAGATTTAGATAAAGGGGTCTGGTCTGAAGCATCAGAAGTTACATTTGCCTTCTGATGCTACTAATAATTTCATAACTTGCAACTCAGAATGTTCCATCCCCATCATTCAAAGCTACAAATTAACCCAAGTTCAAATACTACCTCCGGCAATGATACGTTCATGGCTGATAATTTCAACACATGTCAAATCATTCATTTTCGTCCAATCCAAACAGAGACCCAACAGAAAACAAAACAAATTAAACACATTTAGAGAGTACGTTGTCAAAATGTGGATCAGATTTTGAAGTGATCCTGGAGGAGAAATAAATATTAAACTTCACCTCTGAAATAAAAAGAAGAAGAAACCCTAAAAAACTTCGATTTGATTTGATTCAGGTGGTAAGAGTTAAATAAAATAGTTTTGGAAAATATAAAGAAAATGTTGAAGAGCAACAATCAGATCGTCAATCAATTAATGGACGCCTGAAACGATATTCTCACCAAATTTTTCTTCCTCCGTATCACACAGGGAGAGATTTATAGCTCTGACTGTACAAAGAAACGGAGGTTTTGAACAAAATCAAACTTATAATCAAAATACAAACATATCAAAATTATCAAAATCTAGAAAAACTGAGGGACTCGCTCTGAAGGGCGACAGACGGGAAAAATGAGAGAAGAAAAACCCTAAAATGGATGAGTGAAACAGTGGAGGTAGGTGAGAATCGTGAGATTGAAAGAGAGCATTCCTATTCAATTTATAGGCAGCGAAAACCCTTGTTTGCAACTTAGCCGCCGGCTAGCCCTAATATCTTTAGAAGTTTAGGTTACGAAACGAAACGAGGAGAAGGTTGCTTACTACGGGTAACACAGTACAGTTCACTGCTACCGGCGTATCTTTGTTTTTCGTTGCTGGGGTAACACAGTACAGTTCACTGCTACCGGCGTATCTTTGTTTTTCGTTGCTATGCACTTTCTTTGGAGCATCTCCAACGTAAGGTGCAAAAAATCCTAGCCGGTATTTTTATTTAGTCCTTTAATTTTTTCGTCAAACTGGGGTATACCCAGATTAATTGGGTATACCTAATGAGACAAAATCTGGATCATTTTGAAGTAAAACGAGCCACCCTTAATCATGTATTTTCTAAATGACTAATATACCCTTATTTAGTTAATACTAAAAAAATTGATTATTTAATTAATTGAGTTTAGATTAATTAATTAAGTAGATTAAAACTTTTGAAAGATTAAAACTATTGTCTCATGAGTTGAATCAATTGAGTATAATATGAATTTTGTGAAAACTTGGCACGGTCGACGATTGAAGAAAATGCCTAGTATCTATGGCCAGCAAGGTCTATGGATGAAGAATATGTCGACTATCTTTGGACGGCAAGGTCTGTGAATGAAGAAGATGTCGACTCTATATTTTTTGACACATAAGGGACTGTCGTAAATGCTTCACTAGTCGACATATAAATGTTTCCTAGGATGTCGGCTATCATATAGTCGGCATATAAATATTTCTTACATTGTCGGCTGAACAATAGTCGGCATGCAGATAATTACTAACATTGCCGGCTGTCCAATAGTCTGCATTGCAATCTTGCCGACCTTTTGTTATACCCAACAGAAATAGAATATGGGAAGATGTAATTCACTGTATTCATGCAATTTTGGTTACTACATTGATTGAAACATAAAATCTAACTCCTTGTCGTTGGAACAACGAATGCACTTAACATGTGCATCAAGTCTTTGGACCCCTAGGCGACCCTAGTGGACGAGTTATACTCTCGTGAGGGTTTACATAGAGATCTACCTCGGAGGAATCCCAGTCTGATCCACCCTCCATGAAATCCGTGGCATACTCCGGGATTTTGGATACCATGAATTGATAGCTTGCGTCGAATGCGAATGCTTCCCCCCTTTTCCTCCAAGTAGCGCGCTTTGACGACTTTATGCTACAAAAACAAAACACAAACTTACTTTGTTAGTACTGTTTAGTAGGAAGATCAAACAACATGGATCACGTAAAATAAACCACAAAAATACTTACATATTGTTCAATGGACAATCCAAAATGGCTAGCGTTCAAAATCCGTTTTTGGATAGCTAAAAAAGAAAGTATCGCATTTTCGATGACTAGGTGCCTATCATGGACTTGTTGAACACTTCTTCCATTAGGATTCCCAAACTCTTGCCTATATTTGTTGTATACCCTAACCCAAAAGGTTACGATATCCACCCTTACGGAGGACTGATTTCTAACCCGAGTTTCCGCATACCATGCTTTGGTGATGGATAAATCTTCATTTGAATCAAATAATGCCATTGTTGTATGTAGAGCTATTGGGTGAGTTAGATGGAGTATATGATGATATGAACTTTGGAGAGTATATGCAAATAGGTGTGTGTTGTTTTGTAGAGAGAACTAGTATATTTATAGTATGGTGCCCAAACTTGGCCGTTATGGTAGTCAACCAATGCAATTGTACTTGTCAAAATTTGAATTTTGAACTCGCCGACTGGGTTTTTGTTTCCAAAATATGCCGACTAACACACCGTTGGCAGGGTCGTAATTTTCTTACCCTGCAGGCTATAACAATTTTCAAACACAGGAGACTTCATATTCAACTGCATACCACATGCAAGGTATTTTTTTAATACAATGCCGACCAACAAACCGCCGACAGGGTCGTAATTTTCTTACCCTGCCGGCTATAACAATTTTCAAACACAGGAGACTTTATATTCAGCAGCATACCGCCGGCAAGGTATTTATTTAATACAATGCCGACTAACACACCGCCGACAGGGTCGTAATTTTCTTACCCTGCCGGCTATAACATTTTCAAACACAGGAGACTTCATATTCAGTTGCATACCGCCGGCAAGGTATGTATTTTCTTACCTTGCCGACCTTGATATCTTTCTTCTTCTGCTGCCAGGGCTGGCAGTCTGCCAGTTCACAACCTTGCGGGCCCTGGTTTAGTCGACACTGTAACTTAACAAATAGATAATTCAATACCCTTCCGGCGGAATGATTGAAACTTTACATAGCTGAACAAATCATTCATTCAACAACTAGAAATCCAACATTTTTTGTCCAAAATACGAAAACATGTCCCATAAACCTTAAAAAAAAATTGTCCAACCATTAACCTTAACATTTGTCTACGACAACATAAAGATTTAAACTAGGAATGCATTCATTCACCACCACGACCACGACCTCGTTTAGCATTTTCACGACCACCAGCAGTGCCACTACCACCACCGCGGGTACGAGCCCTCTTTTTGTTAGCATTCATCTTGGCTTGTGCTTCCCTCTTGGCTTGTGCTTCCCTCTTCAGTTCAGCATTAGCTTGCTCGAACAATTCGTCGGCATCCTCATTTTCAACATTGCTAGCATAGTCAATGTGCTTGGTTTGCTCTTCAATCGAAAAAGGCTCTCCCCTTTCTCTCGTGCAACACATCACCTTCATAAGGGTCTTCAAATGCTCCTTCTATTTTCAATTAAACAACAAACAATTAATAGAATGGTTCGATAATGTAATCTTAAAGTAATAAGAACAATTCTAAAATACTTACAAAGTTCTTAAGACTTGTTGCTGGGTCTTTCGGTGGCATCTTCCTCTTACGAGCCGCTTGTTCAACAATCTGTTCCTTAATCACAGCAGGACAAGCAAAACCCAAGTACCACGACATGTAATTTTCATGATCTTCATGACCTACGGTCACCTCGTCCAAAAGACTCGTATCGATTTTATGCTTTTGTCTTTTCTTCCAATGAGATGTACCTGGTGCTGGAGCGTAATGCACGCCAATACTTTTTTGGGACGTGGTGCACGATTCCCTTACCACTTTAAAGAACGGTTTATCACCGAGATAGGGTTCTTCTTGGATGTAACCCACTTTTCGCATTACCCGATGTGGATCGTACATTGAAAATCCATGGTGGTACAACAAGGGACCGTAGTAGAATGCAACATCATCTCTCCTTTGGATTAAACCTTCATTTATAGAAACTCGATACGGATCAAATATTACCTCATCCGCAGTCAATTTGTCTAAGGCGATTCGCATTTTAATAAGCTGCTGCGGCATATCCTTATCCTGAGCACCCTTAAAACTATATCTTTGTCCTCTTGGCTTATCAATCGCAAGCTTCTCATTCACTTTAACGTAGGGGTTTGCTTTCACTAAAGTAGGGAAGTGCTTATATATCCAAACCTATGCAAACACAAATTTTAGTAAGAATCTTACATTACGAGCATTTTGCAAATATAAATGATTTAGACAATAAAATTACCTGGAAGAGACATAGATTTCCGTTGACTTGTGCAGTGAGTTCCCTTGAAGACTTTGTCAACTCATTGTTCAAGAAGGCGACCAAAGCAGTACCCAAAGAATACTTATGCATCTGATCTAAGGGATGAATAGTTGAATATACTTGGCGTAGACCAAGCTTCCGGAACTATCGGGGAAGATACATTTTCCCAGGACGTATAGCAAATAAGCTGACGCGGTAGCATTGATTCGCACCAAGTCCACCCTTCCTTCCTTATCAGAGATTTTCTTAGTCCCAGAGAATGTGTCCCTCAACTTCTTCAGATTAAACTTCTTGCTTATATAACCATCCTTCATCACAAGCATATAATTCGTCTTAATATGATCCCAACCGAACAAATCTTTGGTCAATTCAAAGATCTCGTCCCTAAGTAATGCCATCGTCATATCCATCACTGATTGCTTTTCCCTCAATCTCGAGGCCTAGAATTTGATGAGAATCATCGGGAGTTATCGCCATCTCACCGAATGGGAATAACATTGTATTAGTCTCTCCGTAGAACCTCTCACATATTGCAGATACGGCAACTCTATCATACTCAACAATCGAACTCTCCACCGCAGGCCACAACTCGGATTTCTTGACAATCGCTTGCACCTTGTCACATTCCTTGTCAAGTGGCCATTTATTAATCACTGAACATGAAGCTTGGCGCCTCAAGAGACAGATGGCAAGCTTGTGATCCTAAATACCAAAAACACAAAATAAAAAGAAATACAAACAATTGAAGCAAATTTAAGATAGACACACTTAAATAAAAAACAATGACAGATTGAGATTACTTACGACAGATTTTGGATTTCACATGCCCATGAGTTTTTGTATCCAAAAAGAACATGCCCATCATTTTATGGGGTCCCCTTTAGAGCCTCACCTGGTTTCAGTTTAACCTTCAAGTGAAAGGGAGGCATGTGGGAATCAGCTGGTTTAGTGATAACCCTCTTCTTCTTTCCGGTTTCAGTTGTAGTTGCAGCTTGGGTTTGTTGATCATTAGCTTGAGTTTGTTCTCCACCTTATCCACCTTCTTCTTCCTCTTCCTCTTCAACAATTTCATCTTCTCTATCCTTATCTTTATCTCCATTACCATAATTATCATCATCATTACCATTACGAACTAACGCAACAGACTTATTCCCAGCAACATAAGAGTCAAGATTATTACTATTGTCTATGAGTAAAGGTCTAACAAGAAACATCCCATTATATACCGAATGGATCTGGTTAAACTGTTTTTGTTCAGCCATATGATAAAAATGCTTACATATGCACTAAAACCTGAGAATTGGATTCATCGATAAATTGGCGATTATACCCTATATAATACCTTCAGTAGTATGACAACGAGGTCTTTTTCTTCTTCAGCCTCCATTGTAGAAGAAAAAGAAGAATGAAAGAAAATGATATCTTATGCTTACATCCATGATTTACTCTTCATATATTTAAGGGAAAATGAGATTTTTTTTTGTAGACGATTATAATGATTATAAGATTGTTTTATATAAAAAAAACTCTAAGAGTTTTGTGAAGATACAAAGTTTAAGGTTCTTAAGCTTTTAAGAAAATGCAATTTGCGTAATGCGTGGATACCATATACAATTTATGGTAGTTAATAAATCTTCAATCCATATTTAGATTTAAGACACATCATAGAAATAATTATATATCCGTAAATATTAAACCAAGTTTCAGAAATGATATAATCTTTTTAAAGTATAGATAATTTTAGAATTCTGTATATACGAACCTTCAAGTTCTTTTTTAGTAAAATTTTCATCTAAAATAGTTGTCATTATAGATTGTTCTTCGCTCTTCAGGAACAGACATCTTTTACAAGCTTTAGAACAACAAACATTTACGTGAGTTACATGTTGACACATAATTTTACACTTAAAGGTCAAATTCATTAAACTAAAATGTCATCAAATCATGTTGAACAATATAAGTTAGTCTTGCAAAAATAAAGTCCATTGGACTCATAATAATAAGAAACACCCAAAAAGTTAGCACAATTCTTTTACCTATTATATCTTGCAAAGCTAAAATACAGTCGAACCTCGATAAATGAATACCCTCGGAACTAGAAAAAATAGTCGTTTAGCGAGGTTATTTATTTACTCATTTAGCGAGTATTTTTACTTGTTGTTTTCTTGTTAAATGCTACAGTTTATAATGTACGCTATAGATATATGATGGATGTCGAACACCTTTTGAACTATTCTAACGAGAATGATGCAGTTATGGAATCACCTGTAGACGATGGAATTATTGAGTCCGTGATAAATTATGAGAATTATCCTGAACGCAATGATAATAACGTCATTCCAAATGTGCCATCAAAAAAGGTCTTTCAAACTGTAGTAGCAAAATAAAATACAACACGAACAAAATATTTCTGAAGTTATGCAAGCTATATAAAATATTAAGGATAAGATCCATTTTGGTTTTGATAGAAGGAAAAATAATTAACTTTAAATACATTATTTTAAAAAGAAATCACTTCTTATACTAGAGAAGGGGATATGGAATGAGTGTTTTTGACATACATTCACTACCCAAATGAGTGAGACATGAGACGAAAAAGTGAATTGGTGACCGTTGGGAACGAAAACTATAGATTAGGCGTATGAAGATCAGCCGTTTGATTTTTTTATTATTAAAAGGAGGCAGAACTTCAGCCGCCTGGAGAAAAAACCCATAAATACAATCGCGCCCAAACCCTTCTTCCCTCTTCATCTTCCCTCTCTTTCTCCTGTTAACCCTCATCCTCACTAAAATCTATTTCATCGAGAAAAAAAACAGTTCATAAGCTATGATCTTCATAAAAACTTGATCGGCGTCTAATAGGTGAATCGATTATCTTTTTCTGATTTAAGACTTTTTTTTAAAGAGGAGCCAGTAGGGGCGTATTATCAAAAATCAAGAACATGTACAACATAGGTGGAGGGTAGTCTAGCCACAAGCTGAGCCCCAACACCTTTTTGAATGCAAATACCTAATCTATAAAAAACAGAATTGCCTACCTTATAATTTAAATCATAATTAGCTATGCAATTCTTATATTTTTTTTTTGAAGGTTTTATTTATTGATTACTCAAATTCGTCCAAGGTATAACCCTCTCAACCTCTTATTTATCTAAGTATGATTTGGGATTGAGAATCGATTTTGGTTGGTTATTGAAATTTATTGAACTAGGGTTTATGATTTATAGTTCAAAATTGAAAAATTGCATTATGATACATGAATGTTATTGATTTTTGATTATTCTAGTGTTGATGGTGGATTTTAGTTCAGGGTTAAAATTGTGAAACCAAATTTATGCGCTGACATCCTGCAAAGGATAAAGCCACTGATAAAATGCTGAATACTTCTTCACTTCGCTAATTTACCTAGAATGGAGCATGTGGCAACAATCCCATGTACCCTGTGAATTTATAGCATTATTAATGCATGCTTAGCCTTGTATTTCCTGGAGAACTCTCATTATTAGTGCGGCATGACGACTGAGTGTTTCTCTCAGCAGAGTAACACGAATATCCAAGTATTAATAATGAAGCATACACGAAATACCCGTACAGGCTACATCTCTCCGTGTGTTATACTAGCCCGATTGAGCATATTTGAATCTGGACTGTCCATATCAGTCTCAGAAAAAATCACGACCACGTAAGTTGGCCGCATGATTTAACCAGCCTAGACGATCCTCAGCAGGAGCAGGCTACCACCTTAATGACTACCAGCGGGCTCATTCATGCGCTGGTCGGTCGAATACATACCACGCCTCCCAAACGGCCACCGAACACCAGCCTAGAATGTGATGGTTGGGCTGGTGTGGAGCATCTTGGAAAATCTTGTGTGCACAAGACCGCCTGCGGCAGTCTCAAATTCATCACGACCGTCCAAATTCACCAGCATGATTGGACGTCGTGGATTATCCCATGACCGGTTGGACAAAGCTTTTCCTGCACACCGAGGGCCCCCTTCACGCCTGCATAATCGATCTTTCCCTGACCTAGCCACAGAACCATGTACGGTTGCCCGAAGTTGGGACGGAGTGAAAGCTTAAATGGTTGCAGGAAATTCCACTAAAGGTCTCAAATTGATCACGACCATCCAACTTCACCGGCATGATTGGATGTCTTAGATCGGACCCATAGCCGTCAGGCAGGTATTGATGTGTTCATCACCGGCCCAATATGGGCCTCACATGGTCGGCCTCCCCAAAAGAGGAGCGTGGCTTGCTAATTCTTCCAGCCAAAGTAGCGTGGGCGTGAAACCCTAATTAGGGTTTGCGGCACATCACATCTGTCGCAAATCAGTCTCAACCATCCATCTTCGCAGGCATAGATGGAGGGTGTATATGTAGATTCAAAGGGCCCAGAGCATGCCAACACAATCACCGTGGTCCCGTCTACATGTGTGACCAATCGGTCAAGGCTGACCATGACTAGGTGCCTCGATTCGTGCGCCCAACTAGGCATGGTCGTGCGGTCCCAATCGCAAAATGATCTCGATCACTCAACTTCGCCGGACAAATTGAGTGGCTTAGATCACATCTCCATGGGACAGTGAGGTACAAACACGAACACTGGCAAGCCGTCTACGCGCATGCCCGATTCGTTTTTCCAAAAGCCTCTCCATGCTTGGATTCGACCAAGCTGAAAAGGGGTGCTTGCGCACCTCCTAAACCCTAATCTGACGGTCGCAGATGTGGGTCGCAAGTCATCTCGTCTGTCCAACTTAGCCATCTTGGACGGATAGCCTAAGACAGGAGTTAGGCGACCAGCCAGGCATCACCACGATCACCGTCCACCACTCTTGCACATAGAGTGATCGGCCAAGTCAGGGCTTACCTGTACAGCCTCCAAACGATCACTCGAAGATGGCTGGATGTGATGCTATTTTAAGACGCTTAATTCGTGACTTACTCCGTTAAGCCTCAAAACAGCGATGCTTCATACACGCTGAATATATTCGATGCATTACATGCATAGAATACACACGGTATTTCATAAATATTGACTTCTAAATAACTTAGTTATTTAATCTAGCATCACATGCTACTTTCTGTGGGTCCCACGATCCACACATTCGAGTCATCAAACATGTCACAAACTGGGGGATACATACTAGGGTATTGATCTGGCGGTTTACATCGTGCAGCGCACAACGCGCCATCACAAGAACGTGTCAGGAAGACATGGACGGTTAGTGATGATGGGAGAAGTGGGCAACAGGCGACTTCACTACTCCATCACTCCACTTCCTCCACTTCCCACGAGAGACGTGGGTAAGGCTCAATGACTTGTATAAATAGGTTCTCCTCCCTATTTCCAAGACAAGACAGAAACCAAGTGTTGATACAACCGTATCCAAACACCAGAACTGATAGCTTACATTCTGCAATCCAGTTCAGCTTTCTGATACAAGTCATACACAGCCAACACCTTCACAATCTCAACACCTTCTTCGCTTCCCTCCCTAATATCAACCCCATCTCCTTCACTTTGTGATCGAAGCAAGTCTGGAACGACCATTTCTTGGTTTAGGCCAGAGTTGTACATATTGATTTCTCGAATCAAAAGCACTCCCGTACAGTGCATTTGTTTAGGGGTTAGATTCGATTCTCATCCACGCACCCACATTTACCAAAAACCGCAGAAACAGTTTTCACCCATAAACATCTAGGTTCATAAACAATTTTTAATTCATCATTGTTGATTAGTATTTTTTTTTTGTTTATGGTTGTTTATGAATATAGAAAACTATGGATTATGATACGATTTCTTCAATTGAAGGGGACACAATGCATGTATGTAAACTAGAAAGTGTTCTTACAACCAAATATATGGGTGGAATGACACACGTCAATAGAATCTATAAGATTGTAAGGCGACATGATAAGTGTAAGAAATACATACATAAATGCGGATTAATACGGTTCTTCCAAATAGATGTTAGAAAAGGTGACCGAAACCTCACCGATACAATTACTGAGAGATTTTGGGAGTCTACGGGCAGACTTCATTTTCCTAAATTTGAAATAGGATTCACTCCCAACAATTTCACTTGGTTGACCGGTATAGGAGTTGGAAAAGACCTAGAATGTTTAGAGTGGGCTGACTACGAAGATAAAGATTTGTCTACGAGATACCTTTCGATTTA
Source organism: Papaver somniferum (assembly GCF_003573695.1). Classification (NCBI taxonomy): domain Eukaryota; kingdom Viridiplantae; phylum Streptophyta; class Magnoliopsida; order Ranunculales; family Papaveraceae; genus Papaver; species Papaver somniferum. Next base: position 52,308,999 of record NC_039367.1, read on the forward strand.
TTTGCCTACATTTGTTGCATATATTAATGCTCGGCAACATACAAAGATAGATGATAATCATGATGAGAAAGATGTAGGGATAGACAATATTAAGAAGGAAGAGGAAACGGGAGAGGGTCTTGACATTGTGGGGTATTTGGAGCGCGGTGGTGGTGTTCCATGTGGTATTATGTATGATTGGTTACTACTATTTGAAGATGAGAGTGTGGATATAGAACCATATTGGGAGGAGATTACTCGTATTTTTTTATGGACAATTGGTCAAGTTTTTTTTTCTCCGAATAGTGGATCCATTACAAAAGTTGGATGGTTGGTGTCGTTTGAAGATTTACAAGATAAACGTATGTTTAATTGGAGAAATCCCATATTAGATAATCTTTACAAAGCCTTAGGCGATGTTAGTAGCGGGCGTCTCAACACTTTCAATGGCACGTGGAACGTGTTTGAGGTATGCATTACTAGTCATTCACCTTGTTTTATCTTTTGATGCAACCCTTTGGATGTTTTTATTTTGTCCAATGTTAATTTTCATTTTGTATTTGTTTTTGCTTTTGTAGTATTGGTTCTATTATTATTTTCATACTTTGGTTCCCGCAATTAAAGACAACTCACCAGTGTGGAAGGATGAATGGCCCAAGATGAAGGTATTCAACAAGGATGAATTAGATATAGTTCAAGAAGATTTGGGTAGAAACTCAAGGTCCATCTATCGTAAGCAAGAAAACCTTAGATCAATATAAGGAATAATATGGCAACCATGGGAGGGAAGTGTGCATCCCAATTATGAAGCCGTCAATCGTAGTTTGAACTTATCAAGAGGACGATGTGTTTTCTTGAGTATCGAAAACAAAAAAAGGTTATAGGTACTTGGGGGAGGGATGTTTGCGCCAAGTTACCGGGGGGAATTGCAATTCCTCACAACCCACCTCCGCAAGCATACATGCGAGATATAGAAGGAGATGCCTACAATGACTGCCAAGGTTAAGAGAGTCGTGAGAACCATTACACGGTCACAAGTGTTGAAGACTATGTGGGTTGTTGGAATAAAGTCTCGTTTGGGTTATACAAAGATATAAACATCGACTCCGAAAGCCAAAGAAAGTTGATTAGGAAGCGCAACCACGATGACATAGCTTTAACATCACATGATCTACCCGCTATTTCATATCCTCCTCCTATGCAAGTAACATCATATGCATATGGAGCACAAGAGAGTGACTGCTCACTAAAATGAGAGAATGAGATGTTACGAAGAAAAGTTCAAGATCGATAAAGGAACAATCCGATCCCTATATCGATTTCTTTTTTGACTAATACCTACGCTACCATCACCCATAATTGCAAGATGTGCTTCACAAAGTGCCATGTCTTCCTCCGTGGTATAAGTAATTTGTTGCTTTCTAGGTTTCTTGGTCTTTGAGGTTGACGTAGTTGTAAAGAAGGAAAACTAGTTGGATAGAAGAAGAATCGAGAACAAGAAACTGTGAGAAAAAGAAAACAAGTTGATGTGAATTATGTGCTGAGAGTACTCGTATAAATAGTGGAAAATAGAGTCGTTGGTTGCGCAACTGGTAACTTTTTGTTTTTGAAAATTCATGTATGCAAGCGGCTAATGTTATGCCTCCTTGATGAAAAATACAACAAACGGCTCATCTTCAGCCGTTTCCTCTTCTTTTTTGTTGAAACGGACAAACTTCAGCCGTTTATGAACTCCAAAAGGAACATTTTTAGCCGTTTTGCTTGGGCGGATGAACATCAGCCGTTCTGTGAAGACTTTCCAACTCTCACTCGTTTAAGTCAGTGTACAAGTGATTTTTTGGGAAAGTGGACTCACTCACTTCCATAGGAGCACCATATTAGACCAAAACGAGTGAGGCTCATTCATAATGAACGAGGATCCTCACTCCATAGTCCTTGCTCTGACATCGTTGATTGAATGAAATGTTTTGGTGTATTTATCTATACTTCTTGTATATAATTTGTTCATTATTTATTTACATTTCCAAGGGCCTTTAAGGACTCAAACTTTTTCATTCGTTAATGAATTTAGTGAGGTTATTCATTTAATCTCTTTGTTCAAGTCGGGACGAAAATAATTAATCATTTGGCGAGGCCCTAGGTTACACAAACGCGGACACGACACGACGCGAACACTACAAAATTCTCAGAAAACTAGGACGCGGACACATATATACATATTTTATTTATATTTTATTTATATATACAATCATGTATTTATACAGTAAAGTCAAGTGTTTCGATCCTAAAAATTAGAAAATTATGCTACATGTGTATAAATTTCAAAGGAAAAGAAGATATCTTTTCTTAATACACGCCGAAATGCAATTAGCCAATTAATCAAGAAATTAAACACATTAAACAATTAATCACTATTAAACACATGCCACAATCAAAATGCATTCTTAGAACAATACATACCCAACTAAAGATATACATGATGTCATTTCCAATAACAAATCCCTAATAAAAACCTAAATAATTGATCTAAATGATTGTCTTTCTTTATTTAGTTAATAATAGTAAAAATAAAGAAAGAAGTTTAACTGAAAATGCAAAAAAAAAAAAAACGCGTCAAATCCGAGTTATTGGTTCGTCCAAATCAGATGCGCGCAGGACGCGCAAATTGATGCATCAGACACGCGTCGTGTCAGCGTCCCACGTACGTTCCGTGTCCGACGCGAATCGGACGCGGACACGGTTCGGAAAATGGAGCGTCCGTGCAACCCAGGCGAGGCCATTCCTTTACGGAACATTCATTTGAAGTTAAACTGTAGTGTCTGCTCCTTAGGCCTGTCAATATTTGTCCGATATCCGGTATCCGTTTCCGAGTATTCGAGATCCTATAGGATTTTATCCGTTTTATCGGATGTCGGATATCGGATCGGATATTTTATCGGATATTTCTTCCTTAACATATCGGAAACGGATTAGACCCCATCCGAAATGTTAATATCCGATATCCGATAGTATAGGAACTTATTTATAATTTACCCTAATTTCGAGTCTAGTATCGGATATTATCGGATAAATATCCCATAAATGTCAATTATGAAAATGTTTTACAAGGGTTTTTAAGCTTTTTTGTTATAACCGGATACTATCGGATATCCGACAGCTTAGCCTATCAGAATCGATATCTGATTTTGATATCCTATAGGATATTATCGGATATCGAATATCCGGTAGTGTTTAACATGTCGGATATCGGATTTCTAAATATCCGACGGATATTCTTCCATTGACAGGCCTACTGCTCCTATCTATTTTTTGGGCCATCACTCCCTTATGGCCCAACAAGCAGCTGACCCCAACTATTCAATAGCCACCTAATTTGGTCAAGAACAAGAAGCGAAAGAGATGAGCTAATTGTCGTTTTATCCTAGAGTGGACGTGACATCTAAGAATGAAAGAAGAGGATATACATCGGTTGCCTTCAACAATTACACTAACAGATATGTTTATTGCTGAAAGTTACTGACAGATTAAATGTTTAAATACGAGCATTTCAAGAATATGATAGTAGAACTAGAAGTTAGCTCATACATGTAACAAAACACACAAACACACTTACCCTCCCAAGAAACAATTACAAACACTGTAATACCAATTGTTACCATTATTATTACATTATTATAGTGGCAATCCTCATAATTTTAGTAGTTAACCTTAATGCATTCTTAATTAAGCAAAAGCAATAGGAACTGTAGCAGAAACAGGAACACTTTCCATTGCCTTCATTGCTTCAAATCTTGGTTCCTTAGCTTGGAACTTAACCCCCATATAATGCTCCATGTAGTCTGCGAAAACAAATTTAGGGTATATTTGGCTTTCATCAACTTCCTCTTTCTCCAATAATTCAGGTGCTGGGTAGATCACTGCGTCGCTCCCTGGATTGTAGAATGAAGCAATTGACATTCGTGTGCCTTCAGTTTGAGTTAGCACTCGGTGCATGATACTCTTGTATTTTCCATTTGTGATAACCTACATTGAAAAATCATCAACTCATGAGTTCTATATTTACATAAACAAGTTCGCTAACATATTAACTTGCAGTATGCACTACCATCTCTAATTAGTACTGTCTATCCGATTGTAACCGGAGGACCGGACGTTACATTCGTGCGTCGTATGACAATGACTCGCCATTAACTGATGCATCTTGTTGTCATTCAGGGTGAGATGCCCATTTAGAGAAGATATTATGCTGAAGACAAAATATAATTTTCCAACAAAGGAGAAGCATAGATTCTAAAGGCAATAAGGCGCACAAAAGAAACCTAAATTCTTATGTACTTTAAATCTCATGTCGATCTTTTTTAATCGCATTTGACTTTCAAAAACAGCTTTAAACATAAAAAAGTGTCGTATGGTTTTTCTCTCCCAACTTGCTCAAAAACGTCAAAACCATTTAAGACAGTGAAAAAAGATGACTTCTATAATTACTTAAGCTGTGGAAAATTATTTACTACTAATTAATTACCTCAAGTTGATCACCAAGGTTGATGACAATAGAGTGTTTCATGGGAGGAACATCAATCCATTGATCATCTTTGAGGAGTTGGAGTCCACTGACTTGATCATCTTGGAACAGTAAGATGATGCCACCTGCATCAGTGTGAGCCCTTAGTCCCTTGACTAGTTCTGGACGAGGGCACGGTGGGTAGTTTCCGACTTTGGTTCCAAAAGTCGGCCCTTTTGAGCCACAGAAGGCTTTCTTCATGTAACCCTTCTCAAGCCCCAGGTTCTCACATAACAAATCTAAGAGTTGCTCAGCTAGTTTCTCCAATTCCACAACAAATTCCTTCATTGAAGTCCTGAAATAAATCCAAACCGCACAAGTCAGTCAAAACTGGAAAGCTTGACTTTCAAATAAGATTTTAGAGACAGAAAGAGACATGCCAACAAACAATAACTCTATGTAATGCCTGGTATAAATGTACTTATTCGATCGACAATGTTGATAAGAAGTGAAAGGATATTTATCATGCGATAGTACTAACTATTGGTAAAAAATGAACAACGTACACTACAAATTTAGGCTTCTCACAGTAGATGCAATTATTTGAGTCTCAAGTACAACTGGGTATGAAATTTGGTAATCCTCTGTAACCTTTGAGAATTTAGGGCAGTAGAACTTGAGAAGTAAAGGAAAATGAAAACTTACTTGTAATCGTCCTCGAGATCCGGGAGTTCTGACATGTTAGACTGGGGGAGGTGATGCAAGAAGAAAGTGCTTTCCCAATCCATATCAATAATCTCATTCTCAACTCCTTCTAGAGTTTTCTTTGCTACTAATTCATTGAACCTTTCTTCCATGCATTTCTTGTAATGCTGTTTTGTTAAGGTTTCAACCTTGTCCATCAGCTCATGAGAGATTCCATGGTTTATCAACTGTTTATCATTCAAGATAAAATATATTAATTGACTCAATCCAATCAAATAGGAATCAAAAAGGGAAAAGAAAACAACCAAATACTATTACGCAAAGAAACAATTAATACCTCAAAGAAGCCCCAGTTCTGGCAAGCATCATGGATGATCTCCATGGTGGATGATCTCTCTTCACCATTAAGTTTCTCCATGTTGATGATTGGGAAAGACAACTCGGCCATTTCTAAGGTGTGTGTAGTTTCTAGTTTCTACGACTATCTGATCTGTTATGATCTCTTTCTTCTTCACTCCTAAAGGCAGCTCTTCGGATGTGGGGGTTGCATATGTTGGGAGTCCAATTTATAGAGGAACAGGCAGTTAAAACTAACAACTTACTATAGTAAATCTAGGAGGAAGAAGTTAAAAACTAGATAGTACAGTATAAAGCAAGAATCGTGGAGGACGTATGGGATGGTGTGGGGATCTTTGTTGGATCTCAATCTAACTACTACATAACTAGGACGTGCCGACGTGTTATTACTGTCAATTATGGACAGACTGGGTGTGTCTTGTCTAGCCTTTATCTCTCAACTTTGAGTTTAGGGGACCCTCTCTCCGCGAGATTTCTTTGTTAGTGAGGCTGGCTGGCCCTGCTCTTTACTTCCCTTGCTTGCATGGCCCCAGTTTGTTGATCGTATTCATAACCGTCCTTTGTCATTTTCCCTAAGAAAGCGGGTTCACCCATGCATGCTGCTTCCTCTGCATAAGCATTGCAGATATTGCTTAGGGCCATTGGCGCTCTTCCATTTATAGTCTGGGTGCAATTCACTAGTGCTGTGCACAATCTAGCCGAGTGTAGGATGCTTTTCATTTGCGATTTAACAGTAAAAAAAAAACTCAGTTATGAAGTTGGCAACATATTTAGTAGAATCGTTTTGGATATTCGCCTTGGAACATCAAATTCTCCGGGCCGTCCGTTCGTGCTCAAAGGTAGGGTATGTTGTTGGACTTGTTGGAGCCACGAGTGTGGTTCGCCTATATATTCTACTCGAGATAAGTGAGTCATGTTGGTCAATCCTCAATATTGGCATGCGGGGGTTGAATCAAACGTTAACCAGATGAATGTCATCACGAAGGACCACAAACATACATCAAAGTAAGTATTCAAAGCGACTAGTGGAATGCAAGTAGAACCTCGATTCTGACATTACCAAGGGAAAAAAACAGGGAACGAAAAGAAATTATGGGTGGATTTTGGGTTGTTTGGTACTTTGGTTTTATCCCCGTTCACTTAGAAACACATATATTTGTACATCAAATCCAAAAGTTTGATGTGGCTGATTTTTATTTGAAGTGGTCAAATTATCATCTCTCTTCGACTAGGCCTTCCATATGTTTCATATGGAAGAGGAAAAGAATAATAATGTACTATCATTCTTGGTTGTTATATGTGGTAGAGTTTTACTCCGGTTTTAATTTTGCTTCCTCATTTTCGCATTCCGTTGCAGATCTAAGAATGGACTTAGACTTGACTCCCTCTCTGTAAATAGTCCTCATTTGCCGAACAATATAACAAATCATGTGCAGTGTCTTAATAGGGAAATCATTGAAGTGAGGTATTATGGAAGGTCATTTAGTCCAACCTATGAACCAGCTTCTGGTTTCGTTAGGTTCCTCTCACATCCGATATCAAATCACTTTGAAATCCAATGTTGTGAACGACATTCAACTCAAATTTATTGCATAGAAAATATTTTTTATTACCATGGGTGGCTCTGAAAAATTCATATAGTTTATTATTATTATTATTTTATTTTTTTTGATTAGAAGGTTAAATTTCAGTGTCAAGAGATATATTACAATAAATTTACAACTTCATCTCCGCCAAGACATTAGATAAGATACTGGATTTTCTAACTTTTTGCTACAAATGTAAGAACATATACCGAAAACTCTTGATTCTTTCTTCTTTTACTAAGGTATCCGCTGAAATATGATTTCTAATAAATATACATATGGCTAATTCAAACCTTAGATTTTTTGACACAAAGATTTGTGAAGAAATATACATAGGTGGACTTCAAACATGCAGTTTGTAATTATAAGATCAAGACATATTCGGGCATCAATAACATGACCTAACACATACCTAAAATGGTTCAAAAGGAAAGAGTTGGGGAGAGAATCCGCTTACATGTTTTTTTCTTACAATATGATAGTTCCGGCACTAACTTTTTTGATGATATATTTCATTAGAAAGCTTTTTATTGTTATTAAAAATTATTATATTTCTAGATGCCAAATTTTTACATCTACTAATTTCAATTTTGATCATTAATTTTAACCAAATAATTCACGAGATAGTAGACGGCAGTGTCATAGGTCTTAGATCGTATTTGCTTTTAGGAAGGTCACCGTAAAAAAACATTGGCTCCAATTTCATTATCGGTTGTGTTTTATTGTAATATTAACACCAAAGTTGTGTGTTATTGTGAGAACAATTATGTCGAATAATGTTTCTCCCCTAGGATGAGTTTTGATGTCTATTGTTGCATAAAGCATAATAAATAAGTTGGTGGTGTGTGTCCACTTTAAGGACCGGCAATGTATGCTCATCCATACTAGTTTTAGAGTTTCTCTCGAATGTTAAATAAGAACATGACTTCTTGTGGGGATATTACTTTGATTGGGTGTACCAAGTTATGGGTCGGAGATATTTTGTTTTATGCAGATTTTGGTATACTCGAAAGTAATTTGGTACTGTACAAGCAATCTTGAAAAATAATTTGATGAAATACATTTACACTTAAAGTATCAAACTTTTCTTTTGCAGTTTCTAGAAGTAAGGATAAGACTTTAGCTGATATTTTGTGGTATAAGAAGTAAATTGGACCTTAGTTTCACCAAGAATATGAAATGCTGCATCAAGACTTGAACTTTTGAATCTGCAAATAAGACTAAGTTTGGCTTCTCTGAGAAGGGATATGGATGATGAGATTGAATGTCCATTAGTAGAACAGGTCAGTTTTCAGTTAAATCTACTTACGATGCACCTGCAGACATGTCTATTGATCAAGGTCAGATGCATATTGTCAAGTCATGGGCTCGGTAATTTCCTCCAAAAATTTTCTTTTTTTTTCGGACTTTAGATCATAACAGTCTTCTAACAAAGGATATGCTAAGGAGGAGAGGAACTGATGTTTCTCAAAACTGTCTTTTCTGCTCTAAAATGAAACTGTTAGTCATCTATTTTTTTACTTTTTCTTTTCTGGAAAGTTATCATCTCCTTCGAAGAAAAACTGAAATGAAAATTTACAATGCCAAGGGACACCAGTATACCTTTTAAGCAGCAATTTCAAATACATGGTTATGATCTATATGCGGTTATTTTATTTACTTGTGTGAACACATAAATCACGTGCGGCTTTTACGTGTTCACAAATAATGTTCGCACATACTAAAAACTCTTGACTTAAATGGCACATGTATAAAGTAAATGATACTATCGGTTCATCGACTCAAAGCCCTCGGGCTCATCACTTCCTAGTCGAATAATATCAGGAAAATGATCGTATGAAGAGTAAGAATACAAATACGAACACAAATACGAATCATAAGAGATATGCAATGAATATAAAAGTGCTGAAATATAAATAAGATGGAGATTTACGTGGTTCGGCACTAAGGCCTACATCCACGGAGGTTGGTGTTTCACTATTTATTGAATATTTACAAAGACGAATGAATTTTGAGTATACATTAGTCTGCGGAAGCAGGGGATTTACTTACTCTTCCTATTTCTCTCTCTCTTATGTTCTTTTCTAAGGATTGTGAATTGGTCGACCCCTTCTCTTTTAGTGGAGAGGAGTATTTATAAGGTTGAAACGTGGGTCCTACTTCTGAGAGGCCGTTGCAACCTTATCTTCTTGTGCTTTTTGTCCATCACGCAGAGGTCTTCGTCCTTTACAATGCCCCATGCGTTCCATGCTTGATCACGAAGGGTTGTCCTCGTTCGTCCTATCGGTTGGTTGACACGTACACTGCTCAGAGTGTTTAATGCGGGTAGTTGAGACGTTTGTTCGTGTCAGACAAGTGTCTTCTTCCCCTGTCACATCCGTGTCAGTCAGATTTCTCCTCGCCGTTGATCTTGGCTCTTTCTGGGGATAAGAGAAAGTAGATCTTTGGGGGCTATTTGGTGCTCCGCAGTAACATCATACTTTGGTACACCTTAATTTTTTGCCATCGGATTATCTGGAAGAAGATCTGATGCTGATGGGGCATGCTTCTTGGTTGTGAGCGTGTCTCATCATGTTTTGATGGCTTGGTTCGCATGCCTTCCACGTATTTCTTCATAAACACGTGGCTGATGGTTAAATATGTACACACAATTTGCCCCTTTTCTTCTGACTTGGGTATTAATGGGAGTTTAGAAGGAAATTAACGTTAAATATTCCTCATCTCTGTCCTAATAACTTCCCCTAAATATTCGGGCACGTTTCTCAACCCATGTAATAACTGCATTCTTAAAATGAGGGGACGATTACGGTTCTTCTCCCAAGCTTATTAATAAGAGAGAGAATGTGAAAATTTTCTAGAAATAACTTTCATTCTCTCCCTGTCAGTCTTCATTGATAAATCAGAGATTTTTATTCTTTCTCCTTGTTCTCTAGCTATTAACTGCTCATGTCTTTTCATTGATCACGCCCTTCTCCTGATTCTTTCTGATTCTTCTGCCCTTGCCTGTTCGTTGGTATTCGTCTTCTTCTTTGTGGTGCTGTGAATTCCTTCTATATAGGTATGGGGTTTTTTCAGTTTTTCTGTTGTTGATTTGTTCATCTTACGCTGTTTGTATCGACTTGTTTATCTTCTGCTGTTGTATCTTGTTTGTTTTGTGATGAAGAACACATATGTCGAAGCATATATGCTTGCCCCTGTTCTTCTTTACAAAGCGAATAGGCCAGTATTTTGATTGATTGATTGTTCTCTAGTTTTAGGGTTTTTGGGAGAGACTAAGATGAACTGTCATTTTGTGGGTTTTGTGATCTTTGGTGGCCCCCTCGTATTCACCTCTAAACTGTTTTTGTGTCTCCTCGTAGCTATGTCTAATCGTCCGCGGGTTCCTTACCCGACCCCGCCGTCTAGTCCACCAAGATCCCCTCCGCGTAGAGATTCTGAAAGATCTCCACTTGGGGAAGGTTCTTATAAATCTTCGCAATCGGATCCTCGTGGTCATAGGGTTTCATCTTACTCTGGTGCGAATGCTTTGCCTACTAAGAAAGGGGATCTGTCGAAGGGTCTAGGTACGTTGTTAACCACGCTCCTTCTCGTCCTCGTGAAGATTCTAGGAGTACACAGGCTCCTCCCCGTGATGATTCTAGGAGTACGCGGGATCCTCCTCCTCGTAATGAAACATTGGATGTTCCGCCCCTTCGTTCCATGGCTCCTCCTTCAGTGCCCCTGCAGAGTTCTTTTTCGCCTATTCCAACGGTTTCTTTCAAGGGGAAGTACTCCAAGGGTACTATGTCGAAAGCTGATCCGTATAAAAATCTTCCTTCCAAAAGGAAGGCTTCAGAATTGAGTCCCACGTCAGATTCCGCAGACGAGGAAGAGACTGCCCCTATGATACGCAACGTTTCAGTTGGTAAGAAGAAGGTCACTTTCAAGCATATTGATCTTGAGATGTTCCAGGAAAAACATGAGCTTCAAGCCTTTGAGGTTCGCTTCTATGCCCCTGATGATGATATCACTTACGAACTCCTCTCTAAGTATCAGTTTGATGAGTTCCATCTGTTGACTACGGTTGGAGCCTTCGAGGCGGGTCTCATGTTGCCCCTGTATAAGTCGGGTGATTCCTTTTATTATGATGTGTTGGATAGTCGCGAAGGTTCTTCCACAAACACTCATAATCGTTCCGTGTCGCAATTTTCTGGGTATTATCTTCGTGCACTGAAGGAATGTTACCTGCGGAGCAAGGGGGAGACTATGATGACCTGCTACGTTCCAAATCCTGCTGAGAGAGAGTGGTACACTCCTCAAAATTTTAATAGTTCCTTTGGGGATTATGTCAACAGTAGGAACCGTAATCCGTGGAGTGTTAGTCTTCGTAACATTGCTGCTCCTCGGGGTGAAATTCGTCTTTTGAGTGAGGTGAGTGATGCCAAGCTGAAGTATGTTCCTGGCACTGAGGGATCTGCTAAACGGAAACTCTTTCCTGCTCGTGAAAGGATTAAGCGTGATCATGATTATGAGTGGCATGCTACTGTCATTGAAATTGTTGGCCCTTGGGCTTACGGTTGGATTCCTGGTCCGCGCGGTTGGCGTCCTTCTGAAAACAGCAAGCCTCGTGAAACTCCTCCTGCTCGTTATGGAGATTTCTGTCCTTGGCGTCTGAATTTTGCGGGCATGAATTTTCCTTACGCTCTTGATGTCGTTGATGGAGATGAGGAGGAGGGTTCTGGTGCTACCCTTCCACCGAAGAGTGCTGCTACTGCCAAGGTACAGTTTCTTCTTATATTCTCTATTCTATTTGCCCCTTTTTTTCCTTGGTTGAAAAAACATTTTTTAAGTGAGGGAGAAAATGAGCCTTTGTTGGGACGTGTACTGGTTTGTAGGTGTCGAAGAAGAAGAAAATTGGACCCAAACAATCTTCTACTGTTGTGACCGGTGAGGCTGAGGTTTATGAGGAGGTTACTAGTCCTGTGAACGAAGGGTTTGCTGAGGATGAAGAAATGTCCGATGGAGAAGAACGCACTGATACTTCTCCTCCTGATGACGAGGGTGGCAATGGTGAAGAAGAAGTTTCCGCGGGTGGTGATGGTGAAGAAGAAGTTGTCGCGGGTGGTGATGGTGAGTCTGAGGGTAATATTACCGCAGGTGGTACTGGCGAGGGGGATCTGCCCCTGTTGGCGATAATACTGGTGGTGTGGGTACTCTGCCCGTTATTTCCCCTGAATTTTCCTTTGGTAGGATATATTCCGCAGGGGAATCCTTTGATGTAAACGCTGCCATGGGTCTTGCCGAAGACTTCTCATTGCTTTCCCCAAATGATGATTGGGATGTGCTTGGGAATCTTGGTAAGGAGGGTGCCACTGGTCAGCAGGCTGAAAACGCAGGTGGTCATGCTGAGGGTTGTGATGTCGAAACTTGCGCGGGTGAGGAGATAACAGCCAAGGGGAAGTCTGCGGTTGAGTCTCCTTCGGAGGATTTCCCTCACTCGCTGATGCCTGAAGGTGAAGATGCCATCTTGGCTTGGCTTAAGAAGAAGAATCTGATGTTCGTTCCTAATCCTGCCCCAGTGGTCACTGGTGAGAAGAATTCCGACGCTTATACTCGTCAGATGATGCAATTGTCTTCTTAGGCCCGCGTTGCTGAGATGTGGGAGAAGAATCTGAGAGCTTCGGAAGCTAACCTAGTGGTTGACCCTCCATCCTCTGTTGCTGATATGATGGCCATAGATGATGGGTACCAATACGGTTTTCCCCAGCAGCGTGTCTTAGAGGTAAATCCTTGTACTTTTCTTCATGATATCCGAACATTGTATTCTTCGTGATATCCGATCCCTTGGTATAATAATGTTTGTTGTTTGTGACATAGATGATGAGGAGCGAACATTGTAACCATGTTCTATACCAATTCAAAGCAAAGTCTTTAAAGTTGGAGGCTAAGCTTCGTCATAGAGAAGAGGAACTGTCTGCGGCTGAAGTGGAAATAAATGAACTGAGGGGCCGTCTGAAGGAAAAGAACGGCTGGGTAACGCTGAGGAGAGTCTCGTTCAGAACTTGCTATAGTCCGCAACGAATTGGAGCAGACTCGCAGAAATGTCTCGTCCCTCACAGGTTCGTATTTTACCGATCTTTCACTCCTCGTGATTCCCTATTTGTACTTTGGTGTTCTGTCTGAGTCTCCCCACCCTATCTTCGGTGGAGTCCCCGAGCTGATATGGCTTCGGAAAGAAAGGGAACGACAGAAATCCCGTATTGCAGAGTTGGTGGGTAAGTTGAAAAGCGAAGCCGTAAAGTGGAACTCGTGCTGATGAGCACAACGCCTTAGCAGCTGAGTGGCGTGAAAAGCGAACACTGATGGTTGATATGCAAAATAAGTACAATCATGACCGTCGTCTGTTAATGGTACGCTGCTATGGACGCGTGAACCTGCGTGAAGCTCGAGGACATGCTTCGGACTTAGAGGCTAGAGTGCGCTTTTGGAAGGAGAGTTACAACAGGCTCGTTCTTCTTAGGCCCCGGGGTTAGGGATAGTATGCTGCATCTTCCGAGAAAGAGATAATGCTAGGGCTGAGGTTGGCGCTCTTAGTAAAGCCCTAGCAGCGTCTCGAGCTGATGTTGCCGCCAAGTGGAGTCTGAGAGATCTTGAAGTGAATGTGTATCGACTCCATAAAAGGATGGGGGAGATGAATGATGAAGTCAACCATCTTCGTCACTTGGATTCAATGAAGCAGGTAGACTTAGACGCGAGTCAATTTGCTCTTACGAACCTTCAAATGGATTATAAGAAACTATCCGACGATATGACTTTCTTGATGAGGCACGGGACGCAGTTGTTAATGAGTATGAAGAGGCTTCGGCTAATGTCGAAGGTATAACCTCGTTTTATCGAGTGTGATTCTGTTATTTCTTTGTTTTAACCCCTTGGTATTTCTTGTTTTCAGCACTCGAGGGACAGCTTCACGCAGCAAATGATGAGCTTAAAAAACTCAATCTGCCTTAGTGCAGCAGGAAGGACAAGCCAACTATTTCAAAGGGTTGGCCGCGTCTCGTGAGGAAGCAGCAGAGATTGCCTCCAAAGAGGCGGAACGCCTATCTGTTGTTGTCTCAGGCCACCAGCGGACCGCTGTTATCACTTATAAAGCTCGATGTCAGTTGGCTGAGGAGACCAACAAAGTCCTAGACAAGATTGAACTTGATCTTAAAGTCGAACATGGTCTTGTCAAGAATTATCCGCGTCGTCCCCCCCGCGCCCTTGCCTGGTTCTTCTGGGCCTTCTTCAGGTGGTAGCGTACCTTCATCTCGCAAGACAACCCTGTTGATGGAGCTGTATCGTCCAAGTAGATTTCTTTTATTAGTCATAGAAAGTTGATCCTTGTTGATTATATATTTCGGATCATTTTTTGATGTGTTTCTTGCTTTATCTTATTTGCTGAACTTGTAATCAACTCTTTATGAAATGGATCATCCTTTTGGCATACCTGCGTTATCAATTCATTTTTATTTTAAGTATTGTGAAGCGTTAAACTAGAAATAACTTGCTTTGTAAAAAGTTGAGAGTGTTTGGGTGCGACACCGAAGGTAAATACCTTCGTGATCGTCTTGAGACCTGTCACCCCGCTGGCGAATCCTGGGCCAGAGGATTCCCAAACGGTGGGGGCCGAGGCAGCGTTCTAGGATATGGGATGCTTATTTGAAATATTTACATGCACCCATTCCGTCGACCCGCTGCCTTAAAATTGGTTGGGTATCTCTTTCTGCTGGGTGCCTTCCCCCTGGTCTTACACTCATAGACACTGATAGGGGAGCCCTGAGAGATTGTAGATTAACTACTTTCCCCAATATTGTTAATTTATTATGTAATGTACATGCGTTCACCCAGCGGGCCTTTTGACCATTTCGTTTGCTTGAAGATTTCCCAAAAAGTTTGTTTGATTGATAGGTTGAGGCCTGCTACTCCTCGTCCAGAGATAGAAACATGTAAAGCGGTTACGCTGCCTTCTTCTTCTGGTATTCTTCACGCAGATGCGCTGCTCCTATGGGTAGTACGGTTTGAGCCATTTAGCATTCCAAGGGTGTCGGAGGACCTCGCCTTTCAGATTGCGAAGATAGTAGGAACCGTTTCCCGCAATGTCGTGTATTATAAAAGGTCCTCCCCATGTAGGTGCTAACTTTCCCCATTTCTTCTCTCGTTGATACTGCGGGATTGTTCTTAGCACATACTGCCCTTCTACAAAATTTCGAAGCTTAACCTTTTTGTTGTACTCTCTCGCTAATCTCGTTGATAATTTTCCATCTTTTGCAATGCTGCTTCCCTCCTTTCTTCCAGGTCGTCCAGTCTCTCTAACATCATGTCTGTTGTGAGATTTTTCTCCCATGCTTCGGTCTTTGTGGTTGGCATGAGGATCTCTGTTGGGATGACTGCTTCAGCTCCATAAGTGAGGAGAAATGGGGACTCCCCAGTGGCAGATCTTCGTGTTGTCCTGTATGCCCATAATACATTGTGTAGCTGTTCACACCATCGCCCCTTGTGTTCGTCTAATTGCTTTTTGAGGATAAGGGCGAGGGTCTTGTTAGTAGCTTCCGCTTGTCCGTTGCTTGAGGGTATATGGGGGTGGACTTGTTTTTCCTTATTTTGAAAGTGTCGAAGAGCATGTCTATTTTTCCCCTGTAATTGTTTACCATTATCGGACACGATTTCCGCTGGTATGCCGAACCTGCAAATGATGTTTTGGAATATGAAAGTAAACACGTCCACGTCTCTGATCCTGGCTAAGGCTTTGGCTTCCACCCATTTACTGAAGTAGTCCGTGGCTACTATCAAAAATCGTCTTTTCCCTGATCCTTCGATGAAAGGCCCAACGATATCTATGCCCCATTTTGCAAATGGCCACGGACTATCCACAGAATTCAAGTTGCTGGTGCGTGTATCTTTTTGGCGAAACGCTGACATTCTTCACATCGTCGGGACATTCTTGCAGCATCTTGTATCATTGTGGGCCAGTAATATCCTTGCATTTTTGCTTTGTCGGCTAGTGATCTCATGCCGCTATGATTCCCTGCGTCACCATAATGGATGTCGTTTAGAATTCGATGCCCCTCTTTCCTGGATAAGCAACGTAGTAACGGTCCGAGGAAAGATTTCTTGTACAGGACCCCATCCCGAAGATCATATCTTCCTACTTTGGAGAGTATTTTCCTGGTTTGTTTATGATCCGCGGGTAAGGTTCCATCCTTGAGAAACGCATGAATCATCATTCTCCAATCATCTTCGTTGCTGAAATCTTCGTCTTGATTTGCTCTTGACAGGATATCTTCTTCGTCAAAATCGTTATGGATGTCTTCTCCCACCTGATCTTCGATATTTTCTTCCACTGTATCTTGATTTGTAGCAAAGGAAATTGTGATGCAATCGAAGGCTCGTATACCCTTGTTATTTTGATAGCTTCGATTTCTTGTCCTTCAGCATGGATGATATATATGCTAGGGCATCCGCGTGCCTGAGATCTCTGCATAAGTGCCGGAACTTGATGTTCGGAATTTGTGATGCCAATGTTTGGACCAAGGCCATGTAAGCTGAGAGGGTGTCGTCGTATACATTGTATTCGACCCTATTTGTCGTATGACAAGCTGCGAATCACTTGTCAGTCTTACATCAGTTACCCCCATCTCTATTATCAAGCGGAGGGCATGTACGACTGCCTCGTATTCGACGATGTTGTTAGTATGCTCTTTGAATTCTAACCTGAGTGCTGTACGATCCTTTCTCCAGTTGGGGTGGTGATGACAATGCCTATTCCGCCCTTCCTTATTTTTGGAACCATCAACGAAGACTTCCCATGTCTTTGACTCGTGGGTTCGAGGACATCAACTGGATCCTTGCTTTCCTCGTCGGCTTCTGGTTCCCCTAATCTCTTCATCGTTGTCCAGGGGGAGGTCTGCTAAGAAATCCGCCAATACTTGGGATTTTTGGGAGTGTTGAATTTCATGATGATGTTGTTGAATTGGTCCAGGTGGGTGTTCCACTTGGCTATTCTCCTACTTTTCCCGCGCTTTTGAGGACTGCTTCCATGGTGCTTTGCATGGGACGGGATGAAGTGAGTTAGGAAATAGGTTCTCAGCTTTTGAGTAGCCCATACTAATGCCAGGATGAGTTGTTCGATCTTCGTGTAATTCCTTTCCGCAGAATTGAGGGTCTTGCTGACATAATAGATATGTTCTATCTTCGTATTGGTTTTGACCAACACTGCGCTAACTGCGTCTTCTGTCGCTGCTATGTACAATGCCAAAACCTCATCAGGATCAGGCTTTGTAGGATGGAATTGAAGCCAGGTATTCCTTGATTTTTGGAAGGCTTCTTCGCATTCTGCGGTCCATTCAAACTTACTCCCTTTTTTGAGAATATTGAAAAAATGTTTGCATTTGTCCGAGGATCGGGCAATAAATCTGCCCAAGGCTGCTAAGGACCCATTGAGCTTTTGCACTTCTTTTAAATTCTTCGGAGATGGCATTTCCACTATGGCCTGAATCTTCGCGGGGTCTACCTCAATGCCCCTTTTTGTTACCAGATATCCGAGAATTTCCCTGAGGTGACACCGAAGGTGCATTTTTCTGGATTTACTTTCATGTGATGTTTCCTCATTGCTTCGAAAATATCTCTCAGGTCCTGGTGGTGATCTTTGCGCAGCCTACTTTTGACGAGCATGTCATCAACGTAGACTTCTAGGGTACTACCAATCCATGGCTGAAGATAGCATCGACCATTCTCTGGTAAGTTGCCCCTGCGTTTCGAAGTCCAAAGGGCATTCTAGTGTAGCAATAAAGGCCATGCGGGGTGTAGAATGTTGTGTGTTGTTGATCTTCTTCTGCCAGGGCTACTTGGTTGTAACCAGAATATCCATCCATGAATGACAGCTCTTCGTACCCTTCCACTGCTTCAACCAGTTGATCTATGCTCGGTAGGGATAGCTGTCTTTTGGACATGCCTTGTTGAGGTTAGTAAAGTCGATGCATATCTAACCCCTCCTTTTTCTTAGGAACGATGACCATGTTCGAGATCCATGTGGGTATTTGACTTCCTTGATGAAGCCTGCTTCTAGTAGTTTCCGAAGTTCTTTCTCTACTGCCTTATGATACTGGTGCAACTTTTCTTATTTTCTGCCTGAAAGGTGGCGTGCCTGGTTTGATGCGCAGCTCGTGTTGGATTATTTTTGGATCAATCCCCGGCATGTCTCCTAACTTCCAGGCGAATACATCCGCGTATTCTTTAAGTATTTGGTTAAGGAAGCTTCTCTTTCTTCGTCCATTATGGTCCCTACTTTGATCATCTTCGGTTTTCTTCCGTTCCTATGTTGATTTCTTTTACGGGCTCCACTGGTGTGAACATCGGCTTCGGGTCCCCAAGGACTGGGACGTTCTTTAATTGCTATTTGGTATGTTTCTGTCCTTCGTTGGCTGCTGAAGTACTTGCCTCTGTGTTAAGACATTATCATCTTTGTCAAGCCCTTCCCGCGGTTTCCTTGAGGAACAGGTCTATGGCCTTTTCTTTCGCAGCTTCTTTTTTTGATCCTTCGGGTTTTTCGCTGCTCTTCCTGTTCGTTGTTGATACGATCCTGAGTGGCCTGGCACTCTTTGCAGAGACCGATCTCCCTTGATTTCCATTACTCCCTCGGGTGTAGGGAACCTGAGATATTGGTAGTAAGTTGCTGCCACTCCCTTGAGTTTGTGTACCCATTTTCGTCCAATAATGGCGTTATAGGGGGATGGGGCGTCTACCACGCTGAATCGTGTTTCTACTTCATGGGACCGGCGTTCACCTGCAACACGATGTCTCCCAATGGCTTTGTGGGCGCTCCGTTGAACCCGTAGATGGTGTAATAAGAGGTCATCAGCTGTCATCATGGAGCTTCATCCGTTTGAAGGTGTCGTAGAATAGAACGTTAACTGAGCTTCCCCCGTCGATGAGGATCTTTTTGAGGTTACATCCGGCCACTGGTAGTGTGAGGACCAAGGGATCGTTATGGTCTTCCATATCTTCTTCGATATCTTCAGTATCGAAGATGATAGGTGCGTCCATCCACTCTTCGTGCTCGTCCACCTCTACGCCATCAATCTTATATAATTCGCAGTGGTCTTCGAATTGCTTTCTTAGCCTCTTTCCTATCTGTGTAAGTGAGGGCCCTACGGCTTCGGAACACGAATGGTGTTGATTGTGCGGTTTCCCTCTGGAAGTTGGACTTGCTTGGTTCGTTTGGATCTATCCTCGGTGACTTCCTTTCGTATGTATTGCTTGAGTTCGCCAGCATCAATCAACTTTTGGATCATTATTTTGAGGTTTTTGCATTTCTCGGTCTGGTGACCATTGAAGCAATGATACTCACAGTAATCTTTGACTTCTCGGTCCTTGGGGGCTGTTTTCCCTTAGACCATGGCCACTCCAAATTTTCCCTTCCTTTGATCTCTCGCAAGATCCGAGCGTAGCTAGCATTGAGCTTCGTATAAACCTGATCTTCGAATTTTCGATCCTTTTGTCGATCATCTCTTCGTTCCTTCCTATCTTCGTGCGGTCGTTCCACTGAGCTATTCTTTTGGCCCCGCTGGTTTGTTCTGCGGAATTGGTACGGTGAGACCTTGCGTTTGTGCCCTCGGGTTCTCACGCTGGATTTCTTCAAGACGAGCATACTTCTCAATAATTATTCGAAGATCTCCTTCTGTCTTAGGTACGCTTCCGTGGATCTCAACAAACAGTGGACTCATTCGGTCTAATCCCCACTTGTAGCAGTTGATGCTTACTACGGGATCCACACTCCCTTAGCTTGGCAGATCTTATGCCATCTGTTGGTGTATTCCCTGTGTTCTCCTTGTAACCAATTCCAGTGAAAAAGTTTATCCATTCCGGTGTTGACAGCTTTGTTGTACATGTAGGTTCTCAAGAATTTCTCTGCGAGTTGATCGTAGGAATTGATGGATGGTATCTCAAGGAATTAGACCTAAAACTATGGTTATATTTACCTGCAAGATACAGGATCAGATGTAGATAATAATAAGCAGGGGAAGTCACAGGGACAAGGAGGGAGCTGTGGTGTTGTTTTCTAAATCTTTCTAGTGACAGTGACTAAAAGCACTAGGGCATTTGAATCCACCCAATAATCCTAAGCTAAGGCAATGCCTATTCAAATTATGTTTTGTTCTTTTCCAGATAAAACTACAATGAATGATCTCTCAGTTAGTTTCCCTAACTCACCCCTAGTATAAGCTGTCTTCTTACAGCACAACCTATCACAGGCTCATTGGTTCAATTAGCTAACTGTCATTCCTTTATCAATTAAGCACATTTTCTTCCTCCAGAGAGGTCTCAAATGGATGACTTATCAACCAACTTCACTAACTCACCCCTAGTATCAACTGTCTTCTTACAGTACAATTGATCACAGGCTAATTTGATCCATTAGCTAACTATCATTCCTAAAGCAATGAAGCACAACAAGAACAACAACATGAACATGAATTATATTAACATATGATTATGGTTTCATCAAAACCCTAGTTATTAAATTATAACATGATGAACACAATACTGAAAATAAAACTACTACAACTTGGTGCACCGGCTACTCCGGGCATGCCCAAAATCAACACCCATGTCCTCAATTTATACATGCAAGCTTTTTCCCCAAAAAATACCCAAACAGTAAATTAGGGTTTACTAAAATATATAAAATCGACTCACCTAACTCTGATGACACTCAAATACGTCGACCCATGCTTTATCTTCTCTTCCTCCTTCTCCTGCTACGTTTCTCGAGCTTGATTGTGTCATCAACTGCACACTCTAGGGTTCAGAGAGGAAGAGTGTGAGATTGATGGAACAAACTCGGCTAGGAGGATAGGAGGCTAGGTGGTAATGATGGTTTGGGGTATGGTGGATAGGATGGTTGTGGCAGAGCAGTTGGGAGAGCAGGTGGAGGTGGAGGAGCAGGTGGTGGAGATAGTGGTGGATGTGGTGGTATGGCGGTTGTTGCAGAGGGTGAGGGAGAAGATGAGTCGATGGGGTTTGAGGAAGGGGTTTGTTTTTTTTTTGCGGGTATAGGTATTTGGTTGTTTGGGTGTTGAGCGGGATCATCAAATCTTGATGTTTCGCGAAGCTGAGCCGTGTGATGCGGAAATGATAGATCGATTCTAACGGCGAGATGGAAGGAGCGAGGAGCGACCGTTGGATGCTGAAGTACAACGAAGCTGAGGCTCAAGATGGGTTAGGTGCTGTAGTGTTAGACATGAGCTCAGACTTGATGATGGCGATGCTGCGACCGTAAGATGCTGAGATGATCCAATCTGACGGCTAGAAAGGGAAACAGGTTATGGATATATGAAATGGATTTGGGTGAGGGTTTGGACCTTGGGTATGCCAAGCCCATATCTTCTTTAAGAACAATTCTTCCTCTTCAAGCCCACTTCTAGCCTTTTGTCTTGTGCACAACATTCTTCGCGGCTTCCTTGTGTAATTCTCCCGGCTTTTCACCGCTTTTCTGCTCTTTTCCGCTCCGCTATCATCCAAACTTTTATTTATTACCTAAAAATGCAAAATTAATTAATAAAAATATTTATTCTTGAAAACAAAGAAAATACAGAATATGGGATAAAATGTAGAATTAATGCACAAAAGATGAGTTAAATGCCAAGAAAAATATATAGAAATATGCACTTTTTAGCACTCATCAATGGAGTCAGGTGGCAGGTTATTAAACCAAGACAAAGCCGACCCCTTCAGACTTGATGGGAAATACCTACAGAGGACGGCGTCGTTTTGACTCCATCGGGCTAAGATACGATTATAATACCGGATATGTGCCGCGAGATCACTGGATCCATCATAGCATTCAAAATTTGGGACATGGCACTTCAGTGGAATGTGGGTGTTTGCCAGGCGATGAGTTAGGGGCGTGGAGTTAACCTCTTTCATCACCTCTTCTATCCTTCCTCCGCCTTGTCTGGATTTTAACTGCCTGATCTCTGCCATCATCTCATCACGCAGCTCTTCCATCGCGCGGTAATGTCCTACGTTCTCGTGCTCAGTTGAGTGTTTCTTTCTTCGGTTTTCACTGTCATAATAATTTGAGTCTTCGGCGTCATAATCCGGATCAGATGCACTGCTTCCCCTAGCGGAGTTTGTTAGGATGATTCTTCGGTCTCGATTAGGCTCTGGTGCCTTAGAATTTGCTTCGTCCAGTTGTTGGATGGTCTTCGTGCTTTGGACAATTCGATCTTTTAAGTATTGATTCTCTCTGGCCAGCAGAGCTACGCCATCTGCGTAGACCTGCTGGCTCTTCTTCAATTCTTCAAGCTCTGCCATCAGTCGATGGGAGTTCCTGCTTGTACCCCTACGGCCATGGTGCCCCCTTCATCTACTGTGTGTATTAAGGGTGGTAGAGGATCAGCTTCGATTGTTGGTATCTCCAAGTTTGGTCCCCTCGGTTGAGTTTCCACCCGCGGTGTTAAATCCCATGGTATAGTTGATTCTGACTGTTTGTTGACGGCATTCTGAAGGCTGGAGGGTGTGCGGGCTGATGCATAGATTCTGCCACCCTTCTCTTGTGTTGATGGACTTGGTTTGTAACCAAGTTTTGTAGCTTCTGCATCCTGGAGGGCACGCAGCAGTTGCACTGCTTTCTTGAGCTGCTGCTTTGAGAGCCGCGACTGCCAATGGAGTTAGTGTTCATAGGTGAGGTGATTTCCGCAGCATCCTGCCTTGATTAGCTGTCTTAGCTTTGTCTCCTTTATGCTTAACTTCGGGTCATGACCGGGGTAGTCCTCGGTGTTTCCTTTGATGAGGCTTTGTTTTCCTGCCTCTAGTGTCTTTTCCATCTGAGTCCTTTCTGCAAGGGGAATTTCAAAATAAAGAGAACCAAAGATATCCACGTGGATCGGTAGTGTCATTCGTACCGAAAATGTGTGGAATAAAAAGTGTTTACCTTAAGAAAGAAATGAGTTGCCGAGGGCCTTATAATAAAATAAAAACATAAAGACTTCAACGGTCTTGTTTTCGTAATACAAATCCTCTAATAAACAATCATGGATCTATATCCGCAGTGAAGATAAAAAAATAGAAAATCTTTTGAAAAGGCAGATCCGTAGCGAAAACTCGTGAATCTGATTATTAAGTCTTTTACTTAGTGTAAAAAACGCCGCACGTGCAAATCTGTGATAGATAGCCGTGGATTTGTCTGCTTTGAAATGGTGTTCGTGAAGATAAAGACCGTGAACCCAGAATAAAAAAGGTTTTGAAAGCACGCTGAAGCCTTAGTATTAATTGCTAATAAACAGATAAGTTCTGCTAAAAATAATAGAGCACAGCCATAATGCGCGTTTAAGGTGAAACCACAGGATAAGATAAATCTTTTACCGGGACAAAGTTCCTGTTTCTAGCGCCATATTGTGAACACATAAATCACGTGCGGCTTTTACGTGTTCACAAACAATGTTCGCACATGCTAAAAACTCTTGACTTAAATGGCACATGTATAAAGTAAATGATATTATCGGTTCATCGACTCAAATCCCTCGGGCTCATCATTTCCTAGTCGAATAATATCAGGAAAATTATCGTATGAAGAGTAAGACTACAAATACGAACAAAAATACGAATCATAAGGGATATGCAATGAATATAAAAATGCTGAAATATAAATAAGATGGAGATTTACGTGGTTCGGCACTAAGGCCTACATCCACGGAGGTTGGTGTTTCACTATGTATTGAATATTTACAAAGACGAATGAATTTTGAGTATACATTAGTCTGCGGAAGCAGGGGATTTACTTACTCTTCCTATTTCTCTCTCTCTTATGTTCTCTTCTAAGGATTGTGATTGGTCGACCCCTTCTCTCTTAGTGGAGAGGGGTATTTATAAGATTGAAACGTGGGTCCTATTCTGAGAGGCCGTTTGCAAACCTTATCTTCTTGTGCTTTGTGTCCATCAACGCAGAGGTCTTGTCCTTTACAATGCCCCTGCGTTCCATGCTTGATCACGAAGGGTTGTCCTCGTTCGTCTTATGTGTTGGTTGACACGTACTACACTGCTCAGAGTGGTTTAATGCGGGTAGATAACTCGATATAATTGAACTTAGAATGCCATCCCAATCTAAATGATAGTGATTATTTTAACCCCATAATTCTTTGGAAAGGTATACTTGAGTAAATCACTGGGGAAAAAAACAGAAGCAGGCTATTAGTTAGTGACTGCCACTATCACGATGCAGTCAAATTGAGTTTCAATATAATCCTCAAAAATAACAAAGGTAGGTAAATTCACCCAAAAGAAAAGTTAGAAGAGATCAAAGTGGGGAACAAGAAAAGAAGAAAAAGAAAGAAGAAGCTCCCACTTTACAACAAATGGTTTGCAATCATGTCTCTTCAATTACGTCAATTACCACAACTCGATTACACTTAAAGAGTTCTGGTAAAAAAGAAAAATTAAAAACCATTTCAAAATTAAAAAAAAAACCACTTCATTATTTTGTTGCCAAACCAGGAATACAACGTCAGTGTTATTATGATTTATAAAAAAGAAAAATTCTTGGCTGACTGATCAGCAGTGTACTAATCCCTTTCTCATAATAATTATTTGTACTATAATTAGAACTAAGTTGTTCTAAACAGTGCATATCATGTTGAGGCCGTCCTAAAGGACCGTCTATTAAGAATCATCATCCTTTATATAATTAGTGTTAGTCACTTCATAAAATGGGAGGATTTTGAAATCAAATTTGTCCTAGGATAAGATTGAGGGACATATACTAACCACTCTTGGTCAATGTCACTGATTCTTCCTAATCTAATCTTGTCTTCTCCTTTCTTTTTAACGCATTTGCATAGAACTTTTAATACCCAATGTGACATGATAGGATTTATGGACTCATTTTCATTTCACTCTTATCTCTAAAAGCTCAAAATATGTAGGAATTTTAGAACTTTGCCACACAACAATAGTTTGATGTATACACATTATCGATGGGGTTTGTGAAGTAGAAACCCCAAGTACTAGAAAGGGACTGGTCCTAATGAATGATTGTCGCATATGGAGGATTGCTATCTTGTATGGAAGATTGAGGGTGGTTAGTTAGATATGGCTCTGATGCGTTAGCTCGGGATCTATTTATCATTTAACTAATTTGCCAATGTCATTGTAATACAGTTGTAAAGTCGTTGGGAAATGATATCAGTGACCTGAATTCGAAACTCGTCAGCACCAAATTTTTTAGCGATAAAAAAAAAACGAGATTCACCTATCTATTACATGGTTGATAAATTTCTTCAATGGGAATATTTTCTTTTCTATTCTTTTTCTTTACTACACAAAAGAGTTCATTTCGATGAGATATTAATGATTCTCCAGTTGAGGTTACAAGTGAGTTAACGTGTGCAATAGTTTAATCCAACATGTATGCCAAAATATTCCTAATAAAGCTGATAATTAGATTATAACAGCAAGCTGCTGATAGCCATCGCACATCGGTATCAAGTAAAAGATAGAAGAACCTTTCGAGTTCATTTCACACCACTTTCCCCTTGTTATATCGGTAGCAAGCTGATAATTAGATTCTCATACCTCTTACGTACTCCCCACAGCTTAAAGACGCATGACTTCGATATTCCTAACACGAGGATATACATGAGAGCCAGTTGGTAACGTCCAAACTCTACTTTCTTAGCTCTTGGTTTCTCATTTGCCCTTCGAGGAAAGGAGAAAAAGTATGTTGCTTTTTTTCGTAAAATAAAACGTAGAACATTTAAAAGAGACTTTTGTTCCTTCTCTATATATATCTAAAATTGCTTTAGTTTATATTTCTAACCCACTAATCTTCAAGCTGATTACAGAATTTCCCTTCAAGTACAAGCCTTGTAAACTTTAACTATCTGCCCCATCCAATAGTATTAGGGTTCTTGGTGTTTCGCATCAAGTTGCTTCCTCTCTTGCCCCTTTCCCTCTGTAGGAAAGAAGATTTTTTAGTACTAGTTGAAGTGAATTATTCTGATTCTTCTAAAATTTAAAGGTCGACACTATTTTGATGAGTTTGGTTATGAACAATGAACCTGTCAATATTTATGAAAGGTTTGATGATGTAGTTGAATTAAATGCATTCGTTGTCTGTTTTTTGAGATATGTGCTGAATCCGGACGATAATCTCTATACATTGTAACTCGTTTTAGATTTCCATTTATAGTATGGTTTGTTTGGACAAAAATGAAAAAAAAATTTGGAACTTATTTTGATATGCATGATTGGGAAATCTATTAATTAATACTATAAAAGAACATGCATGCATGATCCATTTTGCGTTGTGTGGTAGAGTGTTGATCATGCCCCACGGGCATATTCATTAGACAAGATTTGCCATATCGGTCTATATGTATTTGTATCGATGGTACTGATACAAAATCCTTATTGTATTAATATTAATTTTCTTTCGTGTCGATCTTGTATAAGTCTTTATTGTTATTACAACTCCTTTTCGCAGAACAACATTTCCGGTTAGGAATCCAAAACATCTAAATGAGTGTTCTCACTTTCCCAGGCGATTATACATGCAGAACTGTTGATGTGATCTGTGATGTTCTTCAAATCTGTTTCAAAAATGATACCAGTCTGCTGCAGCTCGTAACTCCACTTCATAACATTTAGGAGGAAAAAATTTTGATCAGGCACTGCGCAATCAAACTTTGAACTAGCACCTCCATCGTCGTTGGATTACTAAGATGTGACGTCATCATATTTTGAACTTTACCATGGCTATTTTCCAGATTTTAGGTTTGTAAATGACCAATAATATCCCTACAACTTTGGGCGCCAACATATCAGTAATCAGGTGACGATTGAAAGGAACATTTTCATGAAAAGTTCATCTTATATTCTTGACGAAAGTCAAAAGATGATCATGTGAAAATCGCCGAGTAACATCTTATATGGTTTGTGTGATATAATCATTTGGTGTAAATTTGGAATGTTTCGTTATGATTGTTTCAATAACTTAAAAATTGCTTTGATGCTAATAGTGTTGAAAACGGCTATTGTCATCTTCTAAGAAAGTTTCAACGATTGAAATAAGAGTTTAGAATACTTAACCATCATTGGATTATGAACATTGTATACATTCTTGCGTGTATGTGATCCATGACCGGAACTATAGTATGCATACCCGTATGCGTACTTGTAGTTGTAAAATTCCGGGTACCTAAGTACACATACCCGTATGCGTACTGGCGAAGGGTTTGGGTCCGGAAATTTCTGATGTGTTTGGAAGTATGCATACCCGTTTGCATACTTGCGAAACCCAAACTCAGACCGCGTACTTAAGTGGTTAAAGTTCTAAAATCGGTTTGTTCATGAACTAATACGTTTATATATTAAGGAATGCATTCTTTGCAAACCGTGATTATAATGTTCATGAATTGATTCGAGTGAATCAAACCGATTTTGCTTCAATTGTGTTCTTGTATACTTCTATGAGAATATAGCAATTGAACAACTCTATAACTAGTTTCATTTGAGTCATTTTAACTAGTTGTGGTTAAGATGAATAAGGTTGATATGAGAGTGTTCATATAGCTAACCTCGGTTAACTACTGTTGAGCCAACATAGTGTACACGTTTAGGTATGGTTATTCAAACCTAAATGAGGGTACATTTTATTTGTGTATAACAAGCTAAGTTCGATCTAAAGGTTGAAAGATATTAACTTGAGTCTAATCAGGTTTTCATCTAACGGTGAATGCTTTGTTACCAAGGTAACTAAGATTGCAACCCTGATTTGAAAACTATATAAGGGAGAACTCTAGCAACTGGGAAACCTAATCCCCACACCTCTTGTGTGATACTAGTTTCGACTAGAGTCGATTCTCCTTTAACCTTAGATTTTTCACGAAACCCTGTAGGTTAACGACTTAAAGACATCATTGGGATTGTGAAGCCAGGCCCAACATTTTCTCTGTAGTTGCGTGTTTTGATCTTGCCCTGTTCTATCGTATTGAATACTATCTTCTCTAAGATTTGCTCGAGATTGATTCTCCGATAGGCAAGATAAAAAGTAGTCACAAACATCTTCGTCTCATCGTTTGTGATTCCACAATATCTTATTTCTCAACCATACGATTAAAGTTATTGTGAGGTGATTGATAATACTAGGCTTTTCTTCAGGAATATAAGTCTGGTTTATCAATTGGTTCCTGTGCACCTCGATTTATCAAAAGACGAACAAAACTCGTAGGTATTTATGTGAGAGACAGATTTGTTTATGAAGTATTCGACTTTGGGTCGTAAAAACTCTTGGTTGTGGGTGATATTAGCTAAGGGAATCAAGTGTGTAGAATCCTGCTGGGGTTCAGAGAGGTAAGGAGCGCAACTGTACCTTGATCAATGTGAGATTGATTAGGGCTCAACTACATTCCAGTCCGAAGTTCATTGGTAGTAGGCTAGTGTTTGTAGCGGCTTAATACAGTGTGGTGTTCAAAGCTGGACTAGGTCCCGGGGTTTTTCTGCATTTGCGGTTTTCCTCGTTAACAAAATTCTGATGTCTGTGTTATTTCTTTTCCTCATTATATTTTGTTATATAATAGAAATATCACAGGTTGTGCGTTATGATCAATCAATTAGATAATCCAACCTTTGGTTGTTGATATAAATTGATTGACACTTGAACATTGGTCTTTGGTACCGTTCAAGTCATTTCTCTTATTCAATCGGGCTCGCAAATTCCTATTTGATGATTGCAGATTGAATTGAGAAATTGAGATATAAACTCTTTGATATAATTTTATCTAGATTGAGTCTGACTGTCTAGTTGATGCTCTTGAAAGTATATTGGAGTTTGTCTATTCAGATTGCCGAACGAAATATTGGACGTGGTTGTTAGAGCCCCGCTTTTTGAAACCAAAAATAATGTTTGTGACAGGCTTTACATAGTAGACCTACCACATTACGATATAGTTTTACCTCACTAGTTATGGTACACCATATGTGAGAAACAAACCTTTTTGTTATCACCAATAATGAGGGGGATACTAAGGTATTTTTCATCATCTTTCAGTCTTTGCACCGAGTCTTCTCAAAAGAAATATGCAGAATCTATTTGGTAGAGAAGCAGTGAAATTTACACTTGATGTAGTGAAATTCACTCGTTGTCCAGAAGCACCCCCAAATTTTTTGAATGACTTGGAGGATATTGTTAGCATTATGCAAGTCAGCCTCCGTAAACAAAAGGAAATCGTCTGCGAAGAAAAGATATGATATCGGTGGAGCACTAACCAATCTTGATTCCATGAATTAGTTGTTGTTCTTCGGCCAGAATCAGTTATATTAGTAAAGCTTCCATAGAAATGATAAATAGGTATCGAGGCAGGGTTCTCCCTGCCTAATTTCCCTAGTTGGTTAATAAGCATGACAAGTACAGAGATCTTTCTGGTGCTTATGCATTGACTAGTTAGACTAACCCATTTATCACAAAAGCCCATATGATTCATAACATCATGAAGAAAAGGCCACTCTAACCTGTCAAAGGCCTTGGACATGTCCAATTTTAAAGCAAGAAATCATTTACCCTCCGTATTTTGCTTCATGGTATGAATAATTTCTCGAGCAATCAAGATATTATCTAACATCTATCTACCTTGAACATAAGTTCCCTGTAATGGAGAAATGATCTTATGCATTACCTTTGTCATCCTAGCAGACATGATTTTCACATCACTTTATACGTGGTATTGCATTAAGCAATGGGCCTCGGATCAACAAGAGTTTGTTTCATCTTAGTCTTCGGGATCAAATATATATTAGTTTTATTTAGTTATTTAAGAATAAAGCTCGTAGTGAAGAAAGAATTAACCATATCAACTACCTCGTTACCTACCACATCCTAGTGGAACTGGAACATGCCCGACGGGAAACCGTCAAGGCCCGTTGCTTTCCATGGTTTCACGCTCTTCAATGCTTTAAATATCTCATCTGCATCCGGAGTTCTGGTGAGCATCATATTTTCGATGTCTGTAATAGATATTGGATTGTACAGATACACCCATCCATTAGAAATTGGATTGTACGAGGATTCCAAACTCGATTCCACCTGTAAGAGCACTTTCAAGACTTATTCCGTGAATTCATCTAGTAGCCAGTAGTAAGTTGACACATGTCATCTTGTATAGCTCATCTGTAACAGACACTGTCACTTTCATTTTCATTTTGCTGCTTAGTCTTTAATCTTTTTCTCTTTTGTAATCCAGTTGTAAAAAAGATTTGTCTCTCTTCTGTTATGGATAACTGATTCAACACAACACATTACAATTTCTACATGGTATCAGATATCAAGAGTGGAAGTCCAACATCTAGCAGCAAATTCTGCCAAAATTGATCCTCTTCAAATCTGTTCTTGAGAAATCATGCCTAGAACCACCAACAGTTTTGGTTTTTCCGTTGCACATAACTCAAATAACAACAACAACATGAACAATTCTCAAAATTTTCCTCCTTTCCAACAATCACAACTACAAACACCAGCACAACAATATACATTTCGTATTACTTTATTTTCTTTTCAAAATATCTCAAATTTTGTGTATGTTAAACTTGATTGAACTAATTTTTTTTTTTTTTGAGATATCAGATCTCGTCGATCTTTATCAATTCTGATTTTCTTGGATTCATTGATAGATCTATTTAGCCTCAACAACAGTTTCTTTATCAGAATGTAAATCCATTGTATATGGATTGGAGAGCGATGGATCACTTTGTTGGATCTTGCATCACTGTTATAGTTTTACTGTCTCTTGATTCATAATTACTTGAATTAGAAGCAGATATGGCCATTTCTAACTGATTTCAACCGGTTAATCACCCGCACTTAGTTATCATCCCCCAGTTTTTGTGCTCTTATTTTTGTACTCTTGGTTTTTGTATACCGGGTGAAAAATGGAACTTTCTGTTTATCAAAGATGATTGCAACCCACATAGAAAAACAGAGAACCATTTTTTGGGGACCAACCTTTTTTTGAGGGGACCTTAAATGATTATATCATCTACCCTTTGGTGATAAGGGGTGTCCTAATTCCTAGTAAATAACTAAGTTTTCCCTGATTTTAATTAACCTAATTTAATCCAAAATTAAAATCATCATTATAATTGAACCTAAATCTAATCCAAAATCAAAATCAAAAACCTAACCTAGCCAAATTTTTTGTTTTCAAATTTTCTTCTTCCTTCTTCTATAAATATTTCTCGTTGTCGATTAATCTCTTCGCAAAATGACTTGTTCTGAGATGTACATTAGAAGGTATTTTTCGATATACCCCTTAATTTTTGAACATTTTAATTGATAAATCTAGTCGAAATCATCAAGATATTCAAAAGAGAGCTACAAACTAAAGTTCGGTTAGGAATTATTGATTTTTCTTCTAATCGAACTTTTAGGTTGAAGAAGACTTAGTTTAGTTCGGTTAGGAGATATAACTAGCCTCCTAGACGAATTTCTTACTATATTTTAGCTAACTTAGTTCGGGTAGGAGACATAATTAGTCTCCTAATAGAACTTTTACTGTGTTTCAGTTAACTTAGTTGGGTTAAGAGCCTATGTGTTGATGGTGGATTTTTGACGAAGGTCATATTCGTAAAATCACATCCGAAAAATTATGCATCTCTGATCGGTATCAGAATCCTAAGAAATTTGTATCTTCACAAGGTGAATCGCAGTTTAGCAATACCATGACGGTAATAGTGTATGATAACATCATTAGGGTTTCTGAGGCGGAACTTTTAATATTCTATGTATTTCATGGTTAAAGATGAAAGACTCAACACATTTTTATTGAATTCAGAATTCATCTCTGGTGTCTGAATTAACCCAGAACAACGTATGATGCTGATCACATCATATATAAATGCTCCTATACATATTGCATCCTAGTATAGAACAACTAATAAATTAAATCTAGTCGAAATATTCATCGGATTGAATTCCTAGAATTTATACACTGATTAAACCCTAAATATTCATCTACTCAGGAACAATGGCTTCTCTCGGTCGAATTCCATGGAAAGTAATGGATATTTACCTTTCGGGCATTTGGAGCACCCCGAGCAAGATGCACGGGTGTATTTAGTAATAATGCTCAAAGGAGCATCCATGGAAGAACTAGGATTGGAAGTAGAAGGAAAAGGAAGAGAGATAAATTGTTAGAACACTGCTCGGTCGAACTCGCATGCATTCCTATCTCAAGCACGTTTGCCAATGTTAGTGATCAAAACTATAAGTCTTGATTTCTAGTCTACTTATAGATGTCTCGGACTAGGACATAGATTTTGTAGTTGAGCCTTAGACTTCACGACGTTTATCATTTGAAGATGAAAAACTACTAAGGCGAGATTTTGAAACTTCATCAACAAAAGGTATGTGGAGACTGAAACTCATCTATCACTTGGAAAGTCTACTTCTACTCTATCTCCTATATTGATACATAAGTCGTGTTACGATATAGTTTTCTATTATACACATTTGAGATTTCGAGTTGAGTTTAACTCGCTTACATATTTCCCGGAATATGTGTTGGAAAGCTTTCGCTTCAACCAAGTTCATCTTATATTCTTGACGCAAGTCAAAAGATGATCATGTGAAAATTGTCTAATAACATCTTACATGGTTTGTGTGATACAATCATTTGGTGTAGACTTGGAATGTTTTGTTATGATTATTTCAATAACTTGAAAATTGCTTTGATGCTAATAGTGTGTGAAAACGGCTATTGTCATCCTCTAAGAAAGTTTCAATGATTAAAATAAGAGTTTAGAACACTTAACCATTATTGGATATGACATGTTGTGTACTCTTGCACATATATAATTCATGTCCGGGAACCATAGTATGCGTACCCGTATGCGTACCTGTTGGCTTGAGAAATCCGGGAACCTAAGTATGCGCACCCGTTCGCGTACTGGCGTAAGGTTCATGTCCGAATATTTCAGCTGGGATTGGAAGTACGCGTACCCATTTTCATACTTGAAGGTTAAAGTTCTAAAATCGGTTGTGTACATGAACTTAAACATTTATATAATAAGGAATGTAATCTTTACAAACCGTGGCTATAATGTTCATGAATTGGTTCGAGTGAATCAAACCGGTTTTTCTTCAATTGTGTTCTTGTATACTTCTATGAGAATATAGAAATTGAACAACTCTTTAACTAGTTTCATTTGAGTCATTTGAACTAGTTATGGTTAAGATGAACAAGGTTGATATGAGAGTGATCATATGGCTAACTTCGATTAACTATTGTTGAGCCAACATGGTGTACACGTTTAGGTACGGTTACATAAACCTAAATAAGGGTACATTTCATTTGTATGTAACAAGCTAAGTTCGATATAACGGTTGAAAGATGTTAGCTTGTCTTAATCAGGTTTTTCATCTAACGGTGAATATTGAATGCTTTTTTACCAAGGTAACATAGATTGCGAACCCTGATTTTAAAACTATATAAAGGACAACTCTAGCAATTGGGAAACCTAATCCCAATACTTATGTGTGTTACTAGTTGCATAGCTAGAGTATATTCTCCTTTAACCTTAGGTTTCTCACGAGACCCTGTAGGTTAACGACTTAAAGACTTCATTGGGATTGTGAAGCCAGACCCAATTATTTTCTCTGTAGCTGCGTGATCTGATCTTGCTATTTCTATCGTGATTGAGTGCAATCGTAAGATTGGCTTGAGATTTTTATCTTCGATAGGCAAGATAGAAAAGTAGTCACAAACACCTTCGTCTCATCAATATCTTGTTTCGTTAATCGATTAAGATTATTGTGAGGTGATTGATAATACTAGGCTTTTCTTCGGGAATATAAGACCGGTTTATCAATTGGTTCCTGTTCACCTTGATTTATCAAAAGACGGAAGACAAATCATAGGTGTTTCCGTGGGAGACAGATTTATCTATTCCAATAGACTTTTCTGTGTGAGACGGATTTGTTTATCAAGTCTTCGACTTTGGGTTGTAGCAACTCTTGGTTGTGGGTGAGATCAGCTAAGTGAATCAAGTGCGTAGTATCCTGCTGGGATCAGAGACGTAAGGAACGCAACTGTACCTTAAATCAGTGTGAGATTGATTAGGGTTCAACTACAGTCCAATATGAAGTTCATTGGTACTAGGCTAGTATCTGTAGCGGTTTAATACAGTGTGGCGTTCAAAGCTGTACTAGGTCCCGGGGTTATTCTGCATTTGCGGTTCTCCTTGTTAACAAAATTCTGGTGTCTGTGTTATTTTTTTTCCTCATTATATTTTGTTATATAATTGAAATATCACAGGTTGTGCGTTGTATCGATCAATTAGGAAATCCAACCTTTGGTTGTTGATTGAAATTGATTGATCCTTGAACATTGGTCTTTGGTATCGTTCAAGTTACTTCTCTTATATTCAATCGGGCTCGCAAATTTCTGTTTGCTGATTGCAGATTGAATTAAGAGTTAGAGATATAACTCTTGTATATACTTTTCTCTAGATTGAGTCTGACTGTCCAGTTGATTCTCTAGAAAGTATATTCGAGTAAGTCCTCTCAGATTGCCAGACGAATTGTTGGGTGTGGTTGTTATACCCCCGGATTTTCATAAATAATAATAATATAATAAAATAATAAAATAAAGGAAACCATGTGGGTGGGCCCATCGGCCGGTCGGCTAGGCATGCCACCGGTTTGGTCGGTCCCTTTCCCCATTTCCTTAATATTTTATTATTAAAACTCTTATTTTATTATTATTTTAGTGTTTCCTCTTTCAAGGATTCCTCCTTCAATCAAAACTCATGAAACTTCCATATTTTTCCATGAACCATGTGGTTAGCAAAGCAAGTGGTCCCGCAACTATCATGACTTGTCTTTCTACCACCATGAGAAATATTAAACTAATATTATTTTAATACATTTAATAGTCGTCCTTTTACCACTATTAAGAGTTTCAGTTAAACTCAAATTCTTCATACAAGGATGAAATAATGCTGGATGGACCATCAGAAAATACCAAAATTCTCAGGATTAGTCCGTGAAGAGCATGGCGACACGGACATGCCACCATGACCGGTCATGTCCAGCCCTTTGGATTGCAGATGCCGTTCCCACCTCCCTTGATGATTTTTGACCTAATTAATCATCTAGAGTCCATATTTGGTTGAAACTCCTTCCTGCAACTGGGAATGGTCATTCACCCACCATCAGATGGTCCCATGACCACCAAGGGACAGTTTTACACCTCTTGGTCGGTCCTTCTTCTCTGTGGCTAGGTTCTACTACCTATTGCTCAGTCAAGTACAATTTAATAATGATTAAACAACAATTAATCATCCTTTCACCAACTTCTCTGCAAAAGAGTTTGGTAAATGCTCAATCTAGCATCCAAATACTACATGGACGATTTGTCACTAGTAGAGGCGGCCCCTCTCTCACTCATTGGTTGACTCTCAGTCAATCATCCATCGATCATCCATTGATCATAATTAGGGTTTTGAACTGAATGCTCTGTGTAGCATAATTCTGAACGTGTTCAAACATTAATATTTTAATATTTATCCAGCAATCAATATTTCAACTAATTAATTAAGTAATATTCGGTTAATATTCTGAATTAATATTTTATTTGGTATTTCTACCAATTATTCATGGATCTAGCAGTACTTGCTCTGACTAGCAATATTTTCTCTAATCATCAATGCTTCATCTGGCAATACCCTAATTGCTTCAGCTAGCAATGGGTCACATCCAAAAGGCTTTAGAAACGCAAATATTGGTTCAACTATCAATATTCAATTGCTTAGAGCAATATCCCTTATATTGGTTCAACTATCAGTATTCGAGTTCCAGTATTTCTCATGTTGATCCAGCTATCAATAATTGAGAATTTAATGATGATCCAGCTATCGGTATTTTATTGGTTCATTAACCAACATTTGGTTCGTCTATCAACCATTATTTTAATATTATAATCTCTCCTCGTCATTTGACTGACTCATGAAACACAGATCGAGAAAGACCTTCAATGATCATTCAGTGATGGTTATTTTCACAACTGCTCAGTGCACCACCAACATAATGGTTTATGATCGATCCAACAATCTCATTAAACCATCACTAAGTCATTCGAATACCATTACTGCTTGAACTAGCATAATGATATGACACAATGACCTAATTCAACAATCATGTTCTGCAGAGCATGTTGTTGTTTCAACATTCCATGCTTCATCCATCGTAATACTGAACTTCGTCGGTTCAGTTCATAAGACTCATAGTCTTAGGTCAAAGATTGAACACTCACACATGAGACATCAATTCACATCACATAGGGGGATATCACTAGGGTTTTGGTTTGGAAGCCTACAACACGTGCGTTTCAAGGTACATCCACGATGAGAGTTATGGTAAGTCGTGCTGACAGTTAAGTAGTAAATGGAATAGTGGATGGTCGATCAACCCAGTCTTCCATGAAAACTGTTTTACACGATCTCCCACTACCTTCAACTGACACCACTTACAGGAGATTGATGTGCTGCTATAAATAGGTTTCTGAACCTATGATCTGATAACGAGCGACAACTAAGACTCATCACTGTCAAGTTATCAAACACTTTCAGAGGCTTTCTCTCGTCTACACATAGAATCATCTTCACAGCAGTTCAACACATCACATCACCTACAGATCAATTTTCACTGATATCCACACAATCTCAGCTTCCCTCCCTACAGACCGACCCTTCTCCTCTTTTTGTGACCGAATTGAACCTGAAACGACCATTGTCTTGGTTTAGGCCAGGGTCCTACAAATTAGTATCTCGAACTCAAAGTAATCTCGTGCAGTATATTTGTTTAAAGGTTAGACGATTTTGAACTTCAAGCACCTGCTATATCGAGCACTTGCCTCCTCCACCACTTTTTTACCAGAAAACCCGTGAGTCGTTTTTACCCACAAACACTATGACTTGAAAATAGTTTGAAAAGTGTTGATGGTGGATTTTCAACAAAGGGAAAACCCGTAAAATCATGAGGCATGTTTTTGACACGGCTTTCAGGCATGCAACGATTCATATTTTACGAAGCCATGATGAATATGTTTTCGAAAAACCCCACCAGCTGAGCAATTCGATCCCTGGCATTTCATCATGACCTTTATGCAGAATAACATAATTGGGCGGTTCTCCGTAGATTGAGAGCTTAACGCCTTTAGAACGACG
This sequence comes from Papaver somniferum, assembly GCF_003573695.1. Classification (NCBI taxonomy): domain Eukaryota; kingdom Viridiplantae; phylum Streptophyta; class Magnoliopsida; order Ranunculales; family Papaveraceae; genus Papaver; species Papaver somniferum. Next base: position 52,346,358 of record NC_039367.1, read on the forward strand.
GTGACACTCACTATTCCCTGACTGCATGAGAGAGACCCACCTCCACATAGAAGAATAGTTCGGCGGCGGACGCATTCAGGACGTAGGTGACACTCACCATTCCCTGACTATGTGGAGAGACCGTATATAGATTCAGGCGGTTCTCCGTAGATTGAGAGCACTAACGCCTTCAGGTCGTAAACAACACCGTGACTCCCTGACTATACACCATTCAGAACGGATGTGACGCCTTAACTAGATAATATTCTTTCTGCAATAGGTTAATTCTGTCGTGACATTCACTACTGAACTCCCAGAATAATCTATTATTGCTCCTATTCCATGGTCGAATCCACGACTTGATCCCATGGAATAACAATAAAATTGCTCCTATTCCATGGTCGAATCCACGACTTAATCCCATGGAATGGCAATAACAATTGCTCCGATTCTATGATCGAATCCACAGCTTGATCTCATAGAATGGCAATAAAACAATTGTACTATCTCATTACTCCGGTTTCATGATCAAATCCACAGCTGATCTCATGAAATGGTGATAGATAATTTTAGTTACTCCGATTCTATGGTCGAACCCATGATCCCATAGGATGGTAATGCGTGCTTTATTATTCTGAATTCGTAGTCGAATCCACAACTGATCCTATGAATTAATAATAAACAGCTATTCATTTTTATTACTCAGTTTCATGAATTATTCTCCACTGAATTTCATAAATTAGTAATAAATACTCAATAACCGGGCATCTGGACCATCACTGAGCAAGCCCCGCAAAAATGGTGCGAGTGTACTCGACAATGATGCACGACTGAGCACCCGGATACACGAACGAGCGTCCAAAAATATGAAATAATGAGGAATCCTTCGCAGAACAGGAGAAAACAATAAATAATAATAAAATAATAAGAAGCGCTCAGGGAGGGCCCACCAGCCGGCCGGCCGGGCCCTAGCCATGGTCGGTCCATGCCTCTCCCATTATTTTCTTTATTTTTTGTTATATCATGGACTCATGGAAACTCCTTGGTTTTAGCAACTTTCCTTGTTTTGCAAAACTCGTGAATTCTCCATAACTTCGTGGATTCACGAAAAATATTATAAAATAAGGAAAGGTGTGCGGGATCGGGCAACCCAGCCGGACGGCCATGCCCGAGCCGTGGTCGGTCCCACACCTCACAATCCTTAGATTTTTATAATTATTATTCCCTAATCTCACGAAACTCCTCCTTTTCAACAAAACCTCGTGGATTCTCCGTAACTTCAAGGATTCTCCATAACTTCAAGGATTCATGAAAAATAATAAAATAGGGAAAGGTATGCGGGATCGAAAACCTAGCCGGTCGGCCATGCCCTAGCCATGGTCGGTACCACACCTTGCAATCCCTATTCTTTCATAATTATTATTTTCCTCAATTCATGAAACTCTTGGGTTTGAGCAAAATTCATGATTTCTTCATATTTTCTCAAATATTGCTCAAATCACGAAAATCCAAAAACCAACATAGTCACACGACTAGCTAGCCTCTCACGGAAATTCTAAATATTAAAACATTTTATTTTAATATTTTCAAAATATTGATGAATTGAGCATACATGCTCATTCCAACGAAAAATTGAGAATTCTCAGTCAAGATGAAACTCTTCTGAAAATTCACGATGTTGCTCGAACGCGCATCAGAAAATACTGAAACTCTCAGTATGGAAACACAGACACCACGACAAAACGCACATGCCTTCATGACCGACCAGAGTCATTCCAGGGGATTGCACAAAGCCGGTCCCACATGTTTTCATAATTCTGACCTAATTTGCTCAATTGCTCATACTGGGCCTGAACTCTCTCCAACCAACTGGGGAATCCTTCAAATGACCAACAACTGGTCCCGTGATCAGCAAGAACCGGTTCCATGCTCTCTTGGTCGGTCCCTATCTCTCATCTCTAGTTTTTATCATCTAATGTTGAATCCATCAATATTTCAATAAATGATGAAACCGGCATTTAATCATCGTTCTTCCACCAACCCTCAAACTGACTGAGAACCCTGGTGCGTGCTCACTCGAGCACTGGGCACCACATGGACGCTCATCATCCCATGTGGTCGGTCCCTCTTCACTCATGACCAATTTTCAACAATTCACCAATTGTTGAAGGATTGATCAAAAATTAGGGTTTCGAACAAACGCTCCACGGATTACCATTCTGAGCAAGTTCAAACACAAAATTATGTTGATTCAGAAATCAACATCCAAATTAATAATATTCGGTAATTCACCAATATTTTTAATTAATATTTTATTGGGTCACGACACCATTAAATAATTCATCGAATTGAGCAATACTTGCTCAGTTGCTCGAATATTGGTCCAACCATCCATATTCAGTAATTCATCAGTAGTTTGTTGAATTGAACAACACTTGCTCAATTGCACGTCAAATTACCAATATTCAGTATTTTGTTGAATTGAGCAACACATGCTCAGTTGCATGTCAGATTATAAAAAATCATTAATTTGTCGAATTGAGCAATACTTGCTCAGTTGCTCGTCAAATTCTCAATATTCAATAATTTGCGGAATTGAGTAATACTTGCTCAGTCGCTCAATTACTGGTCAATAATTCACTGAATTTACAATATTGACATCGTTTCAGAGAACTACATGTTCGACCCATGAATCGCTGAGCATCACTCATGCTCGTATCAACAAAATCTAGACCCATTGTCTAATTAGTCAACAACTGACTAATCAAAACACGTCTGCCCTGCAGACTCCACGATTTGTGAGACATCAATCACGTCACAAAATGGGGGGATATCACTTAGGGTTTTGGTCTGGCGGTCTACGGCACGTGGATTCATCCACAACGAAAAATGTGCGTAAGTCATGTAAACGGTTGAAGGAGTTAGCAAAGTAGTGGGTGCACGATCAGTCAAGTCTCTACACGACGTGGAACTGACTTTACCACGATCTCCCATTTCCTCTCTCTTTCACTCAAAGATCCGTCACACTTACAGGGATAAGTGGTACATCATTCTTGCAATATAAATAAGTCTAAATCGAGGACATCAAGAGGATGGATTATCATCATTATCTGTCAACAACTCGACACAAACGTATTCACATAACTCAACTTCAGCAGTTCAACAATATTGCAGAAACCTTCAACACACCCATAATCCTCGATCATCACTGATCCTACACAATTCTCAGCTTCGCTCCTACAGATCAACCCATCTCCTTCTTTGCGATCGAATTGACTCTGGAACGTCCATTGTCTTGGTTTAGGCTGGAGTCCTACAGATTGATTTCCCGAATCTAAGCACCCCCTTTGCAGCGGTGCATCTGTGTGAGGTTCAGCAGTTTGCTCGGTCGAAGAGTCTCGACAGCACGCTCGACTCTCCACTTTCCTAGAAAACCAGCAAACCGTTTTTCCCCATCCACAGATTGGCGACCAGAGTGGGAGATTAATATCTCGGTTGCAATCTCACATTCTCGCAAAATGGCTGGTCTTAGGTCTGGGTTAATTACAAATGCAAACGATGCTAGCACTAGCAACAACGATAACAATGAAGATATTCCGGAAAACATCCCCGCTTCCAACAACGATGGTGGTGATACTACTCCTCCTCACACCAATAACGAAAATCATCCTCTCTTCATCCGACGTCCTGAGGAAGTCAGGGAGAATCCGTCTACCGTAGCTGATCTCATGAAGGTGCAAGAAACCCTTGCCAAAAATTGGACTGACATGGCTGCAACACAAAAGGAGCTATTCAATTTTCTCAAGACTCTCACTGACAAGATTTCAGAGAAAACTCAAGAGAAAGAAAAGGCCAAAGAAACATCTTCGACTGCTAATCCTGAAGCCACTCAGATCCATGTAGTAGACGATGATGAAGTCCACAAGGCTGCAGACAATCCACCAACGAAGGAACCTGCAGGATTCATCACACGCGAAGTCTTGGAACGCTTTATAGAGGATCAATAAAAATACAAGACACTGATTCATCATCATCAACTTCCATATCCTGCTGCTACGCAAAATATTCCTCTCCCGAAGAGCTACACTTCCCCAACGTCCACACTACAACGGAACATGGAACGCTCGAGAACACGTCTATCGATTCATGGAGGCATTAGGAGAGCATGAACACAACAGAATGATCCCAATCTACAGAGCCTTGCTGGAGAATCTGCGATTCCATACTTTCTCAGAAATTCATGAAGCATCCAAGCAATCAGTAACTACCGCGCGTGCTTTACTGGAAAGAGAAAGACCTATACTGAGAACCTCGTGACACTCAGCGCCTTTTCAACAGACAATACAACCTCCAACCTTGCATGAACATTATTGCTGAAGCATACTTTTCCAATCTCCCAGGATCCTTCGGAAGCGCAAAGAAAGGAAAACCAATCCTGAAATGCACAAACCTCAACCCTGCATCAACAAACAAGGAAATGATCAGAAAGATTCAAACTTCTCTCTTGTCATTGAAGAAGTGATCGAGTTACTAAAAGTCTGGATTCAAGATGGTGTAACCAAATTGACATTCATCAGGAGACAACCAACTGAAGAAGAAATGAATAATCCCAGGGGAAAGACATGTTCAAAGCACCAAATTACATGGTGTCAGACATCCGTCCATCTCGGAAATACTCCTTGAACCTTCATCCACAAACAAGGAGATGCACGACTGGGGACTGCTTACCAGTCCATCTCAGAGGAAAGGAATTCAAAAGAATATTGATCGATACTGACACCGTCATCAACATCGTTCCACTGAAAACCCTGAGAGCCGCTGGCAAACTTTGACGAGGTTGAAGCAAGAACCTGCGAAAGATGCATAGACATTCATCAAGAGGTTACGCACTCAGGCAAGTCTCATTCCTTCCATGTCTATGCCATTTATTTCCTCACATGTTATCCTAGCATGGGGACTCAATTCTGTTAGCAACTCTGCAATACGTCATGAATGGTAGCTTCACCGCATTAGTATTTCACCAAGTGTTTGAATCTGATACCGCTTCGAATCGAGCATCTCACGGAGACATTCACTACTAAGATATGATGGAAGCATCGAAAAGAACACTTTGGGCATTTCTCCACAGACTTGTAGGAATGTCCACGCGTATCAGAAATCTCTGATGTCTACATAAGTGTTGAATCCCGCTATCGCAGCGGAATGCCGAATCAACAGAATATACACGGGCGAGACGATCAAGCCTAAGATATTTGACACTTCAGCGCCCAAGCATCTAAGAAGCCTTAGAATTGTACTCCCAATCAAAGAGTACAACTTCGATAATAACGCCTCTAGCATCAACACAGTATCTCAACGTGACACACTGGTTTGACATAATCAAAGTATAGGTGAATTACAATCGATAAGCCTTCACTATCCCATGATAAGACTTCTGAAGCAAATGCAACATCATTCATCAATGGATGCTACAAACTCCTTCAACTCTGCTAAGTGAATGAGGGATGCACCGGGGACTTGATTTTATTGGAAATATCAATTCAATATATTTCAATAAATGTTATCCACATAACAAGTCATTGCAACCTGATTCCATGAAACATCGTCAAACGGAGCCTCTCTACATCACAACCCCCTGCACGACTGGGGAACTTCCTCTCTTCACCAATCATATCCAGAATGAAGACTGTTGCTGCTATCTACCGCGCAACAACATCGATTCCATGACGAAGCCACTTCATAATAAAGTCATATCAGGAGAATTTGGGTTGAAACCCTAATACACCTTCATCTTAGGAATGCTCAACTCACCAATTAGTTCGTGCATGTAAATAATCACTGGATGGAAGAGCAAAGACTATCATCTTCGGTCTCTGTATCAACTCAAATCATAGTATCGGCATCAACATGTGGAAGAACTCTATTCATGGTCTCAGCATCAACAATAATTTTTGGAGAAAATTCGATTATGGTCTCATCAGCCTCAGACACACCATCCGGCTTCATCAACTATCCATTCTCTGAAGCGTTAATCTATGGATTGTATTTATTCAAGCTCTAATGATTCATATCAAGATGTTTATACCTGAAAACATGGTAACATGAACGTCTTCCCAAAGCTTACACGACAGACGGGCATAAACCAAAGTCTTCTACAAGATGTTCTCATCGCCTCCACAAAAGAAATACAACACATTTCAGGCCATGGGTTTACAAAAACGTACCAATGGCTGAGGAATGGGACGATGCTTCCTGAACGAAAGATGTTCGCCTATGTCTCTTCTACAACATACCAAAAGGGCGCATCAATCGGACATACGAGCTGAAAGATATGTCCTTTACCGTCAGGTCTACGAAATCTGAAAATTTTGTATGGCATTACAAATTACAAATGTGCACGCTTCGTTGGCTGAGCTCTGCAACTCCAAATTGAGTAATTATTTACTCATGTGATGACTCAGTCTCTTAGCTTCAAAAGTTGGGGTTAATCATCGAATTCCGACGTCGTATGAGGTTCCTACAGCTTCCAGAGCATACAACATGCAAGCAGCAATTCTCAGACGAGATTCATAGCTTCCACAGTCGATCGGTGTTCACCAGGTCTTTCCACTAAGTCCTTCATCAAGGTACCTCCAACTTCTACCACCTAGGTCTTTAAATCATTTTTTCTACCCGAGTCCTCTATCTAGGTCTCGCCAGAAGAAGGGAAAACGAAAAGGAGAGATTTGACAAAATACTAGGGATTGACGGTTCATTGATCATGTCGATTAGTTTCACAGTCCAAAACCCATGGAAGAAGACTCTCATGTGTTGATCGTTCATCATAAAAGTAATTCTACCACTGGTACATGCAACCATGGTCATTACATCACCCTCTCTTGGGAGCAACCTTATGGTCCCGTGACCAGGGTTTCAGAAGCGATGTTTCTACGACTGACAGAAACAAGATGGCACTACAAGCACCATGTATCAATGAAGGTTTCCTGATCTAAAATGAACCAATGACATTATAATCCTTCACCAACCATTCAATACACAAGCGAATGGTCTAAAGACACAATATGAGTGTTTTGAGACAAATCCGTCTGAAGTAATTTAACACTGCCCTGTACAAAGTGACGATCTGGGAGCAATTGGTGAATAATCTAGGGATGGGTCATATACCGTTCTCTTCATAGGGATGTCCTCTACAACATATCAAAAATTCACAGCAACTGGAGAAATGAGCAAAGAGATGTGACCAAAACATTGGACTACACGCCAGCTGAAAAATTTCTGGAAGTCTCCTGGAAGTTTACTGTTTCGCCTTTTTCATGACCTAAACATGCTCAAAACTCAAAAAGATTCTTCACAAAATCTTGGAAATTTTCTGGGCTTGAAGATACATATGCATATCGCGAAAATCCGACTTCGAACGAAGATTCTACGGTGTTTTGGTTAAAAGGCTGAAGTCTGAAATTTTCTGGTGACGTATTTCAACAAAATTACTCGTATGCTCACATGGATTCTCATTCATTCATTCATTCACAAATCATCAATTTCATACTTCTATGAAGAGATTACAGGAGATATGCTTACTAGGGGAGTCTCTAAATCATTTGAAGGCTCGGCAATGCCGGAATCTCCATTGGCAACGCCACTATCTCCATTCGGTTCGGGATTTCAGGAATTCTCCTGTAAATGGGGAAAAACGATTTGCTGGTTTTTAAGGAGTTGAGGAGACAAACGTACGGAGGAGACTCCTCGAACCGAGCGAAATGTTAAACCTCACACAGATGCATCGCTGCAAAGGGGGTGCTTTAGATTCGAGAGATCAATCTGTAGTACTCCGGCCTAAATCAAGACAATGACCGTTCCAGAGTAAATTCGGTCACAAGAGAGGATGGGTTGATCTGTAGGAGGAAAACTGAGAAATGTGTGGAATCAATGGTAATCAAAGATTGTGGGTGTGTGTATTCTGAATATGATAAGCTCTGAGTGATTGAAATTGCTCAATTGAGAGTAATTGTTCAATTGATGAGTTGATGATCTCGTGTTGTCAGTTTGATGTGAGATTGATGATACTGATGATGCCGATGATTCAATCATGATTCAGAGACTTATTTATATTGCTGGAATTTTAGACACCATGATTCCATGAAGTGTGACAGTTGATGGAATCAAGGAGTGGGGAAGTGGAGATCGTGTTTGAAACCAGTTGCTCAACGTGTGGAGACTTGGTCGATTTTCCACCCACTATCTCGTGAATTCCTTCAACTGATTGCACGACTTGCTCACATTCCATCGTGTGTTTGAACACACGTGCCGTAGACCGCCAGACCAAAAACCCTAAGTAATATCCCCCCAAGTGACACGATTGACGTCTCGTGGTTTGTTAGTCAATTGATGACTTCGTGGTTTGATGGGACGATGAGTCCATGTAGTTGCTGAGTTGAACATGATGTTTTGAAACTCATGAGTTGAACATGTCATGAGACAGAGGTATAGTTCTTACGATGAAGTGAGCAAGTATTGCTCATTCGATGGATCGTTGAATATTGATTGTTGAACCAATATTCCTTGGTTTGAGCAAATATTTATCATCTGAGCAAGTGTTGCTCATGTGATGAATTGTTGAATATTTGATCGTCTGAGCATGTGTTGCTCATCTGATGGCTTATTGGCAGCGTACCAAATGTAGAACCGAGCATAATTAATAAAATTAATGACCATGAGGCCGTCGTAAAATTATTAAGGTTGGAATCTGGAATGATAATCCTTGGATTCAGAAACCCTAATTTGATCAATTGATGATCAATTCATGGTTCGTTAGAAGTTTAACCATGGGACGAAGGAGGGAGCGACTACACGGGACCGTGGATCAACCATGTAGTGTCCATATGATCACGTGAGAAAATACGAAGAACTCCTGAAGAGTTGACGATTTGTTGGTGGAAGAATGATTAAATGCTGGCTTAATCATTTATTCAAAATACTCGTCTGAGCCTTAGGTGAGAAAACCTAATTAATTACGACGAGGCGAGGGACCGACCATGGGGTCATGAAACCGGCCCTGGGTTGTCACGTGACCGCTTGACGATCACTTCATGAAAATCCAAAGTATTTGGAAGAGTTTTCGACCTAATACGAGCAATTGTGCAAATTAGGTCAAAACTGTGAAAATTGATGGGACCGGCTTCCGTGATCCAAAGATCCAATCTTGGTCGGTCAAGATAGCATTCTCATGTCCCCAAGGCGTCCGCGTCTCAGTCCTGAGAATTTTGATATTTTCTGGCGTGCAATTGAGCATCCATTCGAGAAAATAAGCCAAAATTAGGGTTTCGACGAAACTGAGGAAAACACCATGAGATGATGAAAAATAATTATAAAATAAGGAATGAGGAGGCGTGGGACCGTCGTGGTCAAGGCATGGTCGGACGGTCATGACCACGGTCCCGTGGTGCCTTTTCCTCAATTTTATAATATTTTGATGATTTTATGAAAAATTCATGAATTTTGAGAAATTTGATGAATTTAGGGAGTTTCCATGAATTGAAGGAGTTTTCATGAGTTCAGGGAAGCAAAAAATATTAAAATAATAAAAACAAGGGCGTGTGGGACCGTGGAGGCGCGGCCGGCCGGCTAGGGCCTGGTCCCACGAGTTTCCCTAATTTTTTAATATTTTTTAGGTATTTTTGATGATTTGAGGGAATTTTTCCTAATTTGATAGAAATACCATAAGATCAAGGAATTTGATGAATTCAAGGAAAAATAGGATAAATAATAATAAAATAATAAAGCAAAGTGAGTGTGGGACCGGCTAGGGCATGGTCGGCGGGCTAGTGTCCCGGTCCCACAAGTTTTCATTATTTTATTTTATTTTATTTTATTTTATTATTATATGATGATTTGTGAAAAAATACCATGAAATCAAGGAGTTTTTTCATGAAATTAGAGAAATAACAATAATAATAAAACAATAAGGAACCGTGGGGTATATGGCCGGTTGGGAACAAGGCATGGCCGGTTGGCCAATGGTCACGCCCCACACTCCTTTCCTTAATTTTATATTATTTTTTTATGGATTTATGGAAGTACCATGAAACCGAGTAGTTTCCTCGAGACGAAGGAGATTTGATAAAATGAGAGAATTTTCATCAAATCATGGAAAATAATAAAAATGCATTAAAAGTATAAAATTGGCGTGGGATTGACCACGACACGGTCGGTCGGTCGTGTGTCCGTGCTCCCAGCACCCTGGTCAATATTTTTAATTATTTATTATTTTCTTCTCTATTTTGCATAGGTTCATCGTTTCGTTGTATTTTTGAAATACTCGTTCGTGCGGTGACTGTTAGTGTATCGTCGTTGAATACACCTTCACCATTTGAATTGGGGCTTACTTAGAGGTAGCTCAGTCGCCTGGTTGTTGATTATTTATTACTAATTGTGGAATTCCGTGGAGAATAATTCACAAAACTGAGCAATAAGATGTTTATTATTAATTCATAAGATCAGCTGAGGATTCGACTATGAATTCCGAATGATAAAGTGAGCATTACCATTCCATGGGATCGTAGATTCGACCATAGAATCAGAGTAATTAAGATTTATCTATTACCATTTATGAGACCAGTTGTGGATTCGATCACGAAATCGGAGTAATGAGATAATATAGTTATTGCTATTCTATGAGATCAAGCTGTGGATTCGATCATAGAATCAGAACAATTGTTATTGCCATTCCATGGGACCAGTCGTGGATTCGACCGTGGAATAGGAGCAATAATAGATTATTCTGGGAATTCAGTAGTGAATGTCACGACAGAATTAATCTTAATTAGGAATAGTTAAATTTCTGGATCTATACTAGCAGAGCAAGCTATCTAAGAGCATTAATTATCCCGATATGATCTTGTCGGTAAGTCATATACTTTATATAGTCAGGGTAAACTTGGTGTATGTTCCTGAAGACGTTATCGCTCTATACTAGCAGAGCAAGCTGTCTAGGAGCCGTCCATATCGTGATACTATATAGAAATAATCACTGAAAGTATTCAGTATTCATGAGATATGCCGTTGTATAGTCGTGAGACTACATATCTACATGTACTCTGATAGAAAGTACTCTCCATTGAGAATTCGATGAGAGAACCGTGTCTCGATACTCACGTCTTATTGCTGAATCAGAGCTTCGTATAATTATGAGTTTACGATTTTAGCCTTTGTCGAAAATCCACCATCTACATCTCCATATTCCCATATCCCAAAGAAGAGCACGCTTCATCAACGTGCTGCTTATCTACAATGATTTCTTCCTGGATTCATCAACAACGATTAGTATTATTTCATTCAAGGAGATGACACAATCACCTGCACGAAAGAGATACTTACATCGATTTCTTCATCAGATTCCCGAATTTTTTGGCTGGGAACAAGTTGAAGACCGTCAATCGATGGAGCAAAAGTATGAAAAGAAATAACAAACCTTGGTCTCATGATCCTAATTGCACGGTCAAAGTCATGACACAAGGAGCGCTAAAAACTCACCAAAGAAACGGCTGGGGACTGCAAGTCATTTGCTAACCTCCTGTAGTCCTTACTTATGGGTTCTCCGCTCCCGTAGACTTTCTTCCTCCGTGGAGTATACACTGATCCAGGATTTCACTATACGATCATCCTGGGGTAAAGCTAATGAAAGAACCATAAGTACAACTCAGTATGAAAGATCTCTCACCATCACTCATAGGTCCCAGGGGTACCATTTCTTAAAGTTTCATCCATAGAGATGTCATCTCTGGAAACACCATCTTTGGAAGTATCATCCTGGGAATCAGTCATTCTTGCAAAGTGGCTATTTCAGCACATCGTTCATACAAAGTGCAAGATTCGACAAAACAATGAATCATGGAATAAAGGTACTCACAAACACGCAACAAAAATGGTAATCCTCAACTCTTACCTATTTACGGTTTCACGAACTTAGTGATAATAACGTAAAAACCTCAAAAAACTTGCTCGCTTCTTCAAACTTGCCAAGACGAGCAAAGCTCATTATTTAAAGTCAACACCTGACTTTTCATGAAACTATGAATAATTCACATAACATTTCATGTGAACATTCACTGATTTTCTACATGTGTGCATACACTATAAAATTTCCAAACTCATACATACATTATGTCATCACATATACAATTGTTTGCTTTCAGCAATTGCTCAAAAATCATAAATTGATTTTCATAAAACCGTGAACAACCCATGTAAATTTTTACTGAGTGAACATCCACTGGTTTTCCGAAAATTGGACAGACTTTCATTCTACAATTGCGAAAACTCACATGCAGATATTATTTCACCGTGAATAATTGTCTACTTTCAATAGTTGTTCAAAATCAAAACATTGATTTTACAAAAATATATAACGTGAAACTCACGTAACTTTGAAAATATGTATTTTCTTGGTTCCTCTCGTGAGCATCCGTCTTTGAAACAAGAGTATCTTTTCACAAATAAAAATTTTCATGAAAGCGCATAGACAAAATTTTATTACTAACAGACGCACGTCTATTCAAAAAAAAAAAAAACTTTTCTCTCGTACGAGCATCCACCTTTGAAATGAGGGTTTATATACTTTGTGAAATCTCACATATTTAAGAAATAAAATTTTGGTTTTCATGAAAGCTCATAGACAAAATTTTATATCATTAGACTCAGGTCTATTTGGTCTGTTTCTTAAACTAACGAACTAACGCATGTTCTTAAAATAAGGATTTCCTTTTTGGGGTCGACCCCGTAAACGCTAAACTGACCAAAACTGGACGTCCGACCGACCAAATCAAATCAACAGTGCCTCATCTCTCCGTGTTCATGGGATGACACTCTATCACACTATCAGAGTCCTCACCCGAACATTTGCTCGTCCATGACACCATTTGGAAAATTGAGGATTCTGAAAACACCTTTGTAGACTGAGTTCAACCACCGATCTCATCGACTGAAAATCACCATTTAATGCTTACTGCGGAACATGACTGTCCCTCACTAAGCAGGGGACTTAATGTTGATGGTGGATTTTCAACAAAGGGCAAACCCATAAAATCACGAGGCATGTTTTTGACACGGCTTTCAGGCATGCAACGATTCATATTTTACGAATCCATGATGAATACGTTTTCGAAAAACCCCAGAAGCTGAGCAATTCGTCCCTGGCATTTCATCATGACCTTTATGCAGAATAACATAATTGGGCGGTTCTCCGTAGATTGAGAGCTTAACGCCTTCAGGACGCCGGTGACACTCACTGTTCCCTGACTGCATGAGAGAGACCCACCTCCACATAGAAGAATAGTTGGGCGGCGGACGCCTTCAGGACGTCGGTGACACTCACCATTCCCTGACTATGTGGAGAGATTGTATATAGATTCAGGCGGTTCTCCGTAGATTGAGAGCACTAACTCCTTCAGGTCGTAAACAACACCGTGACTCCCTGACTATACACCATTTAGAACGGATGTGCCGCCTTAAATGGATAATATTCTTTCTGCAATAGGTTAATTATGCCGTGACATTCACTACTGAACTCCCAGAATAATCTATTATTGCTCCTATTTCATGGTCGAATCCACGGCCTGATCCCATGGAATAGTAATAACAATTGCTCCTATTCCATGGTCGAATCCACGGCTTAATCCCATGGAATGGCAATAAAAATTGCTTCGATTCTATGATCGAATCCACGGCTTGATCTCATAGAATGGCAATAAAACAACTGTACTATCTCATTACTCCGGTCTCATGATCGAATCCACAGCTGATCTCATGAAATGGTGATAGATAATTTTAATTACTCCGATTCTATGGTCGAACCCATGATCCCATAGGATGGTAATGCGTGCTTTATTATTCTGAATTCGTAGTCGAATCCACAGCCGATCCTATGAATTAATAATAAACAACTATGTATTTTTATTACTCAGTTTCATGAATTATTCTCCACTGAATTTCATAAATTAGTAATAAATACTAAATAACCGGGCATCTGGACCATCACTGAGTAAGCCCCACAAAAATAGTGCGGGTGTACTTAACAATGATGCACGACTGAGCACCAGGATGCAAGAACGAGCGTCCAAAAAAATGAAATAATGAGGAATCCTTCGCAGAACAGGAGAAAACAATAAATAATAATAAAATAATAAGAGACGCTTAGGGCGGGCCCACCAGCCGGCCGGCCGGCCATGCCCTAGCCATGGTCAGTCCATGCCTCTTCCATTATTTTCTTTATATTTTGTTATTTCATGAACTCATGGAAACTCCTTGGTTTTAGCAACTTTCCTTGTTTTGCAAAACTCGTGAATTCTCCATAACTTCGTGGATTCACGAAAAATATTATAAAATAAGGAAAGATGTGCGGGACCGGGCAACCCAGCCGGCCGGCCATGCCCGAGCCGTGGTCGGTCCCACACCTCACAATCCTTAGATTTTTATAATTATTATTCCCTAATCTCATGAAACTCCTCCGTTTCAACAAAAACTCGTGGATTCTCCGTAACTTCAAGTATTCTCCGTAACTTCAAGGATTCATGAAAAATAATAAAATAGGGAAAGGTACGCGGGACCGACAACCTAGCCGGCTGGCCATTCCCTAGCCATGGTCGGTCCCACACCTTGCAATCCATATTCTTTCACAATTATTATTTTCCTCAATTCATGAAACTCCTGGGTTTGAGCAAAATTCATGATTTCTTCATATATTCTCAAATATTGCTCAAATCACGAAAAACCAAAAGCCAACATAGTCACATGACTAGCTAGCCTCTCACGGCAATTCTAAATATTAAAACATTTTATTTTAATATTTTCAAAATATTGATGAATTGAGCATACATGCTCATTCCAACAACAAATCGAGAATTCTCAGTTAAGATGAAACTCTTCTGAAAATTCACGATGTTGCTCGAACGCGCATCAGAAAATACTGAAACTCTCAGTATGGAAACACAGACACCACGGAAACACGTGCATGCCTTCATGACCGACCAGAGTCATTCCTAGGGCTTGCACAAAGCCGGTCCCACATGTTTTCATAACTCTGACCTAATTTGCTCAATTGCTCATACTGGGACCGAACTCTCTCCAACCAACTGGGGAATCCTTCAAATGACCAACAACTGGTCCCGTGATCACCAAGAACCGGTATCATGCTCTCTTGGTCCCTATCTCTCATCTCTAGTTTTTATCATCTAATGCTGAATCCAACAATATTTCAATAAATGATGAAACCGACATTTAATCATCGTTCTTCCACCAACCCTCAAACTGACTGAGAACCCTGGTGCGTGCTCACTCGAGCACTGGGCACCACATGGACGCTCATCATCCCATGTGGTCGGTGCCTCTTCACTCATGACCAATTTTCAGCAATTCACCAATTGTTGAAGGATTGATCAAAAATTAGGGTTTCGAACAAACGCTCCACGAATCATCATTCTGAGCAAGTTCAAACACAAAATTATGTTGATTCAGCAATCAACATCCAAATTAATAATATTCGGTAATTCACCAATATTTTTGATCAATATTTTATTAGGTCACGACACCATTAAATAATTCATTGAATTGAGCAATACTTGCTCAGTTGCTTGAATATTGATCCAACCATCAATATTCAGTAATTCATCAGTAGTTTGTCGAATTGAGCAAAACTTTCTCAATTGCACGTCAAATTACCAATATTCAGTATTTTGTTGAATTGAGCAACACCTGCTCAGCTGCACGTCAGATTATAAAAAATCATTAATTTGTCGAATTGAGTAATACTTGCTCAGTTGCTCGTCAAATTCTCAATATTCAATAATTTGCAAAATTGAGCAATACTTGCTCAGTCGCTCAAGTACTGGTCAATAATTCACCGAATCTACAATATTGACATCATTTCAGAGAACTACATGTTCGACCCATGAATCGCTGAGCATTCATCACTCATGCTCGATTCAACAAAATCTAGACCCATTGTTTAATTAGTCAACAACTGACTAATCAAAACACGTCTGCCTTGCAGACTACACGATTTGTGAGACATCAATCACGTCACAAATGGGGGGATATCACTTAGGATTTTGGTCTGGCGGTCTACTGGACGTGGATTCATCCACAACGAGAAATGTGTGTAAGTCGTGTAAACGGTTGAAGGAGTTAGCAAAGTAGTGGGTGCACGATCAGTCAAGTCTGCACACGGCGTGGAACTGACTTTACCACGATCTCCCATTTCCCCACTCTTTCACTCAAAGAACCGTCACACTTACAGGGATCAGTGGTACATCATTCTTGAAATATAAATAAGTCTAAATCGAGGACATCAAGAGGATGGATTATCATCATTATCTGTCAACAACTCGATACAAACTTATTCACAGAACTCAACTTCAGCAGTTCAGCAATATTGCAGAAACCTTCAACACACCCACAATCCTCGATCATCACTGATCCTACACAATTCTCAGCTTCCCTCCTACAGATCAAATCATCTCCCTCTTTGCGACCGAATTGACTCTGGAAAGGCCATTGTCTTGGATTAGGCCGTAGTCCTACATATTGATTTCCCGAATATAAGCACCCCCTTTGCAGCGGTGCATCTGTGTGAGGTTCAGCAGTTTGTTCGGTCGCAGAGTCTCGACAACACGCTCGACTCTCCACTTTCCTAGAAAACCAGCAAACCGTTTTTCCCCATCCACAAAAAGAAAGATTATTTTTTTTTGGGATGAAACACGGTCGAACTTGGTCTTAAAACTCCATTCATCCTAAGTTCGGCTATCCGTTCTTCATTTCTTAGCCGAACTTAGTCCAAAAAATCC
Organism: Papaver somniferum; assembly: GCF_003573695.1. NCBI lineage: Eukaryota > Viridiplantae > Streptophyta > Magnoliopsida > Ranunculales > Papaveraceae > Papaver > Papaver somniferum. Next base: position 52,363,172 of record NC_039367.1, read on the forward strand.
CTTAAAGAATTTCATTTTAACATTTTGGCCAATCCAAGTAACAAAAAGTCACTGAAACTCATTTTCAAGTTTCAATGAGTTTTAATGTATGAGTATCCCAACTATTATGCTCTTTATTTTCTTGGTTTTGAATTATAAAATCTAAAAACCTAGTTTTTTTCAAAAATCTTCTTCTTCTTGTTCTTTCTCTCATCTACTAACAATAATTCTAACTATAATATATATAATTTAATCTTAATAATATATTAACTAATCTATCTAAATCTACCACTAATGAGTAAAGGATATTTAGGTCATTGACTAAATATCTGGATAAGTTGCATTTTATTTTACTTCGTAACCAGCCATTTTTTTTATTTTTACTAGGAAATAAATTATGTATTGAGAAAAACCTTAGGCTACATAGTCATTTTCAATTTGTGCCTTTAATTATCCACGCCTAAAAGTACTAGCCTCTTCATTGTACGCCTCTTTGGTTAATAGATGCCCTACATTGTTAGATTTTATTGGAGTAAAACTACAACTCAAATTTTCAAAAGAATTAAGAAAATCTAAACAGTCCAAGATGACATAGTTTGTTGTCCACTTCACAGCATCACGATTACCCTTTAACACCTCTATTACATTCCTGTTATTTCCCTCCATATGCAGATTACGTATATCCATCTCCTTTGTCCATGTAATTGCTTGCAGTGCTCCTAACATTTCTGCTTGTTTCTCATCGAATGATTTTAATGGAATGGTCAGTATGCCTCTATAGTTCCCCGCAAAATTGCTATAGATTAGTCCAATTCCATATTTATTTGAATTCACATGAAAACTGGGATCAAAATTGATTTTCTCCATGGATGAGCTTGGTGTTTCCCATCCTACAGTTATGTTAATTCTAACACTGCCTAAAGGCCTGCTGGATGTTATGTATTGTTGAGATTTATCCCACTCAATCATATATTGTTTGGTCCGAGAAACTACCGAAAGACTAGCTAGGTGTCTTTATGTGTTCAAAAACTAACAGACATCTGGACTTCCATATGAACCACATAACAAATCCTGCAATTGTTATTATTTTCTCCCTACAAATATTAGATCATGCACCAACAAAAAACCACTCATTGAACAAAACATTAATATCTTTGTTATTGGTCCTGTTAGCATAGCTGGAATCAAACAAATTCCAAACTTCTTTGGTATAACAACAGTCAATGAATAAATGTTGAAGAGATTCTTCTTGACACCTGCAAAAGGGTAATGCAGAGTTTATATTTCGAACAAACCTTGCTATATTGATTCTCACCTGCAAACATCCTTGTATGCACTTCCGTAAAAACATGATTATTTTCGGAGGCAAACATGTTTTCCAAAACAAATTCTAGAAAAAAATAGAATCGGGTACAAAGTTTATATCAATTCTCTTACTGAGAATAATTCTATAAACCGAGTTAGTCCCACATCTAGGAATTCTAATTTGTAAGATTCGGTTAACAGTATCATCATCAAACAGGTTTTTCAAGATATCGACCTCCCAGGTCCTAGTTTTCTTGTCGATGAATTGACTAACAGTTGTTACATTGTTTGGCCACATGCCAGAGTCAACTACCCTGTTTAGTCTAGGGATTCATTTATGCTTCCATACGTTAATCGTACTACTATCTCCCAAAACTCCCAACAATAGGAGTCTTTTATTACCTCTACCCCATCTTTAATTCCTCTCTATATCCAAGAGCCACTCTTGGGAAGAGCATCATTATTAGGAAAATACTTATGTCACAGGATTGTAACCCACAATGCATCTGGATCATCTATCATTGTCCATGCTAATCTAGCCAATAGAGCTTGATTCATAATTGCAGACTTCTTGATGTCCATACCACCAATTGTTTTTGGTAAAGAAATGTAGTCCCACTTCCTAGGATAAATTCCTCTAATGTCATGTTTTTTATTCCACTAGAATCGCATGTGATAAGAATCCATCTTTCTAATCAGTTGCTTTGGCACAGGGAAATAAAGGGTACCTAAAACCGTTTGGGTGAGAACTATTTTCCCAATGGTGTTAAAATGCTTAGTTTTCCAAATGCCTAACCTACTCTTACAGTTTTCAAGGACAGGTTCAAATGATTCTATTTTGTTTCTTTGAAGAATCACTATCTGCATGGGCTCTGAAATCGGCAATTAACAACCGCCAGCCATAATTCCAAGCCCATGGAAATATGAAATCAAAACCCAGTCCTAAGCGGGAACTTATTGTCGACAACTTGACTTGTTGCAATACAACCAAAAAAAAATTCACGATTGCTAAAGGCGGGTACCGTTATTAGCGGGGTGGATACTAAACCATATGAGACAAAATAATCCTGGTCGTTGGATCCTGAATTGGTACCCGCCTTTAGTAATTGGGTATCAGCCTTTAGTGATCATGAAAATATACGGCAATTATTAAAACTTTCTTTTTTCATTCCCTGAACTTACCACTGAAATTTTCTTTGATTCGCCTACAACCACAATCATCAAATGAACTTCAAAAACCATACTTGTACAGACAAATGCTCTAAAAATAAACCAAGAATACAAAATCAGTATCAAATCTCGCCACAAAAACATCTTAAAAGATATCAAGAATCTCTACAATCGAACGGTTACAAATTGCACAAGAACCACGATTCAACCAAATATCCCTGCAACACACTCTACAAAATGTGTGCCCACATGGAATAAACGCCGCACCTTTACTTCTCTCCATACACACACAGCACGCTGTATCATTTTTACCTCCTCCGCCTCCAGCCAGTCTATCTCTTTCCCTCTCGGCATCTTCACCGTCTCCTTCTCGAAGTAATCTCATCAACGACACCCTCAATGGTGGCGATGGGATCGAAGTAGTAGTTACAGTGGGGCCACCTCTACGATCATCGCCGTCGATTCCTCGTAAATTACGCTCAGCAGCCAACGCGGCCGCTAAATTCAGGCCGGTAATCTCAACCGGATTCTGACTCACACAGAAAGATTGATTCGGAATCAAAATGATATTCTCGTCTGAAACTGGAATCTGACTCGCATTCATTTCCTCATCAATTTCTTCATCTTCTTCTCTTACGTTCATGAGATTGGGAGCTTGATTAGTAGAAGTACTCCAAATTGCCCCACAACAACCGATTCCCTTAAACCCGAATCGGTTTTTCAGATTCTTCCATCTCCCACTACTTCTGTGATTAACACCATCCATAGCTTCTTCTTCTTCTTTGAGAAATTCCAGCAATGTTCTTGCTTTACTTTCTCCTTGTACATATGAATCCTGCAAACCCAGAACAGAAATTTCATTAATTTCACCCATTTCTTTTCTTTCAACAGCTTGATAAACAAATATTTCAAAGAAATCAAAATATTGAAAGAGTGATGATTTTAAAAAGATAAGAGAAACGAAATAAGTGAATAATAGATACCTATGCATGTAAAAAGGGGCCCCTCATTGATTGAGAAATGCTGATATTCACTATGAATATCCCGTGAGTTTCTTGATAATCAGGAACAGAGTCCACCACCACTTATTAATTCCTCTTCACAAAATGCAGCCAGGGATGATGAAACGGAGCTCAACTCAGACTGCAAAACCGTGGAATCACAAAATTGGGAAAACCCTGGAAAAAAAATTCTTGACAAACTAGAAAACCCAAAGTATAGAATCCAAAATGCATCGACAGGTGACAGCTTTTTACTTTCTTGGACAACGTTTTTTTGAGTACTTTGAAGAACATAAAACTAAACAAAACTGAAGCCTTAAAGATTGTCGAGGTTCTTTACAGGGTTTAGTTCTTTTTTCATGGTTTTCTTATTCAAATTTTATACTATAAGAACTTAACTTTACTGCTAGCTACTCCCTCATTTTCAAGAAGAGGTTTGTTTAGTTGTTGTATCCAATGAAAAAGAACTTGGACAAAGAGTGTATATGTTTAATCGAATTTTCATAGGCATAGCCTTGCCAAGTAAGTCGAAACATCTTGTAAACATGCTAATCGAATGTTTATAGGCATAGTCGTCTTGTCGAGGATCTTTCAAATATGTTTCTAAGCTGAAGCGGAATGGTGTATTTTCAAGTTAGAGCCAAGACATCTTTCAAATATGTTTAATCGAATTTTCGTATTTCAAGTTCGTCGAAGCATCTATTATGCATGTTAATCGGCATAGTCTTGTCCAGGATCAGACGTCGCCGGTAAGTCCAAGTGAATACTGTACGTTGCTATGTGGTTGGCGCCATTTGCTACTCAGTGGATTATGTAAGCTATAAGTACACCCCCACCCACCCAACCATTTATAAACTTAAATGAAATAATGGTGGGTTTGAATGTAGAATTTTAAAGATAGGATTTATGAGTTTTCCATATGTTTGATTGTCCAAATTCTTGTAATTACATTTTCCACGAGAATTACTTTTTTAATAAATTTTCTGTATGGAGTCTGACCTTTTCCCCTGATATTTTTTAGGAAACTTATCAAGAGGTTTATGAACACACTCTTTTTAACTCCAAATCTCATATATATATATATATATATACATATACAATTTTAAGATTCTTAGGATAATGCCAAACAGTACATGGTCTTTAATAAAACAAGAGAAATTTTGTGAATCCTAAAAATTTAACTAAGTTACCAAAACATACAAAAGATTTAAATGAATTCTAGAATTTATAATCATTCATGGAAATTGTGAAATCTACAAACAAACCCAACATAAATTAACTCTTCACCACAATCTAAACGTAAAGCCAAGCACTATCGTAATGCAGTTTGCTTGGCTATAGCCCCGTTATAGTTAATGCCAATTACTATGTACTATGTCTCAGCTATAATGTGATCATATCTCTTAGTTTAGCTTAAGTGGGTTTGTTCCACTCACTAGTTATTGTTCCTCTCACTAGCTAAAAAATGCTCGACGGTTTTCGTATTTCAGTTACGGAAAATGGGTCATTTGTCCAAATATTTTTAAAACATGGTTCAAATGGACGAGTAAAAATTAGTATGGATGAAATGGACACCAAGAAAATAGTAAGGATGAAACTGGATTTATCCTGACTTAAACTTAAAAAATAGCAAGGATGAAACTGGATGCATCATGATGTAAATTAAAAATTAAAAAAAAAATATTTGAAAATGTGTAGGATGAAACTGTTTACATCCTGGCTATTTTTACATTTTTGTCCATTTAAACAATATCAAAATCTAAATATCCTTTTTACCCAGGAATTGTTAATTTTGGTCTTTTTAACCAATTTTGTGTTTCAGTTAATAGTTCATGTCACAAAATAAATTTATGTATGCGCATTAATGTTTGTTTGACCATCTTTTTGTTACACCCTAATCACACCTGACCGTAACCATTTATTACTCCTAATGGATCTATCTTTTCCATCTCCCAATCTCAACGAATATTCTTCTAGAAATTCTAGATTTTATCTCTGCATGAAAAGACTCTTGTTCTCAAACACAATTTGTTCCACTTAATTGAGTTTCTTTGATTTTTTTTTTTTTTTTTGCTTATTCTTTGATTTTCTTATCCCCAACTACTTAAATTCTTTGATTTTCTTATCCTTCTACTACTCAAATTCTCTTCTCTTAATTCAGTTCAATATGGTTAATATGAATCTTGTTTAACAAGAATAAATTGATCTTATGGTTGCTTACACTTATGTGGGTAATGATAAAATTACTGGTGCTCAACAAGCATTATCTATATTTTGGAGACATATAAATGAAGTCTTTGTCGCTCGGTATGGAAATGCTTATCAAAGGGACCCTAATTCCTTAAAAAGCATGATGAAAGCAATCAAACAAGACGTGAGATAATTCTTGTCAATTCTTAACACTATATGTCGGCAATGTATAAGCAGTGCTTCACACAAATATTTGGTAAGTTCTACAATTGAATTAATTTTTTCTGCTTGGTGATAATTCTAATTAACTTATTATTATTACTACGATGTTTCATACTCGTGATGGTCGAAAGCAATTTCAAAAACAAACAGGACAACTATTCAAGTCTAATGCTTGTCATGAAATTTTGAGAAAGAAAGTTTCTGGCTTAGATTATCAACTCACTGTCGCACAAAATAATTCCTCGTTTTCCAAGCATAAAGACTTTATACCAGCCTAAGATGGGATAAAATTACTACCTAATGAAGAGATTTGTTACTACAAGTATCAGATGAGGCCCGTAGAGACCCAAAAAAAAAAACCTATGCTGAAGAAAGATCACGAGCAAAGTATTTCCGGAGAAGAAATCGGGGAAGTGCTTCAATCCAGATGGAATCACGATTAAGAGAGGAAGCAATGAAATCCCAACAACAAGCCCGACTTCCCCGATTTCTTTTCCCATTATCTTGTTCTAATTGCGTTTTATACATGCATAAAAATTACCTAAAACAAAAAGGAAAAAGAAGAACCGAAGGATATTGAAGTTTGTCAACCGTAATGTAGTTAATATCGGTTTTGATCTTGGCTCGGCGGGGACTAAAACACTAAAACATCTTTATGTCGGGGAAGTTCTCAGTGAAATTTTAGAGTTTTTATTTTCAAATTTTGTACCTATAATATGTATGCCAAGTATTTTGCACGCTTTACACAAGTTAAACTTTATAAATATTAAGAAAAAAAACAATAGAAATTTTTAAGACAAGTAAAAGAAAAACTAGTTTTGTAGGGTGAGATGTCGGTCAAATATAGTCTCGCGGAGATTAAGAAACTCGTCTTGGTCATAGACCGAAATCGAGATTCTCAGCGAGATCTCGATTGTCTATGACGAGATTGACCGGCCATGAATTTGGTGTCGCCCAAGCAAAGACCGAAAATGTTACTCATATATTATACTCGAACACTTTGAACAAAGCGTATGTTTATGTGATCGTTTTCAGTTTGCATATGTTTATTTTAGATTGAACATGTAAGAAGAAAGATAGTCACTACTATGAATGTTTTTTGTGCTTTGAAATAACACAGAAGAACCCTACAAAATTGGGAGTTGGGATTTTAACCCGATGGATGTGAAATGCTACGCATGTATATCAAGATCTAGTTTATTTTATTTTTCTTTCATTTGTTTATTAGATTCAATCCTTTTTATCTTGTTTTTCTTATTTTTTCAAGCGAAATTATTTGGATATGCTGATAGCATTTGATTTTAAAAGAGTGTGGATTTCATATATGACTAATCGCTTACACATATATGGTTGATGAAACACTAAATATTAAAAAAAAAAAGACATTCACTAAAAACTCTTCATACTAAGAAATCTAAGAATCAATAACTGTTTAGACATTAACAAGTAGAGAAGAGCCAATACATCCTCCAAAGATGTGGTTTAATTCGTCACTATAGGCTAATTGTCCCTAAAGTGTTCTTTTTTGTTATTCTTCCGTCCCATTTTAGTTGCATAATATTTTTTTTGATGTAAACACCATTGTTTCCGATGGTTCATTTAGCTTCGTCTTAGGCATGAATTCAATTGATATGCCCATTTCATCAAATATGAAAAAGAAACAAGGTGAAACTGGCATTGGAGAAGACTCAAGCCACAATTGATAAACCAACAGGTAAACTGAAAGGTGTAGAAATTTCTCATAGTTCTTTGATTAGGAGAAGTTCAAACATAATTATGTAAGTACCTAAAAATGGGTGAAGGGGTATAAGTGAGGTTTACGGGTTTTAAGTCTGAGTTGTAGGAGTTGAGTACGAAAACTTTGGCTAAACAAAGTTTATGTCCACTGAAAAACTGCTTCAACCTAGAGGGATGGAAGCAAAAAGAAAGAAAGAGATCAGAGCAATTATTTTGTTGCAGAAGAATGCTCTGTGGGATATTTGTGACTAAGTTGTTGTTCTGTTGTTATGTTCAGAATGACCGATTGTGGTATGTTTATAATACAAAACCCTGATCTCAAGTTGGTGAGATAAGGATTAGGGGTGTTATAAGCCTCTCATCCATGATCACAAGAATATCTAAGGGAGAGTTGAGTCCATCCCTTGATTCTCGTAACTCCTAGACCTGCTGTTCTTTTTAATGGTGAGAAATATATTTTGGTATTCCTTACACGTGTCGTAGACCGCTAGATAAAAATCCTAATTGATATCCCCTTTATACGTGAAGTATTGGAAGTATACAAATACTATCTGTAGACGATGTTGATTGTGATAGAGGAACACTCCATGACTTGTTTATTCGGACTTAGCTTAGTGGTTGCTAGATTATGTAATATTAATCATTGAATTAAATAGGATGTCAGTTGTAGCTTGTCCACTCTCAGCTGCAATAACATTTTTGAACAACTATTGTTTGACCGATATAGGAAAACTCTTAACTCTATTTAGTAGCCAATATAAGCACGAACCTTATTTTATTTATTTAATAAAATTATAACAAATGTTTATGTTGGTAATATAACATGGCTAATCGGAAACAAGAGGAAATGTTGATCAATAATACACATAATCAAAGGCGGGGCCAAATGTAAGGGTAAGTATGAAATAGCCTAACCTTGGTTGCTGAACTCCTCCGTTGGGTTTTAGTTTCTGTAAGCCCAAATTTGAAATTCAAACACTTACGTACCCTTTTTAGAAATATCGATGCACCCCTTAGAAACTCATGGACAGCTTGAACTTTGAAGAAAATATTACAAAATCTAGCTACCGTGAACACTTTGAAAAACAACCAGAAACGCATGAACAGAAAAAAGAATACCAAGACTTTCAAGAAGAACTAAAGGATCTTTAGTTAGACTAAACTCGTTCTTACTGCTACTGTTAATCATCGATGGATTTTTTGGAGTGTATATCATCACGAGGTATAGTTCTTTTGGCTCCTTCATGTCTCAATTAAGTCTTCATATTTTGTTCCAAACTGTGAAGATTTGTGTAGTGGATAAGCTTATTATATTGGGGTTTCCTTTACCAATTTAAAGTTCCAGATAATTTTTTTTTTTTAATTTTAATATTATCTACTGGTTATTACGAATTTTTCAAAAATTAAATTAGGATTTATATTAAAATTTGGGGTTTTTATCATAGTTCATGTTCTATGGAAAATTAAGTGCTTGGAGGATTATTATTACCTTTTAATTGATGTTTGATCAAGACAATTTGGTTCGATTTGACTAATATGGTTTTCTTCTTAAATGATATATGATCAAGTGATTTAATTTATCTTCATATTATGGATAAGTTTAATCAAGAAAAGAAGAACAACAAAAAGGCCTTTGTAGTATTTCATGTTCACAAGTACCTCCTCCATCTTCTAGTACTTATGATGGACCACAAGTAGTACCTTCCGCCTATGCTCTTATTTCGCAAGTATACTCCACTGTTTTAAATAAGTTATCGATGTGGAATCTTCAAACAAACCCTTCAATGAGAAAGTCAATATCAAGTTACTATATTAACAATCAAAATAAAGTCCGAAGAACTCACATGCAAGTGAGTCCTTCACAACCTAAGAATTTTTTCTTTCCACAAAAGTTAATGGGGGGAAAGAATGATACAATTCAGCGATTTAATGAAGCTTATTTTAAAACATGGAAGTTGGTTAGAGTATAACATTTCTAAAGATGCAATATTTTACTTGTCATGTAATTATTAGAAATTATGTTAAGGGTAAAGGTACTTCTGATGTTTTGGTGAATGCAGGTTTTTAAAATTGCAAGCAACTTGAAAAGTTAGACAAACATGTTGGAAAAGAGAGTGGTGTTCACAATGATACGTATATGTAAAGTCGCGGGTTATTACAGGAATCTCACCATATTTTGGATTTCTTTAACCGTTCACTGGAACAAGAAAGATTGGGTTATGAGACTTGTTTGACCACATGAAACGATTGTGTTTGATTTTATTTTATTTTAATATAAAGGATTGGATTTTCATGGCCATGATGAATACGATGATTCACATAATCAAGGTAATTTTATTGAACTTGTTAAATACACAACTCAACATAATGATAATATCAAGAGTCAAGTCTGATTAATTCTCCTGATAACCTCAAATTAACTTCACCAGACATCCAAAAGGATATAGTGAGTGCAGCTGAAATGGAAACCATGGATGCAATTCGTGACAATATTGAAGTTTTTTTTTATTGTTATGGTTGGCGAGTCTTTTGACGTATCAGTGAGAGAACAAATGACCGTTGTTATACATTATGTCAACCAGAAAGGTTGTGTTATTGAAAGGTTCATTGTCATAACTCATGTCCTTCAAACGATAGCGATTTCATTAAGAAATTCAAGGGAAGCATTATTTTCAAGTACGGTTTAAATATAATGAGATTGAGGGGGCAGTGTTATGAAGGTGAAAGTAAGATGCAAGGTGTAACTAACGGACCGCAACACTCATATTAAGAGAAACCCATCAACAAAAGTCATTCATTGCATCAACTCCAGTTGGCACTTGTGCATGTTTCTCAAAAGCAAAGTGATGATGCATTATTATTGACCGTAGTTAGTAAAGTGGTTACTATTGTTTCTGTTTCATGCAAACCTATAGATGTTCTTCGAGAAAAAAAATTGCTAGAGTGGTTGAACTTGTCGAAAAACGTGAACGTTTAAGTGATTCGGGATTGAATCAAGAAATCAACCTCAAAGACCTTCTGACACACGCTGGGGTACACATTACAATACACCGTTGAGTCTAAATTTGATGTTTCCATCTAATTTATACATGGGAGATTGTAAGTCGAGAAGTACTAGTGAAGCAAGTGAATAAGCATACGCTTTACTGATCAATATATTGTGAATACTATGAACTTGGCGAAGATATATAAAGATCAATCACAGAAAATGAAAGATGGAGGATGGAATACTCTTATTCATGATATTTCTATGTTTTGTGCTAAAAATAATATTGCAGTTCTTGATATGATGTCTTCATATGTACCGATTGGAAGAGAACGGCGTCGTAATGTACATGAAGTGACATATCTACATCATTATGAAGTCATTGATATGCAAATTGCAGGCTTAATGACCACAAAAAAAAATCGATGGGAAAGGTTATATTAAAAAGAAAAAGGAGTTGGACTAGCCAACGAAGTGCACAAAACAAATAACGACTTGATGAGTGCTAAAAAGTGCATATTTCTATATATTTTTCTTGGCATTTAACTCATCTTTTGTGCATTAATTCTACATTTTATCCCATATTCTGTGTTTTCGTTGTTTTCAAGAATAAATATTTTTCTTAATTAATTTTGCATTTTTAGGTACTAAATAAAGCCTGTTAACTCACGGAGCGAAAAAGAGCAAAGAAACGGCAAAGACTCCCGCTAGGAGGAAGCGAAGAATGATGTTTGCAAGAGCCGGATCAACTAGAAGTGGGCTTGAAGAGGAATAATTGTTCTTAAAGAAGATATGGGCTTGGCATACCCAAGACCCAAAACTCTTACCCAAATCCATTTCCATTATCCATACCCATTTCCATGAGAGCCGTCAGATTGGATCAATCTTGTCATCCAACGGTCGCCTCATCATTGTGCATCAAAATCCGAATCTCCTGTCAAACACCATAGTACCTAACTCCATCTGAAGCCGTCAATTTTGTTGTATCTCATAATCCAACGGTCGCTACATACCTCTCCATCGTAGCCGTTCGATTCAATCTATATGGGATCATCCAACGCTCTTTACTCGATGTTCATCAAAATTCGCTATCCCCGCTTCACACCCTAGCATCCAAAACCATCGACTTCACCCAAACAAGTTCTTCTTCCCCAAATCCTTTTTCCCCAAAAACTTTCTTCTTCCCCCGACAGTTGCAGTCGAGCTCTGCTCCTGCCTCTCTTCCATGTCCACTGCCACCCTCTGCCTCACAACCATCTCCATACCCCGACACCACCTCAATCACCATCACTTTCCCCAACCCTCTAGCCTAGTTGCTTTTTCAAACCCACATCTCTCTGACCTAGGTGTGGAGTTGATGAAACAACTCGAGCTAGGGTTGCAGTACATCAATTGGAGCAGGAAGAGCATCAGAGGGACATCAAGAAGCATGGGTCGAAGCCAATTTACACATGGGTATGTCGAATTTGATTTTCCCCAAAAGTTAGGGTTTGCAAATTTAGGGTTTTGTGAAATTAGGGATTTTGTTGTAAGCTATAAAAGGGAAGCTGTAGAGAATGCAAAAACTGTTCTTGGTTAGCCGAGATACCCCCTAATTTGGTTAATTTAATTCTCAATGTCAATTTGATTTCACTGTTAATTTTTAGGGTTCTTCATTTGCAATTTTCATTCACTGTTTAGTAGTTTAAATGCTATGCTATTTCACATGATCATGTTTAGTTCCAGTTTAATGTTAATTATGTTCTGAGTTCACTGCTGAGGCTCAGATGAAGCTTTAGTGCACTGTCTGATAGTGGAATGCTAGGTTAGAGCCTTAGTGCAGTGTTTTGATTGAGCAATGGGAAGAGATTGATGCTCATAGTGCCTGTGATTGATTGTTCTGTCAAAAGACAGTCAATGCTAGGGGCAAACTAGTGAGCAAATTAGTTTTCCTCCCATTCTAGATGTATGCATAGGATTTTCAACTCAACCTAGGATCACATTGTTTGGCTAGGACACAAGGTGGATTCAATTGCCTTAGTAACTTCACACAGTTCTGCATCTTTTTCCTTTTTAGTCACTGTTGCTCAATACCTTTGCCTTAGGCTGCTGCCTTTGTTTCACTACCACTGTTACCTCATTGCCATCCTCACTGCCATTTTCACCATTTCCTTTGCTTTTCTTCACTATCACTCTCCACTGTCACTGTCACCTGTTTTATGTTTTGTATTTGTATCTGTTTTCTTGTGTTTGTTGTTTTATCATCCATTGTCTCATTATTTCACTACCATCTTCATTGCTTTGTAAATATCACAGTTTCACTGCCACTATTTGCTCTTTCTTCTCATTTGTTTCTCCTGTTCTTGTTACTGCATTCATTACCTTGACTTACAAAAGCCCATTGTAATCTGTTTAAAGCTCAAAAGCCTAGCTCAAGCTAAGGCCCAAACTGTTAGCTCAAACAGGCTCAGCTCAAGTTTACACCAAAAAGTTCAAATCACTCAGAAACCCAAAAAGGTTAAGTCCAGTCCACTGTGAACTCAAAGCCCAACGCACTTGCAAAGGTCTAGAATCAAGTTTAGAGATCCAGGGCTCAGTTCACTACACTGAGCCCAAGCCCAAATTCAAAATCAAAGGCCCAGTTCACTGTTACCAAGCCCAGTTCACATCAAAAGACACTAAGCCCAATAGCAATTTAGAGCCCAAATAGCTAGAAACTCCAAACACCCCCAGTCTCTGTGGATCGACCCGTACTTGCACGAGCTACAACTGACGACCGTGCACTTGCGGTATTACTGTAGGTCCGTTTTTATTGCTCTTCATATTTCACACACATCTCCGGGCCCACCAAGTTTTTGGCGCCGCTGCCGGGGATTGGTGCTGTGTTTTTCTTGTAGTTTTCTTGGCTATTTTGCATTTCACTGCATAGCATTTGCATCTGCATCTGCTTCACTTCATTTGTTGTTGGGCCTGCTGTTCTGAACCAGTTTTTCCTCTGCTGGGACGCCACCAAGGAAAAGAACCAAAGCCCAACTGGGTTTTTGCAACAATATCAGAGCAGCTGGGCTGTGCTTAAAAGGTAACCCATTTAAGAGAACCCGAATTGTGGGCTTCCAATTTTTAATTGTGGGCTTGTAATATTAAAGCCAATTTTTGGGCTTTTTATTTTCTGTTGGGTTTGTAATTAATTTTTGTGGGCTTGTTTGTTTAATTTGTGGGCTTGTATTTAATTTTTGTGAGCTTGTTTAATTTGGACTTGTATTTTGTATTCTGGGTTTTTAAACCCAGCTGAGCTTGTAACCGATCACGCTAGGTTAACTCGTTAGTGGGCCGAGTACCCAAATTCTAGGCCGAGATTTTGGACTCAGTTTCACCAAACGTTTTCAAACCAGCTGAGCCAAAGCAAACACAAAACCAAACAGTGGGCTTGCTCCCATTCAAAAACCAAATTTTATTTTCTTTTTTAAAAAAAATAAAAATAAAAAAAAAAATATTAAAAATTAAAAATTGAAAGAAAAAAAAACATAAAAAATGGAGCTCATTTACCTTGAAATGTTGACTCTTGTGCAAATATGTAATTATTAGGAGTCTTAGTCTAGATATTTAGGCACCCTGATTCTAGCACAATTCACATAGTGATAAGAAATTTGCACGCGCACGATCTACCAATACATGTATGGCCTCGATCTTCAAGGTGTTTGATAGGAAGTCACGATTGCCAATCACTTTAGAATACTGAACGAAACTTGACTAGCTTGTTCTTTGGTTGGTTGGGATAGAAGGTGGAGGTTACATTAAGAAAGACAACCATCGAATTTAACTGGGTGCATCAAAAAGGGCTACCTCTTGCAAAGTGTCATGTAATTTTTTTGTTTCTTTTTGTTATATATCAAAAGAGCTACCATATGTAAAAATCAATTTCAAGTTCTTGTGCAAAAAAAAAACAAAAAAAAAACGATGTATATATTCAGAAAAATACAAAAAAATCAAGTATTTATCAATTCCATTCTCTCTTGTTCCAAAAATAAAAGAGAGTAGTCAATGTAAATAAGAGTCATGTAAAGAGTCATCTTTTATGTTTTATTGTAATAAGCAAGGAAGGGTGTATGCCATTGATGTACAACGCGAGTAATTGTGAAATACCTCCAACTCATTCACAATTCTCGTAAAGTCCGGACAGCTAGCTAGATTTCGACCTTGGTTCTTAGCCTGAGAAACTATCTCTTGGTGATTAGTAGTCATAACATCCGATCTTTCTTTACACATGTGTAGATACACTTTACACTCTTATCACATGTCTTTATTTGTTATCAGTGCTAGGATTGTGCCTTCGATAGCTAGATTGACATCTCCATTTTGCTGTGAGCTTAACTGACTTGCACATGTCACATTTGATGGAATCTGAGCTTATATTTTGACCTAGAACTTTGTAGGTACGTTCTAAGCAAACCTTCACGAGACTTCAACTCGTCCATTAGGGACACTTAGTGGTTTAAAAGGCTTAGTGCATACGCTAAATGCATTCGAGAGACCAGCGACAGTGGTATAGGTAGGATTTCCTTAGTTTTGTTTTACTTGAGGACAAGTAAAATTCAGGTTTGGGGGTATTTGATGAGTGCTAAAAAGTGCATATTTCTTTATATTTTTCTTGGCATTTAACTCATCTTTTGTGCATTAATTCTATATTTTATCCCATATTCTGTGTTTTCGTTGTTTTCAAGAATAAATACTTTTCTTAGTTAATTTTGCATTTTTAGGTACTAAATAAAGCCTGGTTAACTCACGGAGCGAAAAAGAGCAAAGAAACGGCAAAGACTCCCGCTAGGAGGAAGCGAAGAATGATGTTTGCAAGAGCCGGATCAACTAGAAGTGGGCTTGAAGAGGAAGAATTGTTCTTAAAGAAGATATGGGCTTGGCATACCCAAGACCCAAAACTCTTACCCAAATCCATTTCCATTATCCATACCCATTTCCATGAGAGCCGTCAGATTGGATCCATCTTGTCATCCAACGGTCGCCTCATCATTGTGCATCAAAATCCGAAGCTCCTGTCAAACACCATAGTACCTAACTCCATCTGAAGCCGTCAATTTTGTTGTATCTCATAATCCAACGGTCGCTACATACCTCTCCATCGTAGCCGTTCGATTCAATCTATATGGGATCATCCAACGCTCTTTACTCGATGTTCATCAAAATTCGCTATCCCCGCTTCACACCCTAGCATCCAAAACCATCGACTTCACCCAAACAAGTTCTTCTTCCCCAAATCCTTTTTCCCCAAAAACTTTCTTCTTCCCCCGACAGTTGCAGTCGAGCTCTGCTCCTGCCTCTCTTCCATGTCCACTGCCACCCTCTGCCTCACAACCATCTCCATACCCCGACACCCCCTCAATCACCATCACTTTCCCCAACCCTCTAGCCTAGTTGCTTTTTCAAACCCACATCTCTCTGACCTAGGTGTGGAGTTGATGAAACAACTCGAGCTAGGGTTGCAGTACATCAATTGGAGCAGGAAGAGCATCAGAGGGACATCAAGAAGCATGGGTCGAAGCCAATTTACACATGGGTATGTCGAATTTGATTTTCCCCAAAAGTTAGGGTTTGCAAATTTAGGGTTTTGTGAAATTAGGGATTTTGTTGTAAGCTATAAAAGGGAAGCTGTAGAGAATGCAAAAACTGTTCTTGGTTAGCCGAGATACCCCCTAATTGGGTTAATTTAATTCTCAATGTCAATTTGATTTCACTGTTAATTTTTAGGGTTCTTCATTTGCAATTTTCATTCACTGTTTAGTAGTTTAAATGCTATGCTATTTCACATGATCATGTTTAGTTCCATTTTAATGTTAATTATGTTCTGAGTTCACTGCTGAGGCTCAGATGAAGCTTTAGTGCACTGTCTGATAGTGGAGTGCTAGGTTAGAGCCTTAGTGCAGTGTTTTGATTGAGCAATGGGAAGAGATTGATGCTCATAGTGCCTGTGATTGATTGTTCTGTCAAAAGACAGTCAATGCTAGGGGCAAACTAGTGAGCAAATTAGTTTTCCTCCCATTCTAGATGTATGCATAGGATTTTCAACTCAACCTAGGATCACATTGTTTGGCTAGGACACAAGGTGGATTCAATTGCCTTAGTAACTTCACACAGTTCTGCATCTTTTTCCTTTTCTGTCACTGTTGCTCAATACCTTTGCCTTAGGCTGCTGCCTTTGTTTCACTACCACTGTTACCTCATTGCCATCCTCACTGCCATTTTCACCATTTCCTTTGCTTTTCTTCACTATCACTCTCCACTGTCACTGTCACCTGTTTTTTGTTTTGTATTTGTATCTGTTTTCTTGTGTTTGTTGTTTTATCATCCATTGTCTCATTATTTCACTACCATCTTCATTGCTTTGTAAATATCACAGTTTCACTGCCACTATTTGCTCTTTCTTCTCATTTGTTTCTCCTGTTCTTGTTACTGCATTCATTACCTTGACTTACAAAAGCCCATTGTAATCTGTTTAAAGCTCAAAAGCCTAGCTCAAGCTAAGGCCCAAACTGTTAGCTCAAACAGGCTCAGCTCAAGTTTACACCAAAAAGTTCAAATCACTCAGAAACCCAAAAAGGTTAAGTCCAGTCCACTGTGAACTCAAAGCCCAACGCACTTGCAAAGGTCTAGAATCAAGTTTAGAGATCCAGGGCTCAGTTCACTACACTGATCCCAAGCCCAAATTCAAAATCAAAGGCCCAGTTCACTGTTACCAAGCCCAGTTCACATCAAAAGACACTAAGCCCAATAGCAATTTAGAGCCCAAATAGCTAGAAACTCCAAACACCCCCAGTCTCTGTGGATCGACCCGTACTTGCACGAGCTACAACTGACGACCGTGCACTTGCGGTATTACTGTAGGCCCGCGTTTCATTTCGCTTCAATTTTATACGCTTTCCCGGGCCCACCAAGTTTTTGGCGCCGCTGCCGGGGATTGGTGCTGTGTTTTTCTTGTAGTTTTATTAGCTATTTTTGCATTTCACTGCATAGCATTTGCATCTGCATCTGCTTCACTTCATTTGTTGTTGGGCCTGCTGTTCTGAACCTGTTTTCCTCTGCTGGGACGCCACCAAGGAAAAGAACCAAAGCCCAACTGGGTTTTTGCAACAATATCAGAGCAGCTGGGCTGTGCTTAAAAGGTAACCCATTTAAGAGAACCCGAATTGTGGGCTTCCAATTTTTAATTGTGGGCTTGTAATATTAAAGCCAATTTTTGGGCTTTTTATTTTCTGTTGTGTTTGTAATTAATTTTTGTGGGCTTGTTTGTTTAATTTGTGGGCTTGTATTTAATTTTTGTGAGCTTGTTTAATTTGGACTTGTATTTTGTATTCTGGGTTTTTAAACCCAGCTGAGCTTGTAACCGATCACGCTAGGTTAACTCGTTAGTGGGCCGAGTACCCAAATTCTAGGCCGAGATTTTGGACTCAGTTTCACCAAACGTTTTCAAACCAGCTGAGCCAAAGCAAACACAAAACCAACAGTGGGCTTGCTCCCATTCAAAAACCAAATTTTATTTTCTTTTTTTTTAAAAAAAAAAAAAAAAAAAACCAAAATTTTGCTCCTAATTTCAAAAACCAAAACTTTTCTCCCATTCAAAAACCAAATTTTACTTGCTCCCATTTCAACAACCAAATTTTTTCTTCTCTATCCCATTAAAACCAAACTTGCTCCCAAATTTTAAAAAACCAAAAAAATGTCTCCCACCAAAACCAAAATTTTCCCAAAAATCCAAACCCTTTAAAAACCAAATTCTGAGCTTTGTACATTCTTTACTTAGCTTTTGAGCCAATCATGAATAGATCTTTTTCTACAGTTGGGGAGTACAACAAATCCCTTAGAGAACTTGCATATGGACAAACTTCACGTTATGAACCTTCCACGGACCATGATGTCAATAGTCATAGGAATTATTATGGACATTTTCAAAGTCCCGAGCCGCAATACATGAACCCTAATGACTATTCATACATGCATCATTCATCGCAACGTGAAAATGAACATTCTGCTAGAGCCTCACTCACACAATCATCACTTATGGATCAAATAGAAGCTCGAATCACAGCTTTAGAAATGCAATCACATGAGGAATCTGTCACATCTAATTTTCTTAGGCAACCTGAAATCTATGCATGTCCCGCATGTGGTAGTTTAGACCACCCTGCTGAGAATTGTCATATTTTGCATAATTTTAGGCAATCTAGAGAAAGTCCAAGGTATGAAATGCCCATAAATTGTGAGAATGGTAGTCATTGGGACCATAATCAATCCTTTGAGGGTTGCGATCAATATTTTGTAAACCCTAATGACCATGCACACATGTACCATTCACCACAATTTGAACATGAAGAATTTGGTACTCCCATGAATTTAGACTCCACCACAGAAGCTTTAAGACTCAGTAAGCAAGACTATGATAGATCTACATCACGAATTCATGCATATTTAGATCAGATTTTGCTTCACCTACAAAAGGAGGAAATTCATGAGGAAATGTATGTTGTCCCTAATGAAGTGTCTAGTCCCATTCATGTAAATAATGTTGAATATGAACCTAATTTAGAGGAACATGAATCGACTAATGACACCACCACTGTTAATGAGGACCAATATGCATGCTACCATGATGATGATTATGATGATTATGATGATATGTTAGAAGAACATGAAAATATTGTGGAACCTGTTGGTTCAAAAACATATGGCTTCTCGCCCTCGACCTTCATGCATGTTGTTCTTTCTAATAATCATTGTAATTCATATGATTTTGATATTGACATGGGATTCGTAAAATTATTCTGTGAAGATGAGCATGACATAGGAATAGTTGAATCTTCTGTAGACACTAATATGCATGAAAATATATTTGATGTGTCTGATTCTCTACCTGGGTCACGTTGTGATGTTTCCACTGATTTGCCGATGCATGAGAATAATTCTTCTGATGATGTTGATGATTCTGATTTGTGTGAGCATGGTGAGCATGTTGTGACACTTGTAGAAGACTTAGGAGATGTTGATGTGATTAATAATGATGTGCCTATCGTCCTACATAAGTCACAATCTGATGGCCTTCCATCCAACCTAGATTTGGTTTGTACCGATATTGTCAAACCAATTTTTCTGAGAATGCCCAACCTAGGTTTGGAACTGTGTGCTTCCCAAGTCCTCTTGGACTATTTTGCTTCTAAGTATAATAATCTGAGGAACCACAGCTGGAATTAGCATGTTTGCCCGTCCCTAGCACAGTTCATTTCGAGCTAGACCTTGTGCATGATGAACCCCCAAAACTGCGAGATTTTGTTTCCAAAATTTTATCCGTTGAAAAATCCAGGTTTGGGGGTAGCTCATTTTGTTTCACAGCTTCACTTGCATGCCTATCATATTATTATTGTGTGAAGCTGTTGAAACCTCTACACTTTGTCTTTTGGGTTGATCCTCAACTCTTTAGATTGTTAGTGTATGGTGAATTTTTGTATATAATCCAGTAGATAAAATTTCTTAAAAACCTTTTTGTTCCTTTTGTATATATTTTGCTAATCCAATATGATCTCGGCTGACATATGTTGGATTCTTGCCTTGAATAACGGAGTTCTAATATTGCTTTCGCCGAAATCGGGTATTCTCTTTCCTTTTTCTCTACTCAACATGATCCTCTTCATATGTTGTATTATAATTTTGTGCATATTTTGAAACATTGAGGACAATGTTTAGTTTAGGTTTGGGGGTGAAAAGTAGATACTTTGATAATATGCCATAATTGAAAACAAGAACTCCTTCTTTTTGAAAAAAATGAAAATCAAAATAAAAAAATTAAAAATTGAAAAAAAACATAAAAATGGAGCTCATTTACCTTGAAATGTTGACTCTTGTGCAAATATGTAATTATTAGGAGTCTTAGTCTAGATATTTAGGCACCCTGATTCTAGCACAATTCAC